>NC_142869.1:126169000-126477916 GCF_051225735.1 Oryctolagus cuniculus | reverse complement strand
TAGATCATGGAGGGACCAGCTTTGTGATGTAGCAGGTAAAATCAGCACTGGTGATGCTGGTATTCTATAATGTGTGCTTGTTCCCATCCCAGGTGCTCCACTTCCTATCCAGCTCCCTGCTAACTGCCTGGGAAAAACAGGTGAAGATGGCCTAAGTGCTAGGTCCCCTGAAACCTATCAGGGAGACCTGGGTGAAGCTCCTGTCTCCTGGCTTTGACCTGGTCCAGCACTGGCCATTAAGGCCATCTGGGGAGTGAACCAGCAGTTGGAAGATCTCTCTCTCTCTCTCTATTTTTTACTCTCACTCTTCCTCTTTCTGTCTCTCTATTTGTCTCTCCCTGTCTCTCTGTAACTCTTTCAAAATAAATAAATAAATCTTAAAAAGTTGGTGGAAAATAAAGGACAAGATAAGATTATTTTTTAATTAACAGATAATTATTGATTCAATTTCCATATTTGATGTAAATCTGTTTAGGCTTTTGATTTCTTAATAATTGAATCTTGGTAAGTTCAATTTTCCAGAAATTTGTCTATTTTTAGATTGTCTAGTTTGTTGGTGATAAATTATTCATAGTAGTCTTTTCTGATCCTTTGTTTCTATAGCATCAGCTGTAATGTCAACTGTTTCCTTTCTGACTTTATTCATTTTGAGTCTTTGCTCTTCTTACTTAAGTTAAAGGTTTGTCAGTTTTGCTTATCTTCTCGAAAAATGAGATTTTAATTTCATTGATTTTTCTGTTGTACTTCTGTTTTCTATCTTGATTACATCTCTTGTAATTTTTATCATTTCTGTTGTAATCCTTATTGTTCTCATCCTGTTAACGTTGGCCTTAGTTCGTTTTTATTTTTCTAGTTCCTTAAGATGTAAGCTTGGGTTTTTATGTGATATCCTTTATCTTTTTTCTTGTAGGTATTTACTGCTCTACACTTATCTCTTAGTACTGCTTTTGCTGAATACTATAAATTTTGTTATGCTATGTTTACATTTTAGGTTGTCTCAATATTTTGTTTTCCATTTTGATTTATTCTTTAACCCATTGGTCACTACCAAGTAAGTTGCTTAATTCTTGCATATTCCTGTTTTCTCTTCTGTTAATAACTGCTAATTTCATCCTATTATGCACAAAAATATACTTGGAATGATTTCAATATTAGGGAATTTCTGTGTCCTTTGAAGAATATATATTCTGCTATTGTAAATTGGGCTCCATCTGATCTAAAGTGTTAGTCCAATTCTCTATTACTTTAATGAGATTTTTTTTGGATGTCTGATCCATTCAGGAACATAGGTTATTGAAATCCTCTATCATGATTTTTGTTGCTATCTACCTCTCTATTTAATTATGTCAATATTTGCTTCATGTGTTTAGATGCATGTAAAAATCAGTCAATATGATACACTGTGTTAACACAACAAAAGGTAAAAAATCACAGATCCTCTCAATAGATACATAAAGTATATTTGGCAAAATTCAATACATTTTCATGATAAAAATGCCTACACACCTGGAAAAGAAATAATTATCTGGTTTTAATAAGGACCATAAATGAAAAGTCCACAGTTAATATGGTACTCAGTATTGAAAAACTGAAAAAATTTTCCAGAATATCTAGAAAGAGGCAGGAACATTCATTCTTGTCACTTCTATTAATTATATATCTGGGATAACACTTAGGGAGGAAAAATAAATGAAAGTCATACAACTCATCAATTATACTTTCTGATATTTGAGTAAAACAAGTGAAATTGGAATATAAAACATATTTCAATTTCAGTGTTCATTGCAGTATAGTTCAGAGAAGTCAAGGCATGGAAGTATTCTTAATGTCCATTGAAAGATGAATGGATACAGAAAACTTGGAATATAAACACAATGGAATAGTATTAAGCTGATTAAAGAAGATCCTATCATATGTCACAACCTGCATGAAACTGAAATTACACTAAGTTCAAGCCATCCACAGCAGGGAACAATCACTTATATGAGGTCTCTCACAAATGCAGAAATTATAATGGTGTATGTCAAGTTCTGGGGATGGGTCATGGGGAGCTTAAGGTTTCCATTAAACAAGTAAAAAAGTTCTGTACTGTATTGTGCAAATATAGAACAATACACTTAGAAATGCAAGAGGACAGATTTCCAGAATAAAAGGAAAAGAAATAAAGGATGAGCCGGCGCCGCGGCTCACTAGGCTAATCCTCTGCCTTGCGGCGCCAGCATACCGGGTTCTAGTCCCGGTCGGGGCGCCAGATTCTGTCCCGGTTGCCCCTCTTCCAGGCCAGCTCTCTGCTGTGGCCAGGGAGTGCAGTGGAGGATGGCCCAGGTGCTTGGACCCTGCACCCCATGGGAGACCAGGAGAAGCACCTGGCTCCTGGCTTCGGATCAGCGCGGTGCGTCGGCCGCAGCGGCCACTGGGGGGTGAACCAACGGCAAAGGAAGACCTTTCTCTCTGTCTCTCTCTCTCACTGTCCACTCTGCCTGTCAAAAAAATAAATTAAAAAAAAATTAAAAAAAAAAAAGAAATAAAGGATGAGTGTGTTGTTTGCTTACTGCTACTGTAACAAATTAACATAAACATGGTAACTTACCACAGATCTGTGACCTTACAGCTTTGTGGCTCAAGAATCAAAAATCAGTCCCAAGTCAAAGTTGGCAGGGTAGCATTCCTTTTGGAGGCTCCAGGCTAAAATCTGTCTCCTGTTGCTTTCATGTTGTAGAGGCCAATGTGACCATTAATTTTTCTACCACAGCATGACATCACTTATGTATGTTAGCAATGAAGAGAAGTATGATAGATTCCATTATGTGAAAATCAGAGAATCTTAATTTTCTTGATTTTCCTCAAGGTTCCTTCAAAGGTAGAGAAAATTTAGATAATTCTGGATAATAAGCTAATTATCAATTTGATAATGAAAATGACAGACTCTGGTGAGCATTGTTGGCTTATCATTGATGCTCATGTTTCCTAAAAGATGTTATAATATATTTATTTTTGGAATTTCTTAGTTCAAAATGGACACATGGCAGAATTACAGTGCCATGTTGTGATACATGGGTACATTGTGAAATAACTAATTCCAGCTATCTAATATAATCACCTCACATAATTATTTGGTGATAAGAATATTTAAAATCTACACTTCACAACTTTCAAGTGTGCAATAGGCTTTTTATGAATTATAGTCACACTGTTATATAACAGATCTCCAGAACTGATTATTTCTGACTAAATAAAACTTTGTACCTTTTAACCAACTTCTTCTCATTCCTTCATAAAGGAGATTTTAAAGACCAATTGCAGAGTAAATTAAAAAAAAAAAAAACACAAGTTCTAACTATGTGTGTCAATAAGAAAACAATTATAAATGGGAGGCAGGAAAAGGCATTGCAGGCCAGAGTTAAGCCACTACTTTTGATGCCTGCATCTCATATTGAAGTGAGCCATCCTTCTGCTTCTTATCTGGCCTCCTGGTAATGTCCCAGAGAGATGGCAGATGATGGCACATCCCTACCATCCATATGGGAGACCTGGATGGAATTCCACCTGGCCCAGCTGTTGCTATTGTAGACATTTGGAGAGTTAATCAGCAGATGGGAGATATCTCTCTCTCTCTCTCTCTCTCTCTATATATATATATATATATATATATTTGAAACCACTTCAGTTTCTTTTGTAAAAAAAAAAATTTATTTATTTGAGAGGCAGGAGAGACATAGAGAAAGGTCTTTCATCTGCTGGTTCACTCCCCAAATGGCCAGAGCTGGGCTGATCCAAAGTCAGGAGCCAGGAACCTCTTCTGGATCTCCCACATGGATGCAGGGGCCCAAGCACTTGGGCCATCTTCCGTTGCTGTTCTAGGCCATCAGTATGGAACTGGATTGGAAGAGGAACAGCTGGGACTTGAATCAGCACACATATGGAATACCAGTGCTGCAGGCAGATGCTTAACTTACTACACCACACTGCTGGCCCCTCTGCATTGTTCTTTGTCACTCTGCCTTTAACATAAAGAAATAATACTTTTAAAAACATGAATACATTTACAGATTAAAAGTATACTATTTTAAGAATAAAAGAAAGCCTGAAAATCTAAACCAATTTCTGATACAGCAGATGTCCCATCAAGTTATAAAAGGTAAAGTGGAGCATTACATAGTGCTAAAGAGGTCAGTTCTACAAACTGGCAAAGGAATCCTTAATATGTATGCCTAATAAAAGAGCATAAAAATATGTGAAGCAGAAACTGATGGAACTATAAGGAAAAATAGATAAATGTGCTACTATACTTGAGTAGTTCAATACAATCCATCATAAATGGACAGATCCAGAAGACATAAAATCACTAAGGACATAGATGAACTCAATAGCAGTATTATTCAACTGGATGTAATTGACATCAATAGACTACTACATTCAATAGCATCAGAATATTCCATCTTCTCAAACTGGCATAGAACTCCCACTAATATTGAACATATCCCGGGACATAAAATAGACCCCAACAAATTCATATATGGAATCATACAATGAATGCTTTCAGACAACAATGAAGTTAAACTAGAAACCAATAAAAGATGGAAAAACACACTTATAGGGCTGGCATTGTGGTGCAGTAGATTATGCCACTGCTTCTGATACTGGCATCTTATATGGGTGCTGGTTCAAGACCTTGATGCTCCACTTCCAATTCAGTTCCATGCTAATATGCCTGGAAAAGCAGTGGAATATGGCCTAAGTTCTAAGGCCGCACCCCACCAGACATGTGGGAGATTCAATGAAGCTCCTGGCCCCTGGATAGCCTGGCACCAACCCAGCCATTATCGCTATTTGGGAGTGAGTCAGTGGACAGAAGATCTATCTCTCTATATCTCTCCTTCTCTCTCTTTCTCTGTAATTCTGCCTTTAAAATAAATAAATAAATAAATTTTAACATTTAAAAAGCATAGCACAGTTCCAAATAACACATGGATTAAGAAATATCAAGAAAAATATCAAAATAAATAAAAATGCAACCTATCATAATGTGTTTTATGTCATAAAGCATTGCTTAGAGGGAATCAATAGTATATATTAGAAATGCATATATTAGAAAATGCATATATTAGAAAATAAGCACATGAGACATCTAAAATCAGTAATCTGGGGTAGACATTGTGGCCCAGTGAGCTAAGCTGCTAGCCGCATCACTGGCATCCCATATCAGAATATTGGTTCAAGTTCTTGCTGCTCTGCTTCCAATCTAGCTCCCTGATACTGTGCCTAGGAAGGCAGCAGAAGATGGTCCAAGTGCTTGGAACCTTGCCACCCAAGTGGGAGACCCAGATTAAGTTCCTGGCTTTGGTTTGACCAAGTCCCAACCATCATGGCCATTTGAGGAGTGAACCAAATGGATGGAAGATCTCTTTCTCTCTGTCTCTCACTCTCTCCTTGTCACTCTTCAAATGAATAAAAATAAATCTTAAAAAAAAAAAAATACAATGGCATTTACATTAGCGACCAAGAAAATAAATTCTTAGTTACAAAACTAACAAATTGATACCAGATTTCTGTGAGGAAAACCACAAAACTCTCATGAAAAAGATCAAAGAAGAAAAAAAATGAGAAGGTAATCCACCTTGATGGATAGAAAGACTCTACACTGACATGATGTTAATTCTTCCCTACTTTACCGACAGATTCAGTGCAATAATAACCAATGCCAAGAAAGCTATTTTTTTCTTGATATAGAAAGGCAAATGACCAGAATAGACATGATAGAATTGAAAGTAACTGAGTCAGAGGAATCATTTTTTTAATTAATTAATTAATTTATTAATTTATTGACAGTCAGAGTTGACAGTGAGAGAGAGAGACAGAGAGAAAGGTCTTCCTTTTTCCGGTTGGTTCACCCCGCAATGGCCACTGTGGCCAGCACGCTGCGGACAGCGCACCGCGCTGATCCAAAGCCAGGAGCCAGATGCTTCTCCTGGTCTCCCATGTAGGTGCAGGGCCCAAGGATTTGGGCCATCCTCCACTACACTCCCAGGCCACGGCAGAGAGCTGGACTGGAAGAGGAGCGACTGGGACAGAATCCGGTGCCTCAACTGGGACTAGAACCCACAGGCAGAGGATTAGCCTATTGAGCTGTGGCACCAGCCTCAATGAATTTCTTGAAGATGACTCATATATCACTATACATGTATCCAAACCCATAGAATAAGCAATACCAGGAGTAAAGCACCTTGGATCTTAGGTGATGATCATATATCAGTGTCAATCCAACAACTGTAAGAAATGCCCCTATCCTGGAGCAGATGTTGATAACAGAGAGTACACTATGTGAGGGGAGGCTAATTTTCTTATTTAATGTGTAATTAAAACCACAGCATATTCTGAAAAAGTTAAAACAATGGAAACAATAAAGAGGAAATCTCTGTGCATTTCTCCCAATCAATTTCCTGTGAGGCTAAAACTGTTCTGAATAATTCCACATACCAACATATATTTATGACCCTGAGAAAGTAATAGGTTAAAAGTGAAATATCAAAAATATATCACTTGCAAATAATAACCATATTAAAGCTTGTTTTGCAACAGCAATTTCCAATAAAATAGATTTAAAGCATAGTTTTTATAAAATAAAAATAAAGACAGTTTATATTTATAAAAGTTTAATCCGAAGATATACCAATGGCAGAATGCATTTAATATTCCCAACCTTTTAAACATCACAGGTAGGCAACACAGCACACTGTAGAGGGCTAGTTCATCTCCCCTGAATCTGAGGCTGGTTGGGAGCAGCAGCTCTGCCACTGTGATGCTGAGTGAAATAAGCCAGTCCTAAAGGGACAAATATCATATGTTCTCCCTGATCGGTGACAACTAACCGAGCACCAAAAAGGAAACCTGTTAAAGTGAAATGAATGTTATGAGAAACGGTGACTTGATCAGCCCTTGCCCTGACTGTTGATGAACAACTTAATACATTATCCCTCTTAGTAATTTTTTTTGTTTGTTCTACTTAATACTATTGGTTGAATTCTGTAATTAACACACAGTTATTCTTAAGTGTTGAAACTTAACTGAAAAGTGATCGCTGTTAAATATAAAAGTGGGAATAAGAGAGGGAAGAGATGTACAGTTTGGGACATGCTCAATCGGACTTGCCCCAAATGGTAGAGTTAGAAACGTACCAGGAGATTCCAATTCAATCCCATCAAGGTGGCATGTACCAATGCCATCTCACTAATCCAAGTGATCAATTTCTGTTCACAATTGATTGTAATGATAGGAATAAGAGTCAAAGGGATCACACAAACAAGACTAATGTCTGCTAATACTAGCTGATAGAATCAAAAAGGGAGAGAACGGTCCAACATGGGAAGTGAGATACACAGCAGACTCAGAATGGCAGATGTCCTAAACAGCACTCTGGCCTCAGAATCAGCCCTTAAGGCATGCGGATCTGGCTGAAAAGCCCATGAGAGTATTTCAAGCATGGAAAGCCAAGACACTCTGGCAAAAAAAAAAAAAAAAAAAAAACCTACATGAAAGATCTCTGTGAGTGAGATCCCAGTGGAAAGAACGGGTCATCAAAGAAGGAGGTACCTTTCTCTGAAGGGAGGAGAGAACTTCCACTTTGACTACGACCTTGTCTAAATGTGATCAAAGGCAGTGAACTCAAAAGGCTTCCATGGACTTGGCAACTCATGACAAGAGCCTAGGGTGATTACTGATGCCATAAACAAGAGTGTCAATTTGTTAAGTCAACAACAAGAGTCACTGTGCACTTACTTCTCATGTAGGATCTCTGTCCTTAATGTGCTGTACATTGTGATTTAATGCTATATCTAGTACTCAAACCGTATTTTTCACTTTGTGTTTCTATGTGGGTGCAGACTGTTGAAATCTTTACTTAATATATACTAAATTGATGTTCTGTATATAAAGAGAATTGAAAATGAATCTTGATGTGAATGGAATGGGAGAAGGAGCGGGAAAGGGGAGGGATATGTTGGGGGGGGGAGACATTGTAATCCATAAGCTGTACTTTGAAAATTTATATTCATTAAATAAAAGTTAAAAAAAGACAAAATTGTACTACATGTCCATAGCCTGGGAAATGATTAAAATTCAAAGTTTGAGGGACTGGAATTATTGTGCAGTGGGTTAAGCTGGTACCTTCAATGTTGGTTTCCCATGTGGGCACTGAATTAAGACTCAGTTGCTTCACTTCCTATCCAGCTCCCTCTTAATAGGCTTGAGAAATCAACAGACAATGGCCCAAGTACTTGGGACCCCGCCACCCACATGCGAGAGCCAGATGAAACTCCTAGCTCTTGGTTTCAGCCTGGTCCATCCCTAGCTGTTGCAGCCATTTGGGCAGTGAACCGGTGGATTGAAGACTTTTCTCTGTTTCTCTCTCTCTCTCTCAAAAATAAAAAAAAAACTTTTTACAAGTTCAAAATGGGTAATAGGTTTTCAACGGAATATGTGACCCTTTTACACTGTTGTAAGGCCAAAGAAATTATAAGAAGAACCATCATAAGTTGGGAATCAACTGAATGCACCAACCTTCATATCCCCAAGATTCTTGTTGCAAACACTGACAGACTCAAAGTGAGAAACCGCTAAAACAAGAATCAGATTTCAATAAATTTTTAATAATGGATAGATAATCAAACAAAAAATGCATGAGAAAATCAAGGATTTGTATGATACTCAATTCAGACTAGACATATCACATAAATATTAAAAAATTGACTCAACAAAAGCACAATGTGTTTTTTTTTTTCCAAGAATGGACTAAATGGGGTGATTTGGGTCCAGTGATTAAGACACTGCCTGGGCCATCACATCAAGCATCAGAGTAGCTGAGTTCTAGTTCCAACTCCATTACCAATCCAGCTTCCTGCTAAGGCATGCCCTAGGAGCAAGCGGGTGGCAGTTCAAGTACTTGGGTGATTGCCACTCACATGGGAGACCTGGAATGAGTTCCAGGCTCCAGGCATTGGCATGGATAGCTCTGGCTGTTGCTGAATTTTGGGGAGTAAACCAGCAGATGGAGGATTTCTCTCTGTGTGTGTATGTATGTGTGTGTGTGTGTATTGTATGTCTGTCTCTCTACCTATAAAGTATACTAGATACATACATATATACATAAACAATAGACTAAATAAATTTAAGAATAGACTAGAATACATTTGAAAAGACTGAAATCTTATAATTTATTTACCACATAATGAAATAATCAATAATAATAAAAATCAGACATTTCACAGTTACATTTTTTAAAAAGATTGATTTTATTTATTTGAAAGGCAGAATGACAAAGAAAGAGGGAGAGACAGAGAGAAAGATAGATCTTGTTGATTCACAACCCAAATGGCTGCAACAGTCAGGGCTGGGCCAACCTGAAGCCAGCAGTCAGACACTCCATCTGGTCCCCCATATGGATACCAGAGGCCCAAGCAATTGAACCATCCTCAGCTGCTTTACCAATAACCTTAGCAGAGGGCTGGATCAGAAGTGGGGCAGTTGGGACTTGAATTGGTGCTCTGCATGGGGTCTGACATTATAGGCATTGACTTACCCTAGTATGCTACAGTGCTTCCTCCCCATCCCACAATACATTATTAAACAACAAATGGGCTAAAAATCACACAATTTTTTTTTATTTGACAGGTAGAGTTATAGACATGAGAGAGAGAGACAGAGAGAAAGGTCTTCCTTCTGTTGGTTCACTCCCCAAGTGACTGCTACAGCCGGCACTGCACCCATCTGAAGCCAGGAGCCAGGTGCTTCCTCCTGGTCTCCCATGGGGGTGCAGGGCGCAAGCACATGGGCCATCCTCCACTGCCCTCCCAGGCCACAGCAGAGAGCTGGACTGGAAGAGGGGCAACTGGGACTAAAACCCGGTGCCCATATGGGATGCCAGCGCCACAGGCGGAGGATTAACCAAGTGAGCCATGGCGTCAGCTCCCCATACAAAATTTTAAAAGTACACCAGCGTGAATGAAAACAAAACAAAACAAAAATGATGGAAACTCACTGGGTCAAATTCCTGTGGAATGTCCTGATTCTTCCAGAAAATTCCTACATACTTGTCCTGAATAGCAAAAACGGTATTTCAATTAAAAAAAAAAAAACACGAATGACAACAATTCCAAAACTTACTACAGTTATCAAACAGTCTGGTCCTAACATAAAGATAAACACATAAATCAAATTCAATTAAAAGTCCAAAAACAATCCTAAACATCTTTGGACAATTGCTTTCCACAATAGCAGGAAGAAGAGTTTCTGATTTAATAAGGAAAGAATAGATTTCTCAGAAAATAGCTCTAGGATAATTGGATTTCTAAATTCAGAATAATGAATTTGGACTTCTATTCATTCCATCTATAAAATTTAACTGAAATTGCATTAACAACCTAAGTACAACATCTAACACTAGAAAACCTTAGACAGAAACACATGCATAAACCTTCATGGCGTTAGATTTGGTGATCCATATTCAGGACTGACACCAAAAGCATGAGCAACAAAATAAAATGGAGGGGCCGGTGCTGTGATGCAGTGGGTTAACGCCCAGGCCTGAAGAGCCGGCATTCAATATAGACGCCGGTTCAAGACCCAGCTGTTCCATTTCCGATCAAGCTCTCTGCTATGGCCTGGAAAAGCAGTAGAAGATGGCCCAAGTCCTTTGGCCCCTGCACCCACGTGAGAGACCCAGAAGAAGCTCCTGTCTCTTGGCTTCAGATCTGTGCAGATCCGGTTGTTGTGGCCAACTGGGGAGTGAACCAATGGATGGAAGATCTCTCTCTCTCTCTGTCTCTCTTCTCTCTGTGTAACTCTGACTTTCAAATGAATAAATAAATCTTTTTTAGAAAAGATAAAGTGGTTAACATGAACTTCATGAAAAATATTTTTCAAAATTGTAACAGTGGCTGGTGGTGTTGCCCAATGGATTGAGTCACTGCTTGTGACGCTGGCATTCCATATCAGAGAGCCAGTTTCAGTCCTGGCTGCTCCAGTTTTGATCTAGCTTCCTGTTAATGCACATGGGATAATTGAAAGTGGTACAAGTGGAAGGTGGTACAAGTGCTTGGGCTCAGGTTATCCATGTAGAGGACACGGATGGAGTTCCTGACTCCTAGTCTCAGCGTGGCCCAACCCCAGCCACTGTGGAAGTTTGGGAGGGAATTAGCTGATGGAAGTTCTCTCTTTTTCTCTGTCTTTCAAACCAACAGACACACAATTCTCTTTCTTCTTTTATTTTTAAAGAATTATTTTATTTATTTGAAAGACAGAATTACAGAGAGATAGAGACAGAGAGAGAAGTCTTCCATCCATTGGTTCACTCCCCAGATGGCCACAATGGCCGGAGCTGAGCTGATCCAAAGCCAGGAGCTTCTTCCAGGTCTCCCAAATAGGTACAGGGGCCAAGGACCTGGGCCATCTTCCACTGCTATCCCAGGCCATAGCAGAGAGCTGGATTGGAAGAGGAGCAGCTAGGACTAGAACCGGCGTCCATATGGGATGCAGGCACTTCAGTCCAGGGCTTCAACCCGCTGTGCCACAGCGCTGGCCCCACAATTCTCTTTCAAAAATCATTCTTGAAAAATGAAAAAAAAAACTTTGAGGACAAATAAAATATTTGGAAAGTGTATGCTTGGTAAGGACTTAATATTCAGAATATATAAAGAACTCCATTTAAGAAAGTAGGCAGAGGACTGGTTAAACATTTTGATAAACATATATGTACAACTGTCCAAAAGTAAATAAAAAAGATGTTCAACTTTTTTCATAAGGAAATGCAAATCAAAACTAGCATGAGGCGCAAGCACTGTGGCATAGCAGGTAAGGGCACAGCCTGCAGTACCAGTATCCCATATGGGTGCCAGTTCAAGTCCTAGCTGCTCCACTTCCAATCCAGCTCTCTGCTATGGCTGGGAGAGCAGTGAAGGATTGCCCAAGTCCTTGGGCTCCTGCATTTGTGTGGGAGACATGGAAGGGCATCCAGTCTGCTGGCTTTGGATCTGTGCAGCCCCAGCCATTGTGGCCATTTGGGGAATGAACTAGCAGACGGAAGACTCTCCCTCCCTCTCTCTCTCTCTCTTTCTCTCTTTGCCTCTGCCTCTCTGGAGCTCTGCTTTTTAAATAAAATAATTAAATATATATATAAAAAACTAGCATGAGATATCACTTCAAACACAATCCACAATATCTGGAGATAATAAAGCTAATTAATGATTTTAGCAATTCATAGACTTCAAAATTGACATACAAAAATCAAATACATTTGTCTTTACAAATGGCAAAAGAATTAAAAAAATAATATTGAAAAATGTCAGAGCTACAATACCATCTAAAAATTACAAGATACTTAGGGTAAATTTAACAAAATGTGTGAAAGACCACAAAACTGATCATTATTCATTATGGCTTACAAGAATTAATGAAGATAGAAATATTAGGAAAGGGCTAACACAGTGATTGATAAGAAAATATTCAGAATATTAAAAGTATTGTTTAGATAATCAATTATTTCAAAGTTTGATCTTTGATGTCAATGATAGTATTAATAGACACCAAGTAAATACAAGTTAAGGCCAGATGATGCATAGCACACATATTAGAATGATTGAAATTCAACCTGAAGGTAGAAAATTATGAAGAAGTTAAACAGCTGAAACTCTCATACATTAATGGTGTAAGTTTAGAATGGCACCATCACATTAGGAAGTTACTTGCTAGAATAAAAAAAATTAACATATATTTATCTGTCATATCACTCAAGGGTTCCACTGAAAATTTTAGTGATATAAAATAAAAGTGACCCCACAAAAATCACATCCTATTTAATTATGTGGAGTTCTATGATATAAAAATTTCATCTCTTGTGAGTTCAATCAGAACAGCAGTTTTTGAGGGGCTGGTTCACTACCATGCAGAGAAAGGGGATTTGCTCAGGGAGCATGGTTACTGGACCGGCTGGTCCACGGTGGTTCCGCAGGCTGTTATGCCGCTGGTACTTTTTTTTTTTTTTTAATCAATGCAAACAGTGTTCTGTTGCAGGAAACCTTTGGCAGAGCTCCCACTACATGCAATGGATTGTGGATAAACAAGATGTGTTGAAGACTTAAAGTTTCTTAAAGACTTAAAGTCAAAAGGACTTAAAGTTTCTCTCAGAAGGAAGGCATTGGAAATTACAAGGAACTTTTACCAATGCTATCCAAGGATTACGTAAACATCTTTAAATGATGACAACAAGTTATTGCCACTGTCATGGTATATTTCAAAAGATCCTGTGCCAGGCATTCTCTGAGAAGTAAACTCTTGTACTAATGATCACACATGTATGTTTTTACCATCTAAAACAGACGAATTTGGAGTAATATCAAATACAAGATTGATTTCTGCTGCTACTTCTGTATTAAAAACCAGATTTTCCAACGCCTTTCCAAAGGAATTTCCTTACAGGAATGAAAGAGAAGGTAAGAGAAATGAAAATTAGGATCCTCATAAAGAGCAAGGTGACTGACTAACGTGTAACATGGTGAAACTATGGGTGAAGAGACTCGGATGAAAAGAATACTCTGATGTGAAGAAGAACAGCAGGCCAGGGATTACATTTCTACTCTTAACCTACTACCACAAGTCAAAACAATTGCTAGAGGAGGGCTTTGAACTAAACATTAAATGTATTTACTTCATACATGGACATTGATGGATTGTTAATAGGATTTTTAATGATTCAGAGCCAAAAGTGAGGTCAACATGTCAGACTCCTATGTGCTTCCTCTCATTTAGGGTGCTACGGTCCACACCATCATTCAAGCTTTAAATCCAGGAGACCTTCCTACTCCTATTTTCATGTATCTCCTATCCAATCCATAAACATTTTTCATTCTCTTCTTCTAAAACACATCCTTTGTATTCCTGTGACTATGATTCGTGTTCAACTTCTTAACCCCTTTGCTTTAATGGCATAAGCTCTGATTTGACCTTATCAATTTAAGACTTAATCCTATTAAATCCATCTTCTACCATGAGCGTAATTGACAAAATTAATAATAACCTGATCCTGCGAAGCAGGGTTGCATAGGGACACGAGTGCAGGCTTTGAAAGTAGACTATATTCTTTTGAACCTTGACTCCTTGAATTACTAACCTTATTAACCAGGGCATAATAAATAACCTCACTGTTGCTGCATTTTCTCATCCCATAATGAGATTATATTTATACCTAACTCACAGAGTTGGCGTATTTAATGAGTTACTACAATTAAAGTATTTAGAAGGCCATCTGGCACACAGTATGGGGACCATAAACATTAACTCTCATTATTATCTATTGTTGTGAGAAATAAGCTGAAACATATTAAAATCTGCTTAACATATTTGGAAGAGCTTCCACAGTATACAGCCTTCCTTAATTCTCTAATTTCACTTCTGCCTCACATAATTTATCCTAGTGTTTATTGTTAAAGCTTTCTTTTTTAAAAATGATTTTATGATTATTTGTGTGACAGAGTGACAGGGAGAGAAAGACAGAGAGAAAGAGAGAGAGAGAGAGAGAGAGAGAGAGAGAGAAATAAGAGAAGTCTTCTATCCACTGGTTTGTTCCTCAAATGCCAAGGTTAGGCCCAACTAAAGTCAGGATCAGGATTCTGGAAACTCACACAAGTCTCCCGCATGAGTGGCAGGAGACAAAGTACGTGGGCCATTATCAAATTCTTCCAAGGTGCATTACCAGGAAGCTAGGTTAGAAGTATGGAGTAACCAGGACTGGAACCAGTACTCTGATGTGGGATATGGGCATCACAATTGGCAACTTCACTTGCCATGCCACGGTGTCCTCCCATGTCATAGCTTTCTGTGTATAGAACATATCCTGCTGCTTATATGGTGTTTCTTCCATCACAGTCTTCTATATGTTCAGATACTTGTTTTCTTGGTAGATAACATGAATGCAGAATATATACATAATTCTTTTCCATCTATCAAGCTAGTTTAACATATACGAGGGCACTTGAAAAATTCACTTGAAAAATGAAATTAAATATGTTTGTTTTGCTGAAAAAAATGTTGAAACCCATGCATACTTGTGTTAGATTGCTTAACTGAATAAATGACTATTTTTCAGTTGTATGTAAAAAGTGACCTTTAGAAAACAGAAGTATTTGTAATTTGATCTTCTAATTGGGTGAAAAAAGGACTCTTGGAATATGATGATGATGCATGATGATGCGTGCAGGTTCTTGAGCCAAGTAGAAGTTTTATTCTTCACTAGGGTAATGATCTTGGACAAGTTACCTGAATTGTACCACAATTTTGCCATCTGCAAAAAATGATAATAATACTTACTTTTGGAGAAGTTATAGAGATTAAATGAAGTAAAATTTATAAAGCACATAGGGAACTATTTTGAAATGCATGGAACTGTAATATTTTTTGACAAAATCAACTTTTAGGATCCATTAATCATTGGGATTGCGTAGTAACATTAAGTTTTCACAAACAAAATAAAGTATTGGCTATGTGACAGTAAACCATAATAACTCAATGGTGAGCCTCAGCCCTCCATTTGACCTCTCTCTCTACCTCAGAAGACATTGACAACCTGCTAAGTCTAGTCTGAATCACATTCTGGCCATAAAGCTAACTACTATTGTGATTAATAAGCAGTTAGGAAAGGGCCAAGGTAGCAATACAGAGCCAGACATTTGTATGACACCTGCCATCTTCTGATTAGACAAAATACATTGCCTGAATAAAATGAAAAGATTGATAGTTCAGGAACACAATGGGTCCCTT
The DNA here is from genome assembly GCF_051225735.1 of Oryctolagus cuniculus. Lineage (NCBI taxonomy): Eukaryota > Metazoa > Chordata > Mammalia > Lagomorpha > Leporidae > Oryctolagus > Oryctolagus cuniculus. The sequence continues at coordinate 126,462,112 of NC_142869.1, read as the reverse complement.
ACTCATTGATAACCCTATGAGGAATTAGGCTCAGGCAACAGACCAGAACACACTAGAAAGGAAAGTTTTTTTTTTTTTTTTTACAGAGTTATAGACAGTGAGAGAGACAGAGAGAAAGGTCTTCCTTCCATTGGTTCACCCCCCAAATGGCCGCTATGGCCAGCACGCTGCACTGATCTGAAGCCAGGAGCGAGGTGCTTCTTCCTGCTATCCCACGTGAGTGCAGGGTCCAAGCACTTGGGCCATCCTCCACTGCTCTCTCGGACCACAGCAGAGAGCGGGACTGGAAGAGGAGCAACCGAGACTAGAACCTGGTGCCCATATGGGCTGCCAGCATGCAGGCGGAGGATTAACCAAGTGAGTGAGCCATGGCGCACCGGCCCCTGAAAGCAGCATATTCTTCTTCTTTTTTTTTTTTTTTTTTTTTTTTGAAAGGCAGAGTGGACAGTGAGAGAGAGAGAGACAGAGAGAAAGGTCTTCCTTTGCCGTTGGTTCACCCTCCAATGGCCGTGGTAGCAGGTGCGCTGCCTCTGGGGCACCGCGCTGATCCGATGGCAAGAGCCAGGTGCTTCTCCTGGGCTCCCATGCGGGTGCAGGGCCCAAGCACTTAGGCCATCCTCCACTGCCTTCCCGGGCCACAGCAGAGAGCTGGCCTGGAAGAGGAGCAACCGGGACAGAATCTGGCGCCCCGACCGGGACTAGAACCCGGTGTGCAGGCGCCGCAAGGCGGAGGATTAGCCTAGTGAGCCGCGGCGCCGGCCTTAGCAGCATATTCTTAACTGTCACGTTTCTCAAGTGGTCAGCAACCATGCTGCTATCCGAGACAAAAAAAAAAAAAAAAAAAAAAAAAATCACTGATATATGGAAACCACGCAGAAGAACTGATCAATTGATATGTACTCCCTAAATAAGCTCCAAATACCCTTCACAGATCCTCCCCCTGGAGACCCTTCCCAGCAAGCAGGAGTCTCTGTTTTTTAATAAAGCCTTGCATTGTGCACCCCTGGCTTGGCCCCTTATTGTTTTTGTTGTAATTCTTTTTTTAAAAAACTTTTATTTAATGAATATAAATTTCCAAAGTACAGCTTATGGGTTACAATGGCTTCCCCCCCATAACGTCCCTCCCACCCACAACCCTCCCCTTTCCCACTCCCTCTCCCCTTCCATTCACATCAAGATTCATTTTCGTTTCTCTTTATATACAGAAGATCAGTTTAGCATACATTAAGTAAAGATTTCAACAGTTTGCTCCCACACAGAAACATAAAGTGAAAAATACTGTCTGAGTACTAGTTATAGCATTAAATCTCAATGTTCAGCACACTAAGGACAAAGATCCTACATGAGGAGTAAGTGCACAGTGACTCCTGTTGTTGACTTAACAAATTGACACTCTTGTGTATGGCATCAGTAATCACCCTAGGCTCTTGTCATGAACTGCCAAGGCTATGGAAGGCCCCTGAGTTCACCGACTCTGATCATATTTAGACAAGGCCATGGTCAAAGTGGAAGTTCTTTCCTCCCTTCAGAGAAAGGTACCTCCTTCTTTGAAGACCTGTTCTTTCCACTGGGATCTCACTCACGGAGTTCTTTCATTTAGTTTTTTTTTTTTTTTTCTTTTTCTTTCCAGAGTGTCTTTGTTGTAATTCTTATCGCCATGAGACCAACTCTGAAAGTCCTGTAATGCTCTCACCAGTCTTCCCCTCAGATCACAGAGACCAGCCGGATGCATGGGCAGTAACCCCTAAAGCACACATAAAAAATAAATGTCATGAGACAATCTCCTGCCCCGTCTCTCTGTTGGATTTGTAAATATATAAAATCTTTCCCTTATCTGTCGCACTGCATGAAAAAAAATCTTATTGAAGCTTCATCCAGATCACCTGCTCTGATCTGAAACCCTATATTAAGATGCTCAAATAAACTTTTTTTCTTTTTGATTATTTTGATAAGGTGATCAAACTCAAGTATGTCATATATATGGATTCAGGAACATAGTGACACTTTCCACCCTACCCTCCCTCCTGCGTATGCTCTCGCCCTCCCTGCTCCTTTCTTTATTATTTTTTTCTTTTAATTTCTACAATAACATACTTTCAGTTTATTTTATAATCATAAGCTTAACCCTCCACTAAGTAAAGAATTCAGCAAATAATAAGAAGAATAAAACCGCTGCTCCTCAACAGTAGAGATAAGGGCTGTAAATAATAATCAAACTTCAAAATGCCAATTTTGTTGATATACATTACATTTTTGTACTGTATTAGTCTCCACAGATAGAATGGGAGAAAATATTTGTGAACTATGTAACTGATAAAGGATTAATATCCAGAATCTATAAAGAACTCAAAAAAACTCAACAACAACAAATCAAACAATCCCGTCAAGAAATGGATGAAGTACTTGACAGGCGTTTTTCAAAAGATGAAAACTCTTTTATTCTTATAGGAGTTTCCTTCTTTATTCTGTGATTTATTTATAAGTTTTTTCATCATTCCAAATGTTTTCAGCATTTTCCCCTTTTCCAATTCCAAGTCCCTGTATGTGCTTTCATACCTGTATCGCTATGAATTTGCCTGTTCTAGGTGGCTCATGCAAGTGGAATCCTACAATATTTGTCCTTTTTTTGAGCAAATTATTTCATTTATCTTAATGTTTTAAAAGCTCATCCTTGTTGAGGGTAATATCAAAATTGTACTCTTTTTAAGGCTAAATAATATTCCAGTATTTGTATGTGATACACTTTGCTTATGCAGTCTTCCATTTATAGACATTTGTGTTATTTACACTCTTTGATTGCTGCTAATAATGTTACTTGGAATATTGGTATACAAGTATCTGTTGGAGTCCCAATTTCAATTTTTTTGAATATGTACTTAGAAGATATTCTATCTTTTATAACTTTTCAGCTTTTTTTCTATAAAAGTCAATTCTTCTGCACTAAATCTAACCAAGAAAGATTAGAACAGACATCTACAACAATTTGCAAATAAGGTCTGCCCTTCTCTGTGGGAGGTGATAAGGGGCTGCACTATTTCAGCTCAAGACCAAGATTTGTGTTCATCAAAAAGGGGGTGGGACAAAGGAGAGTAAAAATTAAAAAGTCCCTAATACTTCGTATGACTTTTTTTTTTTTTTGGCTAAAGTTCTAATTGTTTTTCAAAATTTCTACAAAGATGAATCTGACAGCTTGTAGTTGTGTTATTTGTTTGTTTGTTGTTTCTGTGAGGATATAAGATCTAAGAGATTCTTAGTATGCCACTTAGCTCAAATCAATCTAAATATTTGCTTAAAACATGCAAATAAAAACAAACCTAATAAGAAGAATAAGGGGGGGGGGCAAAGGAGAACAAGCAAACAAAAACTGGAGCCTCCAGAAAAATTGAATGGCTTTTTATTTTTTCACATAATTTTATTCAAGTTGATGAATCTCAGGTTTCTAATAGTAACATTATGAAGTCCCAGTTATCAACAATACAAATGTTAACTAAGCATGTTTAATATCTTAGCATTTATTTCATTGAGATTGGAATTATGTAAGAAAGACTATTTTGAAGAGCTTGCTTTCTCTCCTAATTATATTGCTTAACTAGTGAAACCCATTTAGGAAACATTATTGCAAAGTCATAAACTAACTCAACTTTGTCCTATTAACAATTAATCAGTACTAAAAATGTCTTATGAAAGGTATCTGTGATGATGAATGATGTTCAGAAAGGAGTTTCTCATAAAAAGTTACCAGTCCTTTCACATTCAAGCCACTAAGAATTTAAAAGCAGGGACTGATAGTAAAAATTAACATTTTTGCTTGACATTCACAAATAAGAGCTTGGCAGTTGAGAAATGTTTAATTTGATGAAACTGAGTTCCCTCCTTCACTTAACATCAACCCAGACTCTGACCTGTACGTTTCTGCTGCTTGAGACATTTTTTGGCAAGAATTTCATAACCCTTTCCCAAGTGTCTTCTACTTCCTGTATTGCATTTGAGTCCTGAATTAGATTTTATATTTATGAAAGACATTGAGTTTAAAGGGGTCAATCAGTATTCTTTATTGTAGAAAAATTATGGGCTGGAGTCAACATTAAGCTGCCCATCTCTGACAGTTGGGGAGTTAGCTCTTCCATCACACCTGAGAAAAAGAGCTGCAAACTGCGTTTCTTCAATCTCAGCACCTTACCTCATAAGAACCATCAGATTAAGATTCAATAAAGAAAGTCTAGAGGAGATGATAATAAGTTTATCTTTGATAAATGGGTTTGTGTGTGACTGTAGTTTTCTCCTATTGGAAAAGTCAATGAAATTCCAGTTATCATCTAACTATCGGTTTCTTTCTCTCTACTGGGTATTTTACAATACGCATTTTGACCCTTTGAATTTACCATTAAATAGACAAGGTATTGCCTAAGTTTTCAGGAATTCTCAGCTGAGTTTACTGACACACAGTATGACAAATAGACGTTGATGGCAGCTATTCTTGCCTGTCCTTTCGTGGGGTCAGGATTTCTGCATAGACCCTTCAGCTCCGTAGAAAGGCAACATTTATCACATGAAAATTAGCAAATGTCAAATATACTTGCATTGTCCATCACGAATAGGATATGTGAATGAGCGGTTTTCCAAAATTTATGGAAGTGCATATTATGAAAAAAATTATTCAGGGTTTCAAAAATTTTTGCATCAACACAAATTAATCCTTTAATTCTCTTTTGGTAATTTTCCTGAAATACCTTCATATAAACCCGCAATTTGCTCATGTTTAAACAAATTCTGTATTGATGTTCAATTACCTTCATGAAACATTTTGCTTCATTAGTCATACTGTGTTGATGCAGTTATAGCAGTTGCATTACAATATGATTAAAGAAATGCAGTGCTTCATGAATGTTACATGACTCAGTGAGTAAGTATTCAACAGAGACAGTGGTGCCTATAAACCCAAGGAAGAGTACAGGGATGAGATTGAACATGAACTGTAATGAAAACAGAGGATGAGCCTTAGTCAACCTCTTTTTGTTTTTTAAATATTTATTTATTTGAAAGGGAGAGTTACAGAGAGGCAGAGGCAAAGAGAGAGAGAGAGAGAGAGGTCTTCCAACTGCTGGTTCACTCCCCGGATGGCTGCAATGGCTGGAGCTGCACTGATCTAAAGGCAGGACACAGGAGCTTCTTTTAGGTCTCCCAAGTGGGTGCAGGGGCCCAAGGACTTAGACCATCTTCTACTGTTTTCCCAGGCCACAGCAGAGTGCAGGGTCGGAAGCAGAGCATTGGGGACTCAAACCGGTGCCCATATGGGATGCCAGCACTGCAGGTGGGGGCTTTACCCACTATGCCACAGTGCTTGCCTCAAGTCAATCTTTAAGGTAAGAGTATTCTTGCATGCAGGCCAAGGAATGACATATGGAGAGTCAGAATGCTCATAGTGTACACAGAAATCCAACAAATGATCAGTTCCTCTGGAGTGGATGATTGACAGATGAGATGGATAAGTATGACAGTGAAGCTCAGTGGAAAACAATAATGTACAGAGTACAAAAAATGTAATGTTTATGAGAGAAATTGACATTTTGATTTTTTATTGTTTAGAGCCCTCGTCTATACTCTTGAGAAATAGTTGTTTTTCTTTTAATTATTTGTTGAATTCTGTATTTGTTGGAGGGTCAAGCTTATGATTATAAAGAAAATTGAAAGTATGTCATTGTAAAAATTAAAAGAAAAAAAAGGAGAGGGTAGGAATGAGTGAGGGAGGGAAGGTCTGGGGGAAGTATCATTATGAAAAAAAAAAAGAAAAAGAAAACAACAAGCAATCTTTGTAACTTAGAGATGTTCCTGTAGAAGAATCCAAATTATTTTTCCTTTGGAGTCATGATTACATCAACATAAAATGTCCAAATTAACAGTTAACACTTCCAAAAAATATTTCAAAATATTATAGAACTGAATTAGATTTAAAAAATCCTTCAATAGACACAAACATATGTGTGCTTTTGTGTCTTTGAAGTTCTTACTGCACTTTTAGGTCTTCAAAATATTACTAGCACGGGAATATTCTGAACACCTAACTTTTACACAGTTGTAAAAATAGCAATGAATGATTTTCTCTGAATTAAGAATTAAGGTTCCTTTTTCCAATCTAGATTTTTAAATCTCCAAGGGTTTATATAACTTGACAGTGCACTTCCAGAACGAATGTCATACTCAGATTCTTGCTTCGAGAAGAGCCACGGGGGTAGTATTGTGGTGCCCCAAGTTAAGCGGCCACTCGTAATGCTGGCATCTCATATTGGGGTTCAGGCCCAGCAGCCAGCTGCTCTGCTTCCTATTCTGCTCCCTGCGTTGTTCTGGGAGAGTGACAGAAAATGGGTCAGGTACTTGTGCCCCTGCCACCTACATAGGAGACCAAGATGGAGATTCTAGCTCCTGGCTTCAGCCTGGTCCAGACCTCATTGTTGCAGCCATGTTACGAGTGAATGGAAGATCTATCACTCTGTGTTAATCCCTTTCTACTGTGATGCCTTTCAAATTTATTATTAATTAATCTTTAAGAAGGCATAGCATACAATATAAGTAATAAAAATAATATTTTCTCACCTAGATAACCTAAATTATTCAATTCACAGTTTGATGTAATGATGTAACTCAGTGCCTCACTCTAGGTTGTAAGGACAATGCAATCAGAAAGGAATAGGTTCCACTTTCCTGGAGTAAAGGCTGCCTCCTAAGCCCATAATACAACATTGCATGAGCTCTAAAGTATTTGGTCTTAGATAATAGAATGCAGCTGGGATGTGAATTCAACTTGCAGACACCAAACAGGATATGTAAGTTTCCTGTTTTTATTTTAGGAAGTAATACCTCAAGGAGATCTAATATCTCCACCGGAAAAAAAATCTCCAGTATGTCCACAGGCTACTTTTGGATTCTGCACACGTTTCCTTAGATGACTATGAGAATGCGGAACAGCTAGAGTGTTTAGTGAGGAGAGAGAGAGAGAGAGAGAGACAGAAAGAGGAAAGAAAGAGAGAGAGAGAGAGGAAGGAAGGAAGGAAGGAAGGAAGGAAGGAAGGAAGGAAGGAGGGAGGGAGGGAGGGAGGGAGGAGGAAGGGAGGAATTGAGGAAGGAATGGAAGAAGGAGGGAAATGAGAAAATCTGACTTAGAAAGAAAAAAGGGAAGCTATCTCTAGTTTTTTTATGATATAGAAAATCTTATGGAAACACTAAAAATTTATTAGAACTGGCTGGTGCCGCGGCTCACTAGGCTAATCCTCTGCCTTGCGGCACCGGCACACTGGGTTCTAGTCCTGGTCGGGGCGCCAGATTCTGTCCTGGTTGCCCCTTTTCCAGGCCAGCTCTCTGCTGTGGCCAGGGAGTACAGTGGAGGATGCACCCCATGGGAGACCAGGATAAGTACCTGGCTCCTGCCATCTGATCAGCGCGGTGCACCGGCTGCAGCACGCTACCCGCGATGGCCATTGGAGGGTGAACCAACGCCAAAGGAAGACCTTTTTCTCTCTCTCTCTCTCACTGTCCACTCTGCCTGTCAATAAAAAAAATTATTAGAACTAATAAATGAACTTGACAAAGTTACAGGATACAAGGACAATATAAAATTAATTGTATTCCTATACATTTTTAATTAACAATTGTAAAACAAATAAAACCACTGGAATTACCATATCAACAAAAATAGTAATATAACAATAAATTCCACACAAAAAATACTTAAATGGACAATTAACACATGCATAGATGGTCATCATGGCTATTCATTGAGGAAATGCTAATGAAATCCATAAAGAAATATAATTGCATACTCACTAAAATGGCAAAAGCAAAACAAAGCAAAGTAAAATACAACAGACACAATAACAAGTGTAAGTGTGTATACATAGTAATAGAAAGCCTCATAAAATATTGGTGTGCCGGTTAGAATGGCTCACATTCAGAAATCTACCAACAATAGATGCTGGAGAGGATGTGGGGAAAAAGGGACACTAACCCACTGTTGGTAGGAATGCAAACTGGTCAAGCCACTATGGAAGTCAGTCTGGAGATTCCTCAGAAACCTGAATATAACCCTACCATTCAAACCAGCCATCCCACTCCTTGGAATTTACCCAAAGGAAATTAAATTGGCAAACAAACAAGCAGTCTGCGCATTAATGTTTATTGCAGCTCAATTCACAATAGCTAAGACCTGGAACCAACCCAAATGCCCATCAACAGTAGACTGGATAAAGAAATTATGGGACATGTACTCTGTAGAATACTATACAGCAGTCAAAAACAACAAAACTCAGTCATTTGCAACAAGATGGAGGAATTTGGAAAACATCATGCTGAGTGAATTAAGCCAGTTCCAAAGGGACAAATATCATATGTTCTCCCTGATTGGCAACAATTAACTGAGCACCAAAGGGGAAACTTGTTGAAGTGAAATGGACACTATGAGAAACAATGACTTGATCAGCTCTTGTCCTGACGGTTGATGTACAATGTAATTCTTTATCCATTTTAGTATTTTTTTTGTTCTAGTACCATTGGTTGAACTCTGTAATTAACACACAATTATTCTTAGGTGTTTAAATTTTAACTGAAAAGTGATCCCTGTTAGGAATTTGGAAAACATTATGCTGAGTGAAATAAGCCAATCCCAAAGGGACAAATACCACTTGTTCTCCTTGATAGGTGACAACTAACTGAGCACCAAAAAGGAAACCTGTTAAAGTGAAATGAACACTATGAGAAACGGTGACTTGACCAGCCCTTGCCCTGACTGTTGATGAGCAGCTTAATATGTTATCCCTCTTAGTATTTTTGTTTGTTCTACTTAATACTTTTGGTTGAATACTGTAATCAATACACAATTCTTCTTAAGTGCTGAAACTTAACTGAAAAGTGATCGCTGTTAAATATAAGAGTGGGAATAAGAGAGGGAAGAGATGCGCAATTCGGGACATGCTCAAGCTGACTTACCTCAAACAGTAGAGTTAGAAACATACCAGGGGATTCGAATTCAATCCCGTCGAGGTGGCATGTACCAATGCCATCTCACTAGTCCCAATGATCAATTTCTGTTCACAATTGATCGTAATGATAGGACTAAGAATCAAAGGGATCACATAAACAAGAATAGTGTCTGCAAATACTAGCTGATAGAATCAAAAAGGGAGAGAATGATCCAACATGGGAAGTGAGATACACAGCAGACCCATAGAATGGCAAATGTCCTAACAGCACTCTGGCCTCAGAATCAGCCCTTAAGGCATGCGGATCCGGCTGAAATGCCCATGAGAGTATTTCAAGCAAGGAAAGCCAAGACACTCTGGGGGAAAAAAAACCTAAATGAAAGATCTCCACGAGTGAGATCCCAGTGGAAAGAACAGGTCTTCAAAGAAGGAGGTACCTTTCTCTGAAGGGAGGAGAGAACTTCCACTTTGACCATGGCCTTGTCTAAATATGATCAGAGTCAGTGAACTCAGGGGGTTTCCATAGCCTTGGCAGTTCATGACAAGAGCCTAGGGTGATTACTGATGCCATAAACAAGAGTGTCAATTTGTTAAGTGTCTTGTTGTTAAGTCAACAACAAGAGTCACTGTGCACTTACTCCTCATGTACGATCTCTGTCCTTAATGTGCTGTACATTGTGATTTAATGCTATAACTAGTACTCAAACAGTATTTTTCACTTTATGTTTCTGTGTGGGAGCAAACTGTTGAAATCTTTACTTAATGTATGCTAAACTGATCTTCTGTATATAAAGAGAAACGAAAATGAATCTTGATGTGAATGGAAGGGGAGAGGGAGTGGATAAAGGGAGGGTTGCAGGTTGGAGGGACGTTATGGGGGGGAAGCCATTGTAATCAATATTCTGTACTTTGGAAATTTATATTCATTAAATAAAAGTTAAAAAAATAAAATAAAATAAAATAAAATATTGGTGTGTATGTCAAATGAATATGATCACTTTGTAAAACAGTCTGATGCTCATCAAATGATTAAACAAGAGTTGTCATATGATTCAGCCACGCCATTCCTAGGTATGCAAATAAGAGAAATGAAAACCAATGTCAATATGAGATTTTAAACAAATATTTATAGCATCACCATTCAAAATTTCCAATTGGTAAAAGTGTTTCAAATGACCATCAACTAATGAATGAATAAATAAAGGTGTATTCACTCAATGGAATATTTTTGGTAATAAAAATAACCACTATTACATCTCACATGGATGAAACCTGGAACATTATATTTAATAAAAAATCCAGTTAAAAATTCCACATATTATAACATTCTATTCATACTTAATATACCGATAAGGATTGACATTGTGTCATAGAGAATAAAGCTGGTCTTGTTGCTGGCATCAAATATCTGAACATCGGTTTGAGTCCTGGCTGCTCCACTTCCTATCCATCTCCCAGAAGATACTCCTAGGAAAGCAGTGGAAGATGGTCTAGGTATTTGGGCCCCTGCACGCATGTGGGTGATTCAGCTTCAGTTCCGCCCTCCTGTCTCCGATCTGTTCCAGTGCCAGCTGTTGTAATTATAAGATCAGAGGACAAATACTTCCTTTATTTAGAGGACACTTGTTATATACAATTGAAAAATAATCATGGTTCTAATTGTCTGAATGTCATATTAACTATTAATCTTGCTTACAAACTTAATTTGTGCAAGCCTCAGGGAGTGAACCAGTGAATGGAAGATCTCTCTCTCACTCTCTCTGTCCATTTCTCCGTCGCTCTGCCTTTCAGATAAATCAGTCTTAAAAAATCTTTGGTAGAGGATTAAGTTTTTTAAAAATGTGCATATAGGCAGGTGCCGAGGCTCACTAGGCTAATCCTCCGCCTGCGGTGCTGGCACCCCAGGTTCTAGTCCTGGTTGGGGTGCCGGATTCTGTCCCGGTTGCCCCCTTCCAGTCCAGCTCTCTGCTGTGGTCTGGGAAAGCAGTGGAAGATGGCCCAAGTTCTTGGGCCCCTGCTCCCACGTGGGAGACCCGGAAGACACTCCTGGCTCATGGCTTCGGATCGGCCCAGCTCTGGCCATTGCGGCCAATTGGGGAGTGAACCAGCAGTGGAAGACCTCTCTCTCTGTCTCTACCGCTATCTGTAACTCTATCTTTCAAATAAATAAAATAAATCTTTTAAAAAAACACCTAAACTGTACAGAATTTTTTGAGGTGATAAAAATATACTAAATTTGCCTGTGGTAGTGGTTGCACATAAATGTGAATATACCAAACAAACAAACAAACAAAAAAAAGAAAACAAAACAAAAAAAAACTAGCTCCTGTACTTTATAAGGGTGAATTTTCTGGTATGCCCATATTGTATGAGAATCGTTTTCCAATAAAGCTTGAGGATCATGTGATCTTCTTCTCAGCCTGGTTTTATTAGTTTTCCCCTTTTACAATAAAGCCCAATTCTTAATTCATACTTTATGAATTTTTGGAATCCATTCTGCCCCCTTGCACATGAGATTCTGTCCCAGAGAGACATCCCTGACTCAACATGTCATCCGTTTCCTGCGAGCCTTTAAATTATGGCCCAAATACAGAGTTTCTAAAAATGCTAAAGCTACTGTTCCAGAGACCTTATCATGTCATCTACTACCTCCATCCCTGAAGCCAGCACTCAGGTACCAACCCCCAAGCAAACAGAGAAACAGTTTGCTCTTCAAAAATTTCTAAAAGCTGAAGTAGCTTTTAGAATCAGGGCAGCTCCTGATTCTCAGCATAAAAAAATCTAGGTCTTTGCAGCCTGTGTGGAGGCAGGGAAAAGACTGGCTTCTGGTTCCAAAAAGGCCCATTCTAAAAAGTGTCAAGTGACAGAAGATAGAACTTCCAGACAGCGTTCAACTTTCTTAGTCTTGAACGTGTGTCTGAATTATGGCCTCTCTTTGCTTCTTTTGGTTAGTAATAGCATATATATATATATATATATATACACACTACACACTTTTCATTTCTCTGTCATTACATGTAAAATGAGTTTATTACATATAATATACAGTTATGTCTTTTTTTAACTCACTCTGACAATATATTGATTTTTTAAAGATTTATTTTATTTTATTTGCAACACAGAATCACAGAGGGAGGGGAGAGAGAGAAAGGTAGGTAGGTCTTAATCCACTAGTTCACTCCCCAAATGGCCTCAATGGCCCCAGGCTGGGCCAGACCGAAGCCAGGAGACAGGAGCTTCCTCTTGATCTCCCACTTGGGTGCAGAAGCCTAAGCTCTGGGGCCATCTTCTGCTGCCTTCCCAGGCACATTAGCAGGGAGCTAAATCAGAAGTAGAACAGCTGAGACTTGAATTGGCACCCATATGGAATGTAGGCATTGCAGCGGCAGCCTAACCTTCTATGCCACAACGCTGACCCCAGGCAATCTTTGATTTTTAAACCTTTCACATTTAAAGTAATTAATGATGTATTGGAATTAATATCTGCCACATCTATAAGTGCTTTCTATGTTTTCCACTTGTTCTTTGTTTCCTTTTAGACATTATCCCCTTTTATGTCTTTTCCAGTTTTAAATGGCCATATTGTAGGATTCAATTTTCTCTCCCCTTAGAACATCAATGATAGTAAAAGCAAATTAATGGTTGTTCTACAGTTTTCAGTAAGAATCAACAAGTCCTGTAAGTGTATTTAATGTAAGTGTACTACTAATACTACTGTACCAATTCATGGGTGGGGCATCCACCTTATTAAAGGATATTATTCCTTCCTGCCTACATCTGTTATAACACAGAGCTATTAAGTCCATTTACCCAAAACCGTGCTGTTACTTTTCTTAAACACCATTATATATTAGATCAGTGAAGAATAAGAAAAGCAAATTTATTTTACTCTCATTTGTGGGGAGCTACTCGGACTAGACTAAGTTACTGGAATTAAGACTTATTCTATGCATCTGCTCTCCCACAATATGGCACTGGGAGAGGCGTAAACAGCTTCTGCGCAGCTGCCTCCAGTTCAACCAATAACCTGCAGGAGCTGATCCTGCTCCTGATTGGAGGAGAGCAGCGTACTCAGCATGTGGGTAGCAGAGTTGGGATTGGTAGAAGAGGACCATAAAGGAGGAGAGAGACAACATGCACCAGGAACACCTGAGGAACACCTGAGCAGCCCCCGAGAGAGCTGGCCGGCGGTGTGCCGCTCCCCCGCGGAAGTGGGGAAAGTGGCAGGGGGAGTCATCCTTCTACGGAGGTGGAAGGACGGCAGCCAACCCAGGAAGAACCAGCAGCAAACCCGGGAAGGGCAGGGCAGACGAAAGAACAACGCAGGGTCCTGTGTCGTTCCTCCACGAAGAGGGGGAGTGACATCATTTATTCCTTGTCTAGCTGTTCCATAGATCCAAAGATCCAAATGTCTGACCTAAATAATCTTAATTTTTTTCTGAAAAACTATTTATGCCAAATTTCTTCAAAGCACATAGAATCTCTCTTTTTTTTTTTTTTTTTAATTTATTTATCTCAACATCTTTTAAGGATAATTTTGCTGGATACAAAATTCTGGCTTAGTGAATCTTTTTTCTTCTCACAATTTAAGTAATTTTCTGTGATCTCCGCATGGTGTCTAAAAACACATCGATACAATTTTATCTCTGCTGCTCTGTACATAATGTGCTTTCTGACTAGTTTCAGTGTTTCTTCTTAGTCTTTGCTTTTCTACAAATTGAAAGGGATATGCCTATTTAAGTTTTCTTTTTCTTGTTTTTAGCATTTGCCCTGGTTGATATTCCTTGAACTCTCTTAGACCCATAGTTTATTTTCTATGGTAGTGGAAAATTCTCTCATTATTACTCAACAGTTATTCTGCTTTATTTTCTCTTCCTCTCATACCCCCTTTATGTATGTTATGTCTATTGTCATCATCTCAAAGTTTCATGGACATTGGTGCTGTTCTCTTCCTTTGCTTTTCTTTTTCTCCTTGCATTTCAGTGTGTGAGTTTTACAGTGGTTATCTCCAGGGTCATGCTTCTTGTCACAGCTGCAACCAATGAGCTTCTCAAGCGCGTTCTTCATTCCTATTAAAGCCTTTTGTACTTCTTTTTTTTTTTAAAAAGATTCATCTGAGAGGCTGTGTTATATGCAGAGAGGGAGAAACAGAAAGAGGTCTTCCATCTTCTGGTTCACTCCCCAGATAGCTGCAACAGCCAGAGCTGGACCAATCTGAAGCCAGGGGCCAGGAGTTTTTTCCAGGTCTGCCACGTGAGTACAAGTGCTCAGGCACTTGGGCCATCTTCTGCTATTTTCCCAGGCATATTAGTGTGGAGCTGGATAAGAAATGGAGCAGCAGGATCTCAAACCGGCACCTGTATGGGATGCTGGTAGCGCAGGCAGAGGTTTTACTTACTATGCCACAGTGCCAGCCCCCTTTTTACTTCTAACACTTGTTTCTGATTATTTCTTATGTGTTATATCTGTGCTTATATTATCTGTCTGTTCCTGAGGACTAACCACTTTAAATTATCTAATTTTATCCATAGTATATTAATTACAGTTATTATAAATTCCACTTTTTATGTTTACAAAATCTATGTCACATTGAGTCTGGCTTTCATGCTTGCTCTATATCATCACACTCGGTTTATTCTTACCTTTAGCAAGTCTTGTAATTTTTTGTGGAGAATAAGGCATGATGTATCAAGTAACAGGAACTGAAATTTGTTGTCCCTTAATATGAGGTTTTCTTTGAACTGGCTGTTAAGGGTATAATGTTGTGGTAATAGGATTCAGAGATTAAGTTTCCTCCTGATCTTATTTTTCCGATTTTCCCTTTAGACTCCCTTTTTTTTTAAACATGGTAATAGTTCCTAACCTTTTATCATAAGGTTGTTTTTAAATTTTTTATTTATGTAAGGTGAACAAATTTCATGCATTTCATATACACAGATGTAGGAGGATAGTGATAGTTCTCACCCTACCCTCCCTCCTGCCCATGTTCCCACCCTCCTTTCTAGAACTTTATTTCTTAATTTTTCATTTAATTTTTACAATGATCCACTTTCAATTTATTTTATAATCAAAAGCTTAGCCCTCCACTAAGCAAATAATTCAGTGAGTAGTGAGAAGAAAAACCACCGTTCCTCCACAGTAGATGCAAGGGCTGTAAAAGATAATCGAATCTCAAAATGTCAATTTTGTACATTTTTTGTATTCTATTAGTTACCATAGATTAGGGAAAACATATGATGTTTGCCTTTTTGGTGCAACAAAATGGATGCAACTGGAAGCTATTACACTTAGTGAAATAAATCAGTCCCCAAAAGACAAATATCATATAGAGTCCGTTGTAAGTAGTGTCTGTCTCTCTCAATTTCAGTTCAGTACTATTACACTGTAGCTGTGTTGAGCCAGATATAAAGGAAGGAACTATTCTGCAGTGTATTGATTAAATTTATCTTCTTTTAGGAGGAAGGAGTGTCTGATCTGTGACCCCTTAATGTTCTCTTTTGTAAGATAGCAAGACTGGGGGAGTTCCTGTCAGCTTACTAACTGCTTCTCCCCAGCTTAAAAGAGGCTCTGTTGGAGTAGTTTCTCTGGCAAGGTTTCCTTTGTTATGGACAACAGAATGTTCTGGACATTTTTCAAAGTGGATTCTTTTCCTACTCATGTGTGCCAAAATGGCTACTTTTTCTCTTCCAACTCCTATCTCTGGGAGGGAGGAGCTATGTCTGATCTTCACCATAAGAAATTGATGTGACTCCTGGATGTAATACCCATGAAAGTGTGAGCATCCTCCTACACTAGGTCCTTAGGGATATTTTTAAGTAGATTTTATTTATTTATGTATTTGAGAAGTAGAGATACAGAAAGAGAGGGAAAAGCAGAGAGAAAGGTCCTCCATTCACTGGTTAACTATCCAGATGAACCAGCTGATGAAACCCTTTCTCTCTCTCTCTCTCTCTCTCTCTGTAACTCTACCTTTCAAAAATAAATAAATGTTTTTTTAAAAAAATACACTAAATGAGATCGTTGGTAACCCATGACAAGAGTCTAGGGTGACTACTGACGCCATAAATAAGAGTGTCAATTTGTTAAGTCAACAACAGGAGTCACTGTGCACTTACTCCTCATGTAGGATCTCTGTCCTTAATGTGTTGTACAATGTGAATTAATGCTATAACTAGTACTCAAACAGTGCTTTACACTTGTGTTTCTGTGTGGGAGGAAGGATATATACTTAATATATACTAAATTGATAATATATACTAAATTGATATACTAAATTGATCTTCTGTATATAAAGAGAATTGAAAATGAATCTTGATGTGAATGGAAGGGGAGAGGGAGTGGGAGATGAGAGGGTTGTGGGTGGGAGGGAAGTTATGGGTGTGGGGGGGAAGCCACTGTAATCCAAAAGCTGTACTTTGGAAATTTATATTCATTAAATAAAAGTTTAAAAAATACACTTTCCCAGCTTGTATCTTTTTATTTCATCCTCCTTATATAGAATTTCTCAAAGCAAAAGTTTTTAATGTTGATGAGGCTGAATTTTTCATTTTTTTCTTTTATGGATCATGCTTTTGGTGTCAACTTGTATCTAGCTCTGAAGTCATAATATTCTATCTTACTTTTTAATATTTTTAAATAAAATATAGTTTTGTGCTTTACATTTAAGTCTATATGTCTTAATTTTTCAAATTATGTTTAGCTTGAGGTTACTGTTTACATCAATGGTTTTACAATTGCTTCAGGACCATTTGTTGAAAAATTTATACTTTTTGTAATGAATTTTTGTTGTTTCTTTCTCAAAAGTTACTTGAGCATGTTTCTTTGGAGTTGCACCTCTTCTCCATTCTGCTCTATTAGTCCATCGTCTTCCCTGAAACCCACACTATTTTTATTTTTCTTACAAAAAAAGTCTTACTATTTAGTCTAATTATTGTTTCCATGTTTTTATTATTCCTTAATATTGTTTCAGCTCTTCTGTGTCCATCTTTTCAGACACATTTTAGAATATGGTCATCTATGACTACAAAAATTCTTGTTGAGGTTTCAGTAGAAATAGTCTTAAGTCTATAGATAAACTTGGGCCATGTTGATTTCTAAACCATGTTGAGTCTTCCAAGCTATGAATAAGTCATGCATCACTGAATGATCCATAGCTTGCAAGATTTTTTTATCCACATTTTAAATTTTCAATGCACAGATCCTGTACATATTTTCATTAAAATATTTATTTCCCTCACATCTTTTTAATCCATACTTTATTGGTTTTTTTTCAAAGTGTTATATATTTATTTGAAAGGCAGAGGGAAAGAAATAAAGAAAGACCTTTCATCCACAGGTTTACTCCCCAAATAGCAGCAATGGGCAGACAGTCCTGGCTGAAGCTAGAAGCCAAGAACTCCATCTAGGTCTACCACATAAGTGTCAGGGGCCCAAGCATTTGAGCCATCTGCTGCTGCTTTCATAGGCCCATCACCCAGAACCTGGATGAGAAGTGGGGCAGCATAGATTCAAACAGGTGCTACAGTATTGGATGCAGGAGTTGCAAGCATCATGAGGCCAGTCCTAGTCTCTACATATTAACTGTTAGTGTATTGAAACTCGATTCATTCTCAAATAGTGGTCATGTATCCTGTGAACCAGCTGATCTCATTTATTTGATTTAGATGAGATTTTGTTTCCTTGCTATACTCCTTGAGATTTTCTATTTACATGATTATGTTACCTGCAATAAGAGTAGTTTATTTTCTCCTTTGCAGCCTGATTTTTTTTCTTACATTATTGAACTGGGTAGAATGTCCTATACTTTTTTTTCAGTAACGCTTGTGAGTTTGAGCATTCTATCTTTTCAAAATCTATGAGATTTTAAAATTCCTCCACTATAAGTGAGGAATTCTGTTTTATTGATTAGACTTTTTCATGAATTTTAACAAAATTCATATAGAATCTTCATCTTCAATAAATATGATCACAAGATATTTCTTCATTGGTTTATTGACATGGTGGATTACATTGATTAGTATTTTAATATTCACCATGTCTTATATACCTGGAATATATGTCATCTGTTTATATAATTAGTTTTTATTTCTTACATAGTTGGATTGGTTGTTAACTTGTATCTAATCTCATGAGATACATTTATCTGTAGTTTTCTCATAGAATTTTCATCTAGTTTTTGTATGGGTGACACTAGCATCATAAAGTAAGTTGGGAAGTGTCTCCTTTTCTATTTTGTGGAAATTATTAGATTGCATAAATTTTAACCTGTGACTTAGAGTCTAATAGGTCTCATTAGACTAAAATTAAAGTAACACAGTGCTGTGTTCATTTTGGAAAGCTCTAGGGGATAATCCATTTACAATTTCTTAAGAACCCTTGCCCATTTCCACAGACCATCACATTCCTTGGTTCATGCACCCTTCCTCTACCTCGAAAGTCGCTGACACTGAGCCATGTTTTCCTCATGACTTCCTGATCATCTCTTCTCTGCCTCCCTTCCCCATTTTTAACGAAGGTTATTATTGCATTATGCTCATCTGTATAATCTCAAATAAAGTCCAAGCCTGCTTTGTTTAAGCTATTGCACATCTCAGGGAACCGGGGATCCCCTATGTTTGTCACTGAGATTCACCCAATTAAAGAGCTCCTCCATGGCAAAGCCCATTTCACATTGTTTTTTAGTACTGTCTAGATTGCTGAAAATATCCTAATCTCTTCAAAGAGACTGTGTCACTGAATACGCTGAACTTCTGATTGCGTTTGAGGCGTTGTTGAATGGTTGTTTGACCATATCCTTGGCTTGTTCTGTAGCATGTGCTTCTGCAAGTGAATTTCCTAATTTCAATGCCTTTTGCAATATAGATAAGATGATAATTTCCCAGATCATCAATTTATGGTTCCATTTTGCTTAACAGTTCTTATCTCAATCTATCTCTCTCTTTCCTCTCACATTTTACTGTAAGTAGTGGAAGCACCCAGACAGCAAGAATTCAGTTGGAAATCTCAGCTAAATGTCCAATTTCACCCTTTACAGATTCTGCTTTACACAATTCTGCTAAGCTTTCTGCCACTCTAAGACTAGTAATTGCTCTCCAATTTCCAGTAGCATTCTGTGCATGTTCCCCTTGGCCCTCAGTTGCACTGCTGACTTCAATGCACCTTTTTCTACAGATGTGTGTCCATGACATTTAGGCATATATGCTTTAGAGAATTTGTATTCTAAACATGTATTCATTTCTATTTTTTCTTAAGTCTTCACCCAATACTTACTGACATCCATATTTCTACTAACATTTATTCAGGCTAATTTGGCTTTTTTAAAATCATGATCTTCCAAAATTTCCCAGCTGCATTCCTCTGCCACATTTTTAGATAGTTTTTACAGTGGCATTCTACATCAAATTCACATATCTGTGTTCATCTCTTATTGTGGTTTTAACACTCACCCATACATGTAGTGACTACACTTTTTATCTCACAATGTTAAGTAATGTGTCACACTCTGGTATTCCTTGGCTAACATCAAGGTACTGCCAGGCTGTGTTCTTTATGGAGGCTCCAGTGGACAAGCTGTTCCTTGCTCTTCCTAGTTTATGGTGCTCATCTGCCTTCCTTAGCTCATACTCCCTTTCTACGTCTTTGTCATTAGAACTTCTGGCTGTCTTTGTTATTACGCCTACTGTCTGATCTCTTTCTCTCTTCCTCTCTCATTCTCTCTCCCTCCTTCTTCAATTTTTAATGACCTTTATGATTTTATTTGAGCCATATGGATAATCTACAACACTTTTGTGTTAAAGCTGGCTAGGTAAGTAAATATTAACAGTCCCATTTACGTCTTCAACTTCTTTGCCATATAAATGTTAACACAGTCCCAGGTTTCAGGTGTTAGGATCATCTTTGGTGGGTTACCTAACAAAAATGAGCATATGTGCACAGTTCTTGTGATAGCTCTGTTGAGGATAAGTTGGGGTGAAAAGATGCAGATTGAAGCTGGTAACAGGTTTCTGGGCTGCTCCCAGTAAGAATGCACACATCTTGTGGCTGACGTCACGGAATAGCAGGTAAAGCTACCACGTGCAACATTGGCATACAATATGGGTGCTTGTTCATGTCCCAGTTGCTCCACTTCTGATCCAGCTCCCTGCTAATGGCCTGGGAAAAGCAGCAAAAGGTAGCCCAAGAATTGGGGACCCTGCCACCCATGTTACAGACCTAGAAGAAACTCCTGGCTCCTAACTTGGGCCTGGCCCAACCCTGTCCTTTGCAGCCACTTGGGGAGTGAAGCAGCAGACTGAAGATCTCTGGAAGTGCTCTCTCTCGCTAACTTGTTTAAATAAATACATAAATCTTAAAAAAAAAAAAAAAACATATCCACATTTTCAAAGGATGGACTCTGGTACTGATCCAGAAAATTCATATTTTGTTTCACCAAGCTACAAATGTCAATAACCTAGGAACTCAATAAAGCACATCCACAAATTTTATTTTTTTGCACTTCCTCATCTTTGACCTAAGCCTATGTCAGCTGAGATCATTTCATTTCAAACAATCTAACTCTCTTTTTATGACTTGAAACAGAGAAGAGAATTGTAATTTGAACTGTTTCTCCTAAGGCCATGGATATTTAACCATTTTTACAAAAATCTGAATTTTCCTTTTTTCTTTTTTTTTAAGA
This sequence comes from Oryctolagus cuniculus, assembly GCF_051225735.1. Taxonomy (NCBI): domain Eukaryota; kingdom Metazoa; phylum Chordata; class Mammalia; order Lagomorpha; family Leporidae; genus Oryctolagus; species Oryctolagus cuniculus. The sequence goes on along the minus strand of NC_142869.1, from coordinate 126,441,469 downwards.
TTTATTTTATTAATTTGAAAGACAGAGTTACAGAGAGAGGTAGAGACAGAGAGAGAGGACTTCCATCCACTGGTTCACTTCCCAGATGGCTGAAAGTGCTGGAGCTGTGCCAATCTGAAGCCAGGAGCCAAGAGCTTCTTCCGGTTCTCCCACACGGGTGCAGGGGCCCAAGGACTTGAGCCATCTTATACTGCTTTCCCAGGCTATAGCAGAGAGCTGGATTGGAAGAGGAGCAGCCAGGACTAGAACCGGTGCCCATGTGGGATGCTGGCACATCAGGCCAGGGCGTTAACCCACTGCGCCACTGCTCTGATGTCTCCTTTTTCAATTAAAATAAAATTGTACAAACTGAACAAAGCACATTCGTTGGGGCCAGCATTGTGGGGCAGCAAGTTAAACCATCACCTGTGACACTGGCATCCCATATTGGAGTGCTGGTTCAAGTCCTAACTTCTGTGCTTCAGATCCAGGTCCCTGCTAATGTCCCTGGAAAGCAGTGGGCACCCACATAAGAAATGAAGTTTATATAAGCTCCATTCCAAGATGAAGTACCTGTCTCCTGGCTCCTGGCTCCTGGCTCCTGGTTCCAGCCTAACTCAGATCTGGCCTTCGTGAGCATCTTGGGCATGAACCAGCAGATTGAAGATATCTCCCTTCCTCTCTAACACTACTGTACAGATAAATACATAAATATTCAGAATTAAAACACATTTCTGGCTGAATTAAACTGCAATCTATGCTACAACCTTTACCTTTAAAACACTTGACAGTTTTTTTTATTTTATTTATTTATTTTTTTGACAGGCAGAGTGGACAGTAGGAGAGAGAGAGACAGAGAGAAAGGTCTTCTTTTTCCATTGGTTCACTCCCCAATGGCCACTGCAGCCAGCGTGCTGTGGCCTGCGCAATGCACTGATCCAAAGCCAGGAGCCAGGTGCTTCTCCTGGTCTCCCATGGGGTGCAGGGCACAAGCACTTGGGCCATCCTCCACTGCACTCCCTGGCCACAGCAGAGAGCTGGCCTGGAAGAGGGGCAACCAGGACAGAATCCGGTGCCCTGACCGGGACTAGAAACCAGCGTGTTGGCGCCGCAGGTGGAGGATTATCCTATTGAGGCGTGGTGCCAGCTTTGAAAGTTTTTAAAACATTTGGAGGGGAACACATGGAACACAACATGCATGTAGGTTTGTGATTGTTATAATGAGAATTTCACTTATATGTTTTGTATTTATTAAATTCCGATAACCCAAAAGGTGTGGAGAAAAAATATATTCTCATCATTTTCTGAAGTTTCAATTTCCTTTACAAATTGAAAATGTTGGGAAAGTAACTTTTATCAAAGTATTTGATGCAGGATTCCTGCTTCCTGCGGAAGCTGTCTTTTCCACGGCATCCTGGAATCTATCAGAGATACAACTTGGAGTGGAGCTTATGTAAATTCCTGAGCTTACATTCTTTCTTTCCCAGTTCCCATCACCTGAAGATGACTACATTTCATCACAGAAACTATTGCAAGTAACTTTTAACTTAGCTATTTTTCACATACAAATACCTTGGATCTAATAATGCAATAGAAATCACACATTATTTGATGAGAATCTTTAAACTAGTCAATGAAAATATCATCTTTTCTGAAATACCCAGACAATGATAGACAATGGAATTCCATCATATTGAATCCTCTCTGGTACGATTGGTGATTGGTACAAAGCATAATGAAAAAAAAATAGAGCTTTCTTACTGTTATTTTATGTTTTCATTTCCTTGACTTGGATATATCATCAACAAAACTAGGATGTTATTACAAAAAGACATTCATATATATATATATATATATAACTTAGACAGATGATTATCAGTTTGGTTTGACTTTTCAGACATTATCTTAATAACTTTGACACGCCACACTAATTTTTTATTACTGGATTGGGATTATTATTTGAGCCAGATCAACTGAGATCAAACCAAACATATGTGGTCCCACAAAACATGTTCAATTTACTCTTTATTCTAGGAAATTTCCCCATCCAAGCCAAGGGAGTTGTTGGAGAAGCAAAGTGTATAGACCTGATCAATTTGACTGCACATCTTAACTTTTCGAACATTCAACTGCACCATGGATCGCACGTAATATGAAAATGGCACTCGTGCCTTGTATGATGACTGAGACATTAAGTAGTTCCAGTGTGGCAGGATACCTGGAATAGAGCAATTGCTGAAAATACATTAATGTCTTTTCTTCTCTCCATCTCTAATATCTGACCCAAGATTAATGCATCACCAGTTGTAATTCTTGTCTAACTTTATTCTTTTTTAAAAAAAAAGATTATTTATTTATTTGAAAGGCAGAATTACAGAGAGTCAGAGGCACAGTGAGAGAGGGGGAGAGAGAGAGAGAGAGAGAGAGAGAGAGAGAGGTCTTCCATTCACTGGTTCACTCTCCAAATGGCTGTAATGGCCTGAGATGAGCTGATCTGAAGCCAGGAGCCAAGAGCTTCCTCCAGGTCTCCCACATGGGTGCAGCAGCCCAAGGACTTGGGCTGTCCTCTACTGCTTTCACAGGCCATAGCAGAGAGATGGATTGGAAGTGGAACAGCCAGGACTCGAGCCAGTGTGCATATGGGATGCCGGCACTGCAGGCATCAGCTTTAACTTGTATGCCACAGCATTGAGCCCTGTATGTATTTTCTATTTATGGTTTTTAGTGTCCCTTGGTATACACACTTAGACAGTTTTTGGCCGGTGCCACGGTTCACTAGGCTAATCCTCCACCTGCGGTGTCGGCACACCGGGTTCTAGTCCCGGTCGGGGTGCCGGATTCTGTCCCGGTTGCCCCTCTTCCAGGCCAGCTCTCTGCTGTGGCCCGGGAGTGTAGTGGAGGATGGCCCAAGTGCTTGGGCCCTGCAACCCATGGGAGACCAGGAGAATTATCTGGCTCCTGGCTTCGGATCAGCGCAGTGTGCCAGCCGCAGCGGCCATTGGAGGGTGAACCAATGCAAAAAGGAAGACCTTTCTCTCTGTCTCTCTCTCTCTCACTGTACCTGTCAAAAAAAAAAAAAAAAGACAGTTTTTGGGGTTTTGTGATTCATAGCTTCTTCTGTCATTGCCACTGCCTTGAGACTAAAAAGTGACATATTGGGGGTCAGTGCTGTGGCATAGCAGGAAAAGCCATTGCTTGCAGTTCTGGCATCCCATACGGGTGCCAGTTCAAGTCCCAGCTGCTCCACTTCTGATCCGGCTCCCTGCTATGGCCTGGGAAAGCAATAGAAGATAGCCCAAGTCCTTGGGCCCCTGTACTCATGTGGGAGACCCAGAAGAAGCTCCTGGCTCCTGGCTTTGGATCGGCACAGCTCAAGCTATTGCGGCCACCTGGGGAGTGAACCAACAGATGGAAGACCTCTCTCACTCTCTCTACTTCTGCCTCTGCCTCTCTGTAACTCTGACTTTCAAATAAATAAATACATCTTTTAAAAAAAAGTGACACATTGGATTGTGAATTGTGGAAAGGCTTTGCAAAATTAGAAAACAATTCCCCTGAACTCCATTATATTCTCGAAAATAAACCTCTCATCAAGTTGATAAAAATAAGATATGCAAGCCCTTCTCATTTATGGATTAAAAAATAGTATTTTACATTACTACTCACTTCCTATGTGTCACTGACATCCTCATATGAGCAAAGGTATAAATGAGCCAAGAGCACACGGGCAATATCCTTAGGACCAATGGCCAAGACACTCTACCCATGATTATAGTTCTTTATCTTTTCTGAGATATGTGGGCATCAGATTCTACTCCTGTCTACCTTTGGAGACAAATAACTGAAATGATCATAATGACTTACACTGAAAGATAAATACAGAATTGTAAGGACTCTCCTTTTCCCTACGTATTTTCCCTTTCAGATAGATGTTATTTTCCAAATTATAAAGATGAGAGACTCAGAATGATAAAATAATATTGGCCAGGTCAAAGGCTGGAACATGATAGAGTAAGGTTTTTGACTTGAATCGTTTTAGATCCCAAACCTATGCCCATCCTACTACGTGTATCCAACATAGATACATCCCTCTAGATTTATCATTCCTTCTTGGCTCTAGAATCCTACCTTATGTCTCCCTTGTTTATGTTTAAAATGATCATCTCCTAGGTTTTAGTTGTGTGTGTCTCAAGTTTAAGTAAATTGACAGATCCTTCTTTTCCAGGTTAACTTGTGCTTTTGCTGCCAGTCTGAAAGCTCATGAAAAAGCAAGGTCTCAAGGGGGTAACCACAAAAAAATACAGAACCTAAGATGTCAGTGGCCATGGAAGGTCGTCACAGGTTTAATATACAGCTCTACTGCTAGGGAATTGCTATTTGACTGCCAGTCACACATTGCAACAGATTTTAGTTAAATCAAGCTCTGACATGATTGGAACAAAACCTAAATGAAACATCTGCCAAAACAGAAATTGTGTCAAATTCCTAAACAAGGAAGAATGTCTAGAACAGGTGTAACATCTGAACAGTAGTAAAACGAGTTTTTATGTACTTTCACAGAATTCTCAATGGAGTTTTTTGGTGCCATTGGACAATATTTTTTTCTATTCTTTTTCATTTTCATGTAGGATGTGTTTTCCAACTGTGTAAGAAACCAGTAGATTGGAGTATCAAAATCTGCAATAAGATTAAATCAAATTTAGCTCACTGAGGGCCATTTAGGAAGAAATGGGACCCACCTGTTAATCATCTGTGCACATTGTGCACAATTAAGTGATCCTAGATGTCATACACTTCTGGATGAAAGTTAAGGTTCACACATGGCCAAAAGATCTGCTGGCTTACTGATACTTTTTTTCTCTTTTCTGTAACTGTGTACCATTCTGTAGATACAGCCCATGACAGTGTGAGCAAAGCAGGCCTTAATTTGAGTTACTAAACATATCTATGACTGGAATACTTCTAGGCTGATTATGTAATAGGCATGTAAAATCACATAAGATGTTTTTTAAGGTTGGACTCAGAAGCTCATTGCCTATAGGCTAGCCTTATTTACATCCCAAATTTCTAGGTATAAGGTTTAGACCTAGCAACGTCTAGAAGAAAACGAGAGCCCAGCCCTCTTTGTGTCTTTATTTTTAGGAACAAATGAAACTTTTTTAGCAATTTTCCCTTTATGCCATGTTGAATCCTTTGGTCATCTAAAGCTAGGAGCTAAGAGTGGTATGGTTATTGGGCTGCATTATTCTAACAATCCAAGGTGCAGTGATGTGGGGAACCAATCACCACACCCACCGATGGCATGTTAGACTGTGATCCCTTGCATCTTTGGAACTACCACTGTGAGACTTAAGATGCAACAGAGGAGAACAAAAGCTGGTAACAGTCATCACAGTGAGTAAAACAAAAGACATGACCTGAGCAAGCATTCACTTTACTCCAGGTTTATTTTCCACATAGTCAATTAAGAATGGGATTGGGAATCTGTAGAGTTTTTCCTTCATAGAATCCATCTGGTTGGCATTGTCTCATCTGTGACTTTCAACAAGATGATTGTTTTAACTATGGCATATTTATTTTTTACAATTTATCTATTTAAAAGGCAGAGTTACAGAGAGGCAGAGGCAGAGGCAGAGAGAGAGAGAGAGAGAGAGAGAGAGAGAGAAAGTCCTCCATCTGCTGGTTCACTCCCTAGATGGCCACAGTGACCTGAGCTGGGCTGATCCAAAGCCAGGACCCAGAAGCTTCTTCCAGGTCTATCACGTGGGTGCAGTGGCCCAACGACTTGGGCCATCTTATTTTGCTTTCCCAGAAATAGCAGAGAGCTGGATCAGAAGTGGAGCAACCGGGACTTGAACTGGCACCGATATGGGATGCCGGCACTGCAGGCCACAGCGCCAACCCTTGCCATAGTTTTTTACATGATTTTATGATAGTCACGTGAGTCATTATTCTGAATTCAGAGAATTTTATCAAGCTCTTCTTGTGGACACAGAATTTGAAATGCAGAAATGTCAGATAGTTTATAGTTTTTACAGTTTTATTATTTTTATTATATTGACACTATTTTTATTGAATGCCATACTCAGCTCAATTTTAAACATCAAGTTGTAAAAATGAAGTTGGGTTACAGATAATTTCTGATGGTCTTCAATTTCTTTGAGTTTTTCTACAAATTAAAACACACACACACACACACACACACACTCAATCGTTTGCATTCTTTCTGAATAAAATATTTACCTCCAAAACAAGCAAAGATCAGAAACAAAAAAGAAAGAAAGAAAGACACCTTGAAAGTATCAAGCTAGACACTGCATTAAAAAGATTTAGTCCCTTCCTTTCTGTTTTACACAACTTTCCTTTGTATATAATCCTTTTTCCCCAACTGTAATTTCAGGAATCAGAATCGAGTGTTTATAACTCTGTTTTATGGACTTAAGGGTTACACTGAGCATATTAAGTCCCAAACTTTTTGGACAAATCACCACTGCTATTATTGTGAAGGCTTTTTTATGAGAAGAGTTTAACACTCATAAAATTCCCTTTGCTGTTGTATTCATTTGGATTACAGATAGGGCACTTGGTTCAGCTGGGCCAGAGCTTGGAGGCTCTGCTCCTCACACTGCACAGCTGTTTAGCCACAGAATCATGAACAAGCCGTACTTTCTGGCACAACCTCGTCCAAATGGCGTGTGAGTATACACAGAACATGCTACAAGGAAACTCCTACTAAATGATGTACCACAATGACATCACAGCGGAAAACTGGAAAGGAAAAGAGAAAACTGAAGACAAAGAATCGCATCTCAAGGGCAGATACTACTGGCCACTCCTTTAGGGTGTGACAGAGCACAACCCTGAGAAGTGAGCTGTTCAGTGTTTGACTCCTCGGAAAGCACATGGATATGGTTACTCTCATTTCAATCAATACTCCTCAGTCAGTCTGCCCAAACCTACCATTATTTCCATTACTGCTGACAGTGTTCATAGTAGGACTATTTTAAAATTTTTGGCAAAAAATAGTATATGAAGATAACCTTATTTTACACAAAATTATTATTCATGCATGTTTCTTCCATAATACATCTTCCTATTTTTTGAAATTTGTTTTTCTTGGGCCGGCACTGTGGCGCAGTGGGTTAACACCCTGGCCTGAAGCGCCAGCATCCCATATGGGTGCCGGTTCAAGACCCGGCTGCTCCACTTCTGATTCAGCTCTCTGCTCTGGGCTGGGAAAGCAATAGAAGATGGCCCAAGTCCTTGGGCCCCTGCACCCATGTTGGAGACCTGGAAGAAGTTCCTGGCTCCTGGCTTTAGATTGGCTCAGCTCCAGCTGTTGTGGTCAATTGCAGAGTGAACTATCAGATGGAAGACCTTTCTCTCTTTCTCTCTCTCTCTGCCTCTCCTCTCTCTGTGTAACTCTAACTTTAAATAAATAAATCATTTTTTTTTTTTTAACAGGCTGAGTGGACAGTGAGAGAGAGAGATAGAGAGAAAGGTCTTCCTTTTCCTTTTCTGTTGGTTCACCCCCCAGTGGCCGCTGCGGCCGGCGCACCGCGCTGATCCGAAGCCAGGAGCCAGGTACCTCTCCTAGTCTCCCATGCGGGTGCAGGGCCCAAGCACTTGGGCCATCCTCCACTGCACTCCTGGGCCACAGCAGAGAGCTGGCCTGGAAGAGGAGCAACTGGGACAGAATCCGGCGCCCCGACCGGGACTAGAACCGGTGTGCCAGTGCCGCTAGGTGGAGGATTAGCCTAGTGAGCCATGACGCCGGTGTAAATGAATTTTTAAAAATTTTGCTGTTCTTTTTTTTTCTTTAAAAACTTTGCATGCATGTGTTTTAAATTTTTTAACAAAATAGACCTCTGATTCAATTTTATTTTTCACAAACTTGTACACACATACACTCTCACATGAAAATTTTGGAGTGAACTAAGTTCATTACTCCATCTCCTAAAATATTAATAACTAAGATATATTGATAATATATTTCATGATTTATCTCAAATTTGTTTTTTTCTATGTCCTCATTGTTACTGAATTACATGAAGCTATTTCGAAACATTCTTAGAAGAGGCAAGCATTGTGGTGCAGCAAGTTAGACTACCACTTTAGATGTCTATATCCCTTAAGGGAGTCCCCGCTATGCCACTCCAGATCCAGCTCCTTGCAACTGTGCCTGGGAAGCAGTAGAAGATGGCCCAAGTACTTGAGTTCATGCCACTGACATGAAAGACAGAATTCTTGGCTCCAGGTTTCAGCATGGCCCAACTCTGGCCATTAAGGGAGAGAAACAGCAGGTGGGAAGTCTCTCTTTTGCTCTACCTCTGTCACTCTACACTTCCAATAAATAAAGAAAGAAATGTTTTTTTAAAAAATCAAGAAAAATTCAAATAAAAAATGCTTATTTTATTTCCAAAAGCATTATGTATGTCATGGGTCTCCCAAATATTCATGGGAAATGTATATTACGAAAACATTATGCGTGAATTGCAAATTTTTTCTGCACCAAAATAATCTTTAAGTTGTTTCCATTAATTAAAAAAAAAACTTGTAGTATCCCAGCATTCTCTCTATATTCAGTATCCCCTTTCCCAAATCCACTTGCATGCAAGGAGATTGATATTCAGTTATTTATCATTTTCTAAAGAGTCATTCTTTATACTAAACATCTTCTCTGCTAACCATCACGTAGGTGCTTTATAAATGGCAAGTCACTATGGCAGTCATGTGTGACAGGCATTGTCACCAGACTATTAAAAGAGGTTCAGAGAAGGAGAGCAACATCCCCAATGCCATACAACTGAAAAGTGGCTGAGACAAGATTAAGTCCTAGATCGATGTGAAGCCAAGGATGTCACCTGTATGTAAAAATGTGGGACATATTTTTTTAAGAAAATTCCCATGGTTGGACATGGGACACTACCTTTGTTTCTGTCCATTTTTCACTTCTTAATTCCATGGGCAATAATTATTTATTGCTTTATATCATTCACAATGGATACATTGTAAAGGAAGAAAGACTGGGACTCTGAATTGGTCACTATAGTTTACATCTATGCAAATAAAACTTTGATATATATTGTTGTATCACCCTTCATTACAGTTTTTTTTTCCTTCCAGCTCATGATGTGAGCAGAATAAAAGCGAGCTGATTAAAATAAGCATGGATATTGGTGAATTCTCACCCAAAAATATGAAAACTACTTTATTATGGTTCATGGGTCTCAAACTCTGGTGCCCCATTTATATCCCCAATGATCAGTATAAGTGTTTGATAACGAAACAGTGTCAAATGGCTGGAAATTTTGCAGATTTGGCCTAAAACTGCTTAGTTTTGCTTTGTGCACATTTTAGATTTCATGCCAGTTCATTTGCTACTACAAATACTCAAATCTGACCAAAGAAGGATATGTTGGAATGATGTACCAGCTATAATTACCAGAATGAAGTGATTTAGAACATAAGCAAGAAAAGACGTTCCATGGAAACAACTTTGGTGACCAAACCCTGAATAAATTAGTCCTATAACTATAAGCATTAGTGTTTTATAAGCCTTGAGAAGCTAACAGAATTCGCTAATTTTTTAAAAAGATGGATTTATTTATTTGAAAAGCAGAGTTTCAGAGACAGAGGGAGAGACAGAGAAAGAAGGAGAGAGGAGAGAGGTCTTCCATCTGTTGGTTCGCTTCCCAAATGGCTGTAATGGCTGGGACTGGGCCAGGTGGAAGCCAGGAGCCAGGAGCCAGGAGCTTCTTCAGAGTCTCCCATGTGGGTACAGGGACCCAAACACTTGGGCAGTCTTCCGCTGCTTTCCCAGATGAATTAAATTGCTTGGTGTCTTTTACATACTCATAGACATGTCCAAATTTATCTCAATATAAATAATATAAATTTAAACTTACTTAAGTAAATTATATAATTCTGCTTCCTTTTATTCTTGCTTACATATTGTATTATCTAACAGTTTTATTGGAGAGACAGAGACAGAGAGACAGAGAAAGAGAGAGAGAAACAACTTGGGACCCAGAGAAATGTGTAGACTCAGTTCAAGTCCAAGAGCCCAAGAAACAGAAGAGTTGATGGTGCAGGCTCCAGTGTTAAATGCTTGCAGGTTTGAGACCCAAGCAGAGCCAGTGTTGCAGTCTGGCTGAGAGAGTGGAAAAGACCGAAATTTTAGTTCTATGCAGTTATGCAGGAGAGGGTCTATTCCTCAGTCTCTCATTCTATTCAGGTCTCATCACTTGATTCAATGAGTCTGCCCATAAAGGGGAGGGCAATCTACTTTATTTGGTCCACCCATTACCATTCTAGCCTCATCCTAAAACATTTTCACCACACCCAGAATTATGTCTGTGCACCTGCAGGCCCAATCAGATTCACATATTATCCATCACACCTGTTAAAAAGTACAGGGTCAATAACTCCTCAGGCTGTCATCATAGACACATAACTGGCTGCCCCACATCGGCCTAGGGAAGGTAGAGTTCTGAGGGTGATATTGGATAAGCAGCATTCTTGGAGAATGTCACTGATGCCATTTCATGATCTCAGGGATGCCAAGGTGAGTATAAGAGGAGACAGAAAATATGGAAGTTCCACCTCCTCTATAAAACATCCCTGCCTCTGAACCCATAGCACTTTCTTAAGTTAGTAAGAATAACTTAAGTGAATGCATGTGTCACCCATTAAATGAATAAACTTTCATAAAATTAAATAAATGGCTGTGTGATGTAAAAGTTCTGACTATCATATTATGGTCATGCATCCTTTCTTCACTACAGCACACTACCTGCCTGCTGTGTCTGTTGAGCTCCCAGATGGACTCAGTAGCTTGAATTATCCTAAAGGATGACTGTACATTCATTCTTTCTCAGTATTTGTGAATTCAATGAGATTAGTTATTTGCCTTTAGTAGATACCATCTTATTAATTTTCATATTAAAACATTTATTAGGGTCAAATTTGCACAGGTAAATTATTCACTAGCTGATGTAGATTTCAAATTGAAATGCTAGTTATTATGCATGTTACAATTATGAATAATATCCACAGGTAGGCTTTCCTCTTCAGAGTTATTCTTAGTCTCCTTCCTTCAAGTCTCAGTTTGACAAAATGGTAATGAGTCATTTGACAGCAAAAGGAATGTTTGCCGTGATGTAATATTGCAAAGCAGTCACCAACAATTACTCACTGAGCTGTTTCCCCTTCAAAAGTTCATGAAGATTTTCCTAGCTTCCTGGTCCATGTCAATCTTTGTTTTTCATGGACGTTGTTTTATTTTCAAATATATCTGTCATTAAGTCCATAGTTCTTATTTCTATCTCTGTGTTGCTAGTGAAATTAGTGACTTGTTCTCAGTTTAGTAAGGAAGAAATTAAGCATCTTTTTAAGAATGTCTCTCATCTTTACAAGCATGTGCTATATCACAGCAACTGTAACACATAAATCCACTTACGGGGCACCAAGTTTTCTTCTCGAGTACATAGATCCTGTGGTGAAGCGGAGTTAGAACACTGGTAGCATTATCTTACAGTCTTGCTAGAACACTGGTAGCATTATCTTACAGTCTTGCTTGGCCGTTTCTCAATCAATTTGATCATAGATATTGGTAAAGTGAGACTCTTAACAGACAGAAAATTTTCACACTATTAAACCTAAATATATTTATAAGTTCCTTGGGGAAAATATCCTCATGCAGAAATTCACTAAATCACAGTCTCCTCTACAATTATTTCTTCAAACTAAGTTCTCAGCTCATTATGCAGAGGTGTCAGGTTGTCACTGCTAATCTGAGTCATATCAAAGGAGCGAAGAGGTTAACGTTTTAGGGCATATATGTGCAAGTCCAAGGGGTCACAAGGCTACATACATTTCTGCTCTAACAGTGTGAGAGCTCAGGGTCCATAAACTTTGATGAGAGCATACGTATTTGGACTAGTGGTTAAGATAGAGTTAGGAGCAGCTGCATCCCCTATCACAGTCCCTGAGTTCAACTTCTAGCTTTGCTTCCAGTCCAGCTTCTGGCAAGTGTGCATTTTGAAAGGAAGCAGGTAATGGCTCAAGTACCTGGGTCCCTGCCACCAAGTATGGAACTGAGATGAACTCCCCGGCCCGGGAAACCGTGGCTGACGTGGGCATTTGGGAAGTGAAACAGGGAATGGGAGATTACTCTGTGTGTGTGTGTCTGTTTCTATCTATCTCTTTTTCTTTCAAATAAAATAGAAAATAAACAAACAAAATAAAATACAAACTTTTATGAGAAAGGTGATTTACAGCCTTCACATCATTGTAAGGAGCAGAGTGAAACTGTGTGTCTTGAATTCTGAATGTAGTTGGCTAAGAACATCTTTCTGAGCTTTGGACGTCTAAGCACATCATATTTGTGCTTCTGTTATTGATCGACTGCCACTCAACTCAAGCTTTACAGAAAGATGGGCATTGGATGCAAGTGTATTGGTAGTGTCAGAGTTTGAACTTTTGATTGGGCACCTAATGAGAGGTCACATAAGGCTCAATATTAATCAATCTTGATATTAAAATAGTTGGGTGGTCATGACTATTAGTAGGGAATAGCAAATGTAACAGCACATGTCAGGAAGTAAACCAGTGACTCAGCTATTCCCAAACAGGAGCACAGAATATGCTGGCCTGCAGTCCAACTGAACACTTTCCAGTTCACAGAGGGCACCCTAGGTGTTCATTCTTACTGTGGCCTACAAGAGCACCCACAGATCTTAAAACTACGCAGACAAACCCAATCACAAGAAATTTCATATATGCCACAACTGCATTAAAGAAAAAAAGAAAAGAAATTGTGCTACCAGCTTTATGGCACAGCAGGTTAAGCTACTGCCTTCACACTGGCAACCAGTCTGTGTCCCGGCTGCTCCATCTCTGATCCAGCTCCCTGCTAACCTGCCTGGGAAAGCAGCGAAGATGGCCCAAGTGCATGGGCCCCAGCATTCACATAGGAGACCCAGATGGAGTTCCAAGCTCCTGGCTTCAGCTTGGCCCAGCCTTGGCCATTGTGCCCATTTGGGAAGTGAACCAGCGACAGAAGAACTCTCCGTGTCTCTCCTTCTCTCTATCACTCTGACTTTCAAATAAATAAATAGATCTATAAAAAAAGAAGAAATTGTAATCATGTCAACAAAAAATATAAGAGAAATATACTTTGGAACGACATCTAGTCAAATAAAGTGCTCATAATAAGGTATATTTAACCCAAATAACAAACTTTTCTTATGATTCTATTTTTGTAAGGAAGAGATTCCAGCCTAAAATTCAACAATGTTGAATGGTCAGCTTGGCCAACAATGAGTATAAAATGGGATTATTTGAGGCCTTACTGTTGATACATTTATAAGGTACTCTGCAACAATGCATCTTAACTCCGCCGGATCTCACAGTCCTCCCATTTGTAACTTCATCAGAAACCAACTAGGAGAGCTATATTTTGTAGTATACTACAGTGCATTAATACATCATCTTTGATTTTTTAAATTCTTTAATGAAGATAAGTAAGCAAAAACCTTGTGAAGTGATTTGAAACATGCTGAGAAGCAATCCCATTTCAAACAGTGATTTGTGTTAGGGCCTGAAATTCTTTTTTTGTTTTGTTTTGTTGTTGTTTTCAAAGGTCTCTTTCATTTATTTGAAAGGCAGATTGAGAGAGAATAGGGGGTTACACACACACATACACACACACACATGCACACATGCACACACATCTTACATCCAATGGTTCACTTTCCAGATGGTCATGACAGTTGGGGCTGCGTGAAATTAAGAGAAACAAAAAGCTTGGAGCTTCATCTGGGTCCTCCACATGCGTGATAGGGCCCCAAGCACTTGTGCTTGCAAAGGCTATTGGTTGCCTTTGCAAGCACATTAGCAGGAAGCTGGATCAGAAGTAGGGCAGGCAGGACTGGAATCAACGTTCATATGGAATGCCAGCCTTGCAACCAGCTGCTTAACCTGCTGCACCACAATTCTGGTCCCTGAGATTTTCTTTTTTCTTTCTTTTTTTTTTTTTTTTTTGCATTTATTTCCTGACTCCCTTTCTATTTTTCAATTGATAAGATAGGTAATCTTATTAGCTATCACCTATTACTAACGTGTAATGGTTAATTAATAACATACACTACAGGAAGCCAAGGCAAACGGCACAGAAAGCAGAGATCTGATGGAAGAGGAGCCTGCACAGAAATCTCCCCAAGCATCTGTGTGGGTCTGGGAAAGACTCTTCTGCAAAGCTGTAGAGGGGCACCGCCGGGAGTGGCAGAAAATGGGACAGGGAAATACATGTGTCTTGCTCCTTTGAATATCCTTGGCTGATTCCCTTCACACAGTCCTGGGAGCCCGGCTCACGGATTTGACGTGTAATTATATTACTCTTACCTCCTCAGAGGCAGTGATTTTTGAATTATACTCTCATATTGATTTCTCCATTATATAATTTTACAAATCTTCATTTGCAAAGCAAGACTAGGACCCCTTCACCTTGGGGACTTCTTTGCCTTTTTAATGAAGCCCTGTCTGAATTTAAATTTCAAGTATTTTCCTTATCAAACTGGTTTTCAAATACATGAGTCTTCATTATCTGTAACAATGAATAAAAAATTAATGTTCCAATATTAAATGAAACCAGCTATATTTAGAGGTTAGTGATGACTTTCAGAATGAGTGTAATTTAGAAACTCAAAAGAAAGACAGATTTAAAGTGATTTATACTTCTGCACTTTCCTTCCTAGATTACCTAAAATAAGATGAATTTCTCTGATTGTTGTTGCTCTCACAACCCAGAAGAAGCATATTTTGTCTTGAAGGCATCTTTGTAATCATTTCATAGTTGGTTTCTTAACAAATGAAGTGCTGCCTTGCTAATTGTTAACAGCTAACTGCCACTTTTTACATATGTCCATGATTCCTTATCATAAGGTGCTAGAAATGAGTTTTTTTAAACTCAAGGGCAATATTTTATCTTTTGTCTTTTATGATTCAATAAACAAAAGTGCATAAAAGTCAGAAAGACAGAGCTCTCACCAGCTAGTTCACTCCCTAGATGCCTGCAAGGGTCAGAAGGCTAAAACTGCCAGGAATCCACTCTGGGTCCAATCACTTGAACCCTCACTGGTCTGTCCCCAGAGCTATGTTAACAGGAACTGGAATCAGGAGCTGGAGCTGAGACTTGAACCCAGTCGTTCATATATGAGAAGTAGGCTTTCTAAGGGATAACTCAATTGCTAGACAAAAACAACACTTTAAATTATAAATCTATCACTCCAAACTTAGCTCAATAAATTGTTTTATTTAGTTTCATTTTCCTCACATTTAAAATGGGTGATATAGTATCTACTTCTTAAGATTGTTATTAGGAGGCCAGCACTGTGGGGTAGCAGGTAAAGCCACAGCCTGAGGTGCCAGCATCCCATATGGGCACCGGTTCAAGTCCTGGCTTCTCCACTTCCAATCTAGCTCTCTGCTATGGCCTGGGAAAGCAGTAGAAAATGGCCCAAGTCCTTGGGCTGCTGCTCCCAAGTGGTAGACCCATAGGAAACTCCTGGCTTCTAGCTTCATAGCCGCACAACTTTGGCTGTTGTGGCCAACTTGGGGAGTGAACCAGCAGATGGAAGACCTCTCTCTCTCTGCCTCTCCTTCTCTCTCTGTGTAACTCTGACTATCAAATAAATAAATAAATCTTTAAAAAAAAATTGTTGTTAGGATTAAATGAAATTACATACACAGAATCTGGTTTTTAGAACTGTCAATAGCCAATAATCTTATTAACAGTTATGTAAATATATTAATGATCATGAAAATGCCTACTAAAACAAAATTAAAAATGGATGTCATTTACCAGTACAAATGAATGAACTGTATGAGCCTAGGTCTAATAAGAAGAAAAAACGCAAAATTGCTTTACATAGAGAAAATGTAAAATAAATTTTTACTAACTGAAGCAGGAACTGGAATTATCTGCTAAGAAGTTCAGAGAGCTCTGATAAGAGCAATCGCTGCCTCTTTGGGTTGAGATCAAGCTGCTGTGTTTGGGCCTCTGTCGTGAGTGGAGGATCCTCGGATGTGGCCTCTAAGAGCAAAGTCATCGTGATGCATGAGCAGAACATCCCAGAGCTCTTCCATGTGATGTGCGACTCGGTGGGGCAGTATACTGCAAAACCACCCAGGAGAGACACCCCGCCCCGGGAAGCTGCAGGCCACTTGTTTCTGCTGAATTCCAGGAGGTGTGGGAGCCACGTAGTGGAGAACCCATGATTTCTTGTTGTTAAAAAGTTGTATTTTCAAAGAAGTTGAAACGGCTTCCTCCCCACATGCTATTATACAGTATGAGCTCAAATGTGACTCCATTTGGAAATGAGATCTACAGCTCATTGCCTTGTATCTTGACGGGCCTGTGGCTTGTTATAACTAACAGAGTGTGGCAGAAGTGGGGCCATGAGCTTCTCAGACCAGGTTGGAACAGCCAAGGCAGCATTTGCGTTGTTAACTGAAATGTAAGTCTTGAAACTTTCATCCGCTGAGCGTCAGTGGAAGGAATCTGATTGCCTGAAGCCACTCCACTGAGAAAACCGAGTCTAATGGAAGACGGCTCCTGCTGAGACTGCATTTGGCAATCCAAGGGTTTGAGTCTCCCTAACCCAGGTTTTGTCGAAGTCAGGGGTCTTTTGCTTCAATCCTCTGTTTAATGTTGATGGAGCTGACAAGCATTCTGGCTTGTGAAAAAGAAAATTAATTTCAGATATGAATTCCCCTAGCTTCTTTTTAGTTTATTTTATTTATCCATAAATTAATCTGCTTGATAGCTAAATTGTTTTAGTGTCTCTGATCTAACCCAGCTTGTGCTACAGACCTTTACAGAATAAAAAAAAAAAATCACTGCTTTCAAGAATGTTCTCTGGTGGTTACAACTGTTATTATTAATTTGTGAGGGAATTGTTCAATTTGTTTCTTTCTTTTTTTTTTTTTTTTCGACAAGCAGAGTTAGACAGTGAGAGAGAGAGAGAGAGAGAGAGAGAGAAAGGTCTTCCTTCCATTGGTTCACCTCCTAAATGGCTGCTACAGCCAGCACACTGCGCTTATCCGAAACCAGGAGCCAGACACTGCTTCCTAGTCTCCCATGGGGTGCAGGGCCCAAGCACTTGGGCCATCCTCCACTGCCCTCCCGGGCCACAGCAGAAAGCTGGAGTGGAAGAGGAGCAACTGGGACAGAACCGGCATCCCAACTGGGACTAGAACCTGGAGTGCCGGCACCGCAGTGGGAGGATTAGCCTAGTGAGCTGCGGCGGCGGCCTCAATTTGTTTCTAAACATATGATATTTTTCTGTATCTTGTTTACATACTGGATTATATAGATTGATTCTTGGTTAAACCTACCTTGTATTACTAGAATAAATCTCACTTGGTCATCACCTGTTTTTTTTTTTTTTTTTTGACCTACTGCTTGATTTGGTTGATAATATTTTGCTTAGGATTTTTGACATTTGTATTAAAAAATAATTGACATTTAACTTTATCATTGCTCTATTCAATGATTTTGATCTCTATATTCTGTTAATTATTCTCCCTTTTCCTGTTCTCTGGAAAACAATCTGTACTACCAGCATCACTGGTAATCTTCAAAGCTTAAGTATTATGTATTTATTTATTTTGAAGATTTGTTTATTTTATTTGAAAGGCAGAGTTACAGAGAGGCAGAGAGCTAGAGGTCTTCCATTTGCTGGCTCACTCCCCAAATGGCTGTAAGGGCCAGAACTGGACATTCCCAAAGCCAGAAGCCTGGAGCCTCCCCAAGTCTCCAACATGGGCACAGGGGCCCAAGGACTTGGGCCATCTTCCACTGATTTCCCTGGCCATAGCAGAGAGCTGGATCAGAAGTGGAGCAGCTAGGACTTGAACTGGTGCCTATATGGGATGCCGGCACTGCAAGCAGTGGCTTTACCTGCTATGCCACAGTGTCAACCCCTTAAATATTATTTAAATGGAAGTATTTGTTTAAATTTATTTAGCTGTGAATTTTAATTTAAAAATCCATTTATTTAGTGTTTTTGGAAATATTCAAATTTTGTATTTCTTCTGGATTCAGTTTTTGTTTTATTTTATAAGAATTCATTGTCTCTAAATTCCTCAAATTACTAATGAGAACTGTTCAGAATTTTTGTTAGTTACTAATATTAACTTGTAGGATCTTGAGTAAAGTCTCAATTTTTCTTGCTAAAATCAGTAATGCGTGACCTCTGTCACTCTTTCTCCTTCTGTGAGCAAATATGATAATTTCTCAATTTCACAAGGCTCTTTAAAAATCAAGTTTTGATGTTGTTGATCTTATTTCCTATGTTTATTTTTACTTGCTTAATTTATGCACTTTTTCTGTTACTTGTTTTGAATTGCTTTACCTCTTTTTTGCCATCTTTAAATAAATATTTAGTTATTTTTCATAAAGATTTGTTTATTTAAAATGTAAAGTTACAAAGGGATGGAGGGAAAGAATGGCATTGGGTGGGGGTCAGGGAGGAGAGAATCGTCCACCCATTGGTTCATTCCCCAAATGTCCGCAACAGCTGGAGCTGGGCCAGGACATAGACAGGAACATCAGACTCCATCCGAGTTTCCAAAGTGAGTGGCAGGGGCCCAAGCATTCAGGCCTTCTTTTTGCTACATTCCCAGTTGCATAACAGGGAGCTGGATTGGAAGTAGAACAGCCAGGACTCAAAACAGAGCTCACTTGGGTTGACTGTCTTGCAGATAGTGGCTTGATTCTCACCACAACACTGGTCCCTAGAACATTGTTAAAATAGTGTTTGTACTGTATTAATTTAGGTTATAAAATTGTCTTTATTTGTAGCTTTAGCTTCATCATACAGACATATTGTATGATGTATGTATGTATGCTATAATTCCTAACATGTTCTATTTTGAGTGTGATTATTCTCTTATTTCATGTTAATATGCATTTCTTAAATTAATAAATATATGAAAAATAATCAAATTATTTAGACTAATTAAAATGATAATTCTAGGGGCCAGTGCTGTGGCTTAGTGAGTAAAGCTGCCGTCTGCAGTGCCTGCATCCCATATGGGTGCCAGTTCAAGACCTGGATGCTCCACTTCCAATCCAGCTCTCTGCTATGGCCTGGGAAAGTATTAGAAGATGGCCCAGGCCGGCACCGCAGCTCACTAGGCTAATCCTCCGCCTTGCGGCGCCAGCACATCGGGTTCTAGTCCCGGTCGGGGCGCCGGATTCTGTCCAGTTGCCCCTCTTCCAGGCCAGCTCTCTGCTGTGGCCAGGGAGTGCAGTGGAGGGTGGCCCAAGTGCTTGGGCCCTGCACCCCATGGAAGACCAGGATAAGTACCTGGCTCCTGCCATCGGATCAGCGCGGTGCGCCAGCCGCAGCACACCGGCCGCGGTGGCCATTGGAGAGTGAACCAACGGTAAAAAGGAAGACCTTTCTTTCTCTCTCTCTCTCTCACTGTCCACTCTGCCTGTAAAAAAAAGAAGATGGCCCAAATCCTTGGGCCCCTGCACCCATGTGGGAGACCGAGAAGAGGCTCTTGGCTCCTGGCTTTGGATCAGCGCAGCTCTGGCCATTGCGGCCAATTTGGGAGTGAACCAGCAGATAGAAGACCTCTCTCTCTCTCTGCCTCTCACTCTCTCTGTGTAACTCTGACTTTCAAATAAATAATAAATAAATAAATATTTTTAAAAATAAATAAAATGATAATTTTAGATGACACTGTAATAAATTATGATAGTAGAAAACATTACACCATTTGCTAGCATTGTTCCATGTTTCTATAACATGCATTAGTTTATTTACCATCCCAACATCTGTGTAGTTTGATAAAAGTTAAATGGTTAATAAGTACTAATTTTTTATACACTCTTGAGTGATCTGAATTTTAAAAGTACATTTGTATACATGAATAGAGGTAGAATTGAAATTAAACCTTCACTTTTCTCAGCATAAACTCAATAGATGATTTCTGAATTCAATACTTCATAAAAGAAAATAGACTTATAATAGTAAGTATCTGGAGAGTAGAATGAACAAATCAGTATATAGACAATTGGGACTATTATTGGTAATTGAAAGATTTTTGGCAAAAGCTATTTTATAATAATGTATATTTTTCTTTGATAAGTTAGTACATTTTAATTAAAAATGTATTGACTTTATTCTTGAATTTAATTCTTGCTCGTATCTTGTTGAAATGCAGAGTTTATCACAGCAACCTTTCATACCTCCCCATTGATTTCAGCTTGCTGAGTATTTGCATTTGCAATCGGTATGTTATTACTTCTAAGATATTTCACTTAGTCATTTCTATTCATTCCTATGTTTTCAGATTTTTATGTCTATTTTTATTACTGTAGATTATCTTGTGTGTATCAACATCTACCTGTTCGATCTTTAATATTTAAATGACATTTTATTGATATCCATTAAAAAATCACTCAATGACTTAATCATTTCACATTTCTTATATACAACTTCCAAAAATAGAAATTAAAAAATAATGAAATAAAGTCTTTGTTTTTGAGATCCTATTCACATACAACACACCTATTTGATTAAAGTATATACCTCATTATGTTTTATTATATACACAAGATTATACAAAGACCATCATTGTTTAATTCTCACACAAGTTTTATTTTTTCAAAAACAGAACTTCACATGTAAAAGAATGAATATGGACTGTGACATAATATATATAAAATAAAATGAACTCAAAATACATTGAATACCTGTGTTTAAAGGTAAAACTATAAAATACCTAGGAAGAAACATAACAATAAAAGATTTTAACCTTGGAATAGGTAATAGTTTCTTAAATATAATAAAAAGCCACAAACAAATGAAATACAAATAAATTAGATGAATTTTTAAATGTATGTGACAAAATCCTATCCAAAAGTGGAGCCGGCACCGTGGCTCAATAGGCTAATCCCCCGCCTTTCGGCCGGCACACCGGTTCTAGTCCTGATTGGGGCGCTGGATTCTGTCCCAGTTGCCCCTCTTCCAGGCCAGCTCTCTGCTGTGGCCTGGGAGTGCAGTGGAGGATGGCCCAAGTGCTTGGGCCCTGCACCCCATGGGAGACCAGGATAAGTACCTGGCTCCTGCCATCGGATCAGCGCGGTGCGCCGGCTGCAGCAGCGCATGGCCGCGGCAGCCATTGGAGGGTGAACCAACGGTAAAAGGAAGACTTTTCTCTCTGTCTCTCTCTCTCACTGTCCACTCTGCATGTCAAAAATAAATAAATAAATAAATAAATAAAATAAAAAAATTAAAAAGTGGAAAGATTGCCAAAGAATGATAGAATGTATTCACAAATCATATACTTGATGATATTAACTGTTACAACTTAACAATAAACAGACAAAAATTCTCAATATAAATTTAGCAAAACTTTTGTGTAGACATTTTTCCAAAGGAGACATCCAAATGATAATCACATGAAAAGAACTCAGGATCATTAGACATTAGGAAAATGCAAATCCTAAGCATGAGATAACACTTTACACACACTAACACAGCAATCAAAACAAGGAAAGCCCAAAGTATGTGCAGAAACAGGAATACTCATATACTGCTAGGAAAATGAAAGTGGTACAATGACTGCAGAAAACATTTTGGTGACTTCTAAATGAGTTAAATTCCCAGTGCCTATGATATTCTACTCTTAATTACATACTTAACAGAAATGAAAATCTAAGCTTACATAGTTATATATGAATAGTCATAGAAACCTTATTCATAATAGGTAAAAAGTTGAAATAACCCAAATGGTCATCATATGAAGGGAGAATAAATAATTTTCCAACATACATGGGAATATTATTCATCTGTGTAAAAAAAATGAAGTGTTGGTGCATGATATGACATGGATGAAACAATGTGTCAAGTAAAGACAGGAGATAGAATTGTAATTGTCAGAGCAAGAACAAAGGGAGAATTTTGAGCATCTTCCAACAAGCACAGACTCAATGTGTGCCTGAGTGATGACAATGTTCCAGAATTAGATTGTGCATTCGCAAGTTTTCATCATTGTAACTAAATACAGGAACGGGCTATTTCTGGAGTAAAAACTTTATTTAGCTCTCATTTCAGGAAGGTCAAATTCCAAGATCAAGTAGCCTTCTTGGTTTGGTCTCTTCTGAAGATAACAGATGACATCACATTATGACAAGAATGGTATAGAAGAGACTGGTCACATCTTGAATAGCAGGCAGAGCTGGGAGGGGCCGGGTTTGCTCTTTATATCACAATCATCTTGCAAGAACTTGAAGCATTGCATGAGAGCTACCATTTAAGAGCATGCCCCATATCTAAGTGTTTCCTATTAGACCTCACTTCCAAAAAGTCCCAGCACTTCCCAGTAGTACCACCCTGGGACCAAGCCTTTAATACATGAAACTCTCAGGGTACATGGTTAGGCCATATCCAAATCACAGCAGATTGTGATAGTGACTGGACAGCTTTGTGAGTATACCAAAACCTACTGAAATTAAATTATTAAATTATAATGATCAGTAACCAATAATAATGTGAACGGGGGCCGACGCCATGGCGCAGCAGGTTAATCCTCCGCCTGCGGCACTGGCATCCCATATGGGCACCAGGTTCTAGTCCCAGTTGCTCCTCTTCCAGTCCAGCTCTCTGCTGTGGCCCAGGAGGGCAGTGGAGGATGGCCCAAGTGCTTGGGCACCTGTACCCACATGGGAGACCAGGAGGAAGCACCTAGCTCCTGGCTTCGGGCCGGCGCAAGGCCGGCAGTGGCGGCCATCTGGGGAGTGAACCAAAGGAAGTAAGACCTTTCTCTTTGTCTCTCCCTCACTGTCTGTAACACTACCTGTCAAATAAATAAATAAAATCTTTATAAAAATAATAATATGAACAGTAATAATCACAATTGCTTCTTATTTCATATTATGTGATTTTATTTCAATAATATTTTATATACCCAGAGATAACTATGCTTGACAAAAATTTTGTGTTTCAAAATATCTTAGAGGAAATGATTTGAATGTTCACAACACAAAGTGTATGAAGGGACAGCTACATCCATCATCCTAACCTGGTAATTCCAAACTGCATACACGTATTGAAATTTCATACTGTACCACATATACATGTACAATTGCTATGTGTCGGATCCGGTGCTGTTGCATAGCGGGTAAAGCCGCCACCTGCAGTGCCAGCATCCCATATGGGTACCAATTCAGATCTGGGCTGCTCCTCTTGAGATCCAGTTCTCCGCTATGGCCTTGGAAAGCAGTTGAAGATGGCCCAAGTCCTTGGGCCACTGCACCCGTGTGGGAAACCCAGAGGAAGCTCTTGGCTCCTGGCTTCGGATCGGCATAGCTCCAGCCATTGCAGCCAATTGGGGAGTGAACCAGTGGATGGAAGACCTCTCTCTCCCTCTGCCTCTCCTTCTCTCTTTGTGTAACTCTTTCAAATAAATAAATAAATCTTAAAAAATGTTGCTATGAGCCAATCAAAATTACCCCCACCCACACAGATGCATTTTAGCATGAAAAAGAAAAAAAGTGTTTTGCCACTGTAAACTGTCTTTATCTCTCAACAGTTTGTGAGATGTCTTGCTATGGATATTTTTGAAGTTATTATTATGTAGACTTTGTTGTGTATTTAGATTTGTAGAATACTACTTTTGTCAAATATTGGAAATTTCTAGCCAATATGTAGATATTCCTTTTGCTTCTTTCACTCTTTCTTTTTCATCTGTGATTTTCATTATGCATATGTAAGCACAATCAACAGTGTACCACAAATCTCTGAGGATCTTGTTCCTTGTCTTCATTGTTTTGATTTCTCTTCTTTAGACTATTTCATTCCAATGGACTTATCTTCATATTGTTGATTCCATCTTTTACCTGCTTAAAGCTGTTATTGAAATCCTGTGATGATTTTTTCGTTTCTGATATTATATTCTCAAATCCAGACTTTTTATTTGATCTCTATCAAATATACCTATTATATTATTTTGCTGTATTAATTATCAGTGCCTATTGATAAAATGCACTACATTATACATGAATTATATTATACATTATTATGCAATGTATGTTAAACATTATATATTAATAGATAATTATAAGATATGCTTATTTGATATTTATATTCTATACATCATTGTTATAGATAATGTTTTTATATTTTCTTTAGTTTTAACGTATTTCAGTTAGCTTTCTCTCGATAATTCCAAACCTATGTGTCCTCAGGAACAACTTCCACTGATCATTTTTTTCCATTTTTAGGTCATTTCTTGGCAGTTTTCTCATTAGGTTTATGGATGATACTTTTACAATGAATTTACTGAAAAATTTAGTAAATTACATTCAAAATATGTAACTTTTTTCAAAACCATGCATTGTGAAAATTCTAAACTTCAGCTTGATTAAATCATATTAAGAAGACTGTGCATTTATTGTTTATGGCCATTATCTTAGTGTCATTTCTAAGAGACTATAGGTACTAATTTGTAAGTGTAATTTCATATGTCTATTGAATGAGTACAGTTTATTTGCTGCAGTAATAGTTGACTGCTATTACCAACTGAATGCTACAAAACATATCTAAGTTCATATACACATATATCATAAAATTTAAAAATTTGCATAAATAAAATAAATAAATTCACATAATAAAATAACACTGAATTTTCTGTTTGCCTCTATCTAGACTCCTGAATATTTTTCTGTTCTGACTGTAGTGGAATTCTACTACTGAATCTTGAAGAGTCTGCCTTTAATTAATTTTGCAATGGCTGCTGAGGGTATAATAGCTCAGTCTCTTCTGAGAGGCAGTGGTCACTAAAGTAGCTAATACCACTCTGCTTTCCAAAAATATCTGGGAAGTATGCGTGTCATTTTTGTTCATAATACGAGTTTCAGGGGTAGTGTGGTGGTGTATCATATCGGAGCAGGTTTGAGTCCCAGCTGCCACACTGTGAGCCATGTTGCTGCTAATCACCTGGGAATGCTGTGGAGGATGGCCCAATTCCTTGGGCCCCTGCACTCAGGTGAGACCTGGAAGAACCTCCTGGTTCCTGGCTCCTGGCTTCAGATCAGTGCAGCTCTGGCTGGTGCAGCCATATAGGAAGTGAACCAGTGGGTACGAAATCTCTCTCTCTCTCTAACTCTACCCCTCAAATAAATTAATAAATCCTTAATAAAAAAATAGAATGAGTTGCAGACATGGGGTATTAAGGAGAGGGAAGGGGAACCTAAGTAGTTCATGTAAGGATCATTGAAAGTTTGTCTACACTTCATTCAGATTTCTGTCGAGATGTCTCTCTTACACAGAGGCTGCCTCAATTTGTCTTCTCTGTGGCCAGCTTTGCCAGTGTCTGAGAGCACCATCAGAGCTGGTACGGCCTGCACCACCTGCTTTGACATTCCCCATTGTCTTTCCACCTGAAAGAAAACTCATGACTAGAAAGGATCAGAAAGTTGCTTTACAGGCAGTTGAAGCAACAACTTCAAAAAGAATTTCATTCAAATCAGTCAGGGTAACTATACTTCCCAAATCCATTTCAATTCCCAGTGTGTATCTTGTAAGTCTTATTTTCTATTAATGATACACAAGAATGGAGAAAGAGAGGGAGAGAGAGAGAGAATACAGGATTCAGCGGAACATGGTTTTCACATCACCACTCATTCAGAGCATATTTATCCATCCATGAAAACAAGCTCATCCTAGCCTTTCAGACATTTCTACACACTTAAGAGTTTTCTGTATAAACTTTAGCAGAAATGAACACAAATAAAATAAAAATATGAAAGTAAAAAAATTGGTCAAAAGAAAATGTTGTTCTTAAATGTAATTTGGAGGATCCTGATTGGGCTTGTGTGGATATCAGTGTGAAATTGGCCACAATTAGTTATGTATAGCTTAGACATACTTTCCTTGATTAAGCAGATGTTCTTAGAAAAGAGGTGGTGATTTTTGATTTTTGTTGTTGACTATATCTTTTCCTCTCAGGTGTAACTGTTGAGTTTCTGCTTTATCCTATTTATAAATCTGAAAAGTTCCTCACATTGTATTTGTTGAGGTGTTTGGTGTTTAATTCATAGAAGCTTCAACTGTCTGAATAATTTACTCTCCTACTCCTTGATCTACAAAGCAACCAAAAAACATAAATCGATTTCTTCGTTTTTCTTGTCTGCCTTTCCTTTGGTCCTATAAAAAGTCTCTTCTGCATTCACTAATCACAGAATGTGTACATTCTGAATCCTGGTGGAATTTAGCAGTCCTTTCTTTGAGAAAGAGAAGGGAGATAAGGAAAGGTAGGGGAAGGGGAAGAGGGAAGAGGGAAGAGGAGGGGAAAGGAGAGAGAAGGGAGAGTGGAGAGGGGAGCAAGGACTGGGGAGAGGGGAAAGGGAATCTTCCACCCTTTGGTTTACTCCCCGAACAGCCACAAAAGTTGGGGCTGCCCTGGCTGAAGCCAGGAGCCAGAAACTTCATCTGGATTTCCCATGTAGGGGACAGGGGCCCAGATACTTGGGTCATCTGTTGCCTTTCCAGGTACATTAGCGGAGATTTGTATTGGAAGCAGAACAGCCAGGACTTGAACGAGTGTTCCAGTATGGAATGCTAGAGATGCAGTCTATGCCAAAATGCCAGCACTGGATCCTAAATTATTTGTCTTAAAATGCCCTCATTTCCCCCCTCCAATTTTTCTCCACTTAATGTGAAGTTTGTCAT
Organism: Oryctolagus cuniculus; assembly: GCF_051225735.1. Classification (NCBI taxonomy): domain Eukaryota; kingdom Metazoa; phylum Chordata; class Mammalia; order Lagomorpha; family Leporidae; genus Oryctolagus; species Oryctolagus cuniculus. Next base: position 126,414,737 of record NC_142869.1, on the reverse strand, counting down.
TTTGTTGTTCTTAGGCATAGCATGATTTGGGTAGGAAGCAGAGCTGAGAATGGCTGGTCAGTGCACAAATCTTCAGGGCAGACATGCATGGAAGAAGAGCTGTTGGTGAGCTCACCCCATTGTCCATAAAAGTGACCTGGAGTGAAAATGAATCTAGATACTTTCCCCCCTTACACTAAGCAGAAATTCTTCTAGATAACTATATCTACTACAGATTTTTTCCTTAGCACCAAAACAAACACACTCTGCATCCACATAAGGCAGATTTCCAAACTGGACTCTGAATTCCGTGTGGAAAGAGACTGTCTTTTGTCTCCAGCAAACAGCATCCTACCTAGACCCTTTTAGTAATGACGTGCATATATGCTTCCTGAAGAAAATCACAGAATTTCAGCACATAGACAGCAAAATTTTGTGATTAATATTTTCGCATTACTTGACCAGAGATAAGATTTTGAATTGCTTTGGAACTTTTAAAGCATACATACACTAATGTATATATTTCTCTAAGTTCAGTAAAATTTTGAATAAATAAGTATATCCTTAATCTTATTTTGCTTCAATTTTTTCCATGTTTTTCTTCTTAGTAGAAATCATTTATTTCTTACATTATAAAGTTTAACATCATTCTACATAAACAAATGCATCAAACATGTTCCAAAAATGTTTATCAATATAACTCATCTTTTATAAATCCATACATTTTAAAGTCAAGCTATACTTAATTTTTAAAAAATTATTTGAAAGTCAGATCAAGATCAGGAGAGGGAGAGAGAATGACCTTCCATCTGCTGGTGCACACCTCAAATGACTGCAACAGGAACAGACTGCAGCCGGGAACTAAGAATTCCATTCTGGATTCTAACTGTGGGTGGCAGGGGCCCAAATATTTGGGTCGTCTTCCACTGCCTTCCTAGATACTTTAGGAGTGAGGTGGATTAGAGTGGAGTATTGAAGACTTGAACTGGTACCCTGATATGGGATGCTGACATCTGAAGTGGCAGCTTAGCCTGCTGTGTTGCAATGCCTGGCCCCTTTTCTTTTGGTGTATCTTCATCATATTTCAGCATTTTAACTAAAATTATAAGAATGTTTGCTTCTCAAATACATTTTTGGTATTTTTAAAGCTATCATTAGTATCATATAACAAATAAATATTCATTTTTGGCTGATTGCCAAATTCTGTTTTAGATGTTACAAAAATAAGACACTCCTAAATAATGGTGGTCCTGCCCTCATAAAGCTTTTATTCTAAATGGACAAAAATCTGGCTTGAACTTATATTTACTCACATCTCAAGATAATTGGTATAAAAACTTTTCTGATTCCTAAGAGGTATACAAGTGGTTAACAAAAAGTGTATGGAAAACGAATATTAAGAAAAAAAGTGTTTGTGGACAGTTGCTGCAGGACAGTAGGTTAAGCCTCCATTTGGGATGCCTGCATCTCATATCAAAGTCTGGTTGAGTACTGGCCACCCCACACTTTTGATAGAGCTTCCTGCTAATCACTTGGAAGGCAGTAATTATGACCCACATACTTAGGTCCCTGGCACCCATGTGGCAAACCAGAATATAAGGGAGACCTGAATGGGGTTCCTGGATCCCGGCTTTAGCCTGGCTCAGCCCTGGCTGTTGCAGGCTTTTGGGAACTGAATCAAATCTGATCTGTTTGAGTGTGTGTGTCTTCCTCTTTGTTATTCAGATTACAAACGACTATTTTAAGAAAGATGGACTTATGTGCATATTTTTAAAATTACACCAAAATAAACTTGTATTTTAATTCCATTACCACTAAATTTTTGAAGTACACTCATATATGTTCTGTCCTTTAGGATATTTTTGGATGTAGCCAGAACATATAATTGAAGGACCCTTGAAAAGCCAAGGCAAGTGTCATACGTCCAAAAAGTATGTCAGACTATAATGAGTCCACCATTCGCTTGTCTTTCAGCTACCATCACAAATCAAAACCCTTCTCAACTTTCAATTCCATTATTTTTGGATACAAGGTTATACTTTCTTTAGGGGACCAGCATGGTGGCAGTACCTCCACGTAACATACAGAGACATAACAGATTTAGTAAAAATTAGAGGCATTATTTCTCAGACCTTCCATAATCTTAGCAAAGGAAAACATTTTATGTTTCCAGTTGCAGATCTCAGAACCCAGTGGCCAAGGCTGGAGCCCATTAGTTTTCCATAGATCAGGAAGAGGTGATTTGATATTTTCTTCTGCTTTAGTAGAGAATTGACTCTATAACAGGTAAATTAGGTTTATTTGTATGTATTTGCATATATGTACATGTGTGTATGTGTTTCTGTATATGTATATAGGCAGCTATAGGGTAGCCAAGATTGTATGTCACACTGAAATGTGTGTGTAACATGATAGAGCTATAGAAAGCCATAAAAAGCGTCTAAAAGCCAGCTTAGAAATCCAACAGTCTTCATTTTACAGTTGAGAAATCAAGGCTTAGATATAGTAAATGTTCCTGGTTATAGATGGCTGAGGACTCCTAGCATTAAGCACCAATGTACTTCCATTGAAACTCATTTTTCATGGCTGGAAAAAAGGAAATCTACACTTAAGACCAAAATTCCATCAAAAAGCAAGAAAATGCTAAATTGCATAATTGCTTTGTTACAATATCTATAACTTCTTGCATTGTCAGCAATCATTGCTTTTTTTTTAACTTTTATTTAATGAATATAAATTTCCAAGTACGACTTATGGATTACAATGGCTTCCCCCCATACCGTCCCTCCCACCCACAACCCTCCCCTTTCCCACTCCCTCTCCCCTTCCATTCACATCAAGATTCATTTTCGATTATCTTAATATACAGAAGATCAGCTTAGTATACATTAAGTAAGGATTTCAACAGTTTGCTCCCACACATAAACATAAAGTGAAAAATAATAGATGATTTTTTTTTAATGATGATGAAATCAGATCAGACCTATTGTCATGTTTAATCCCAGTGAGAGTCAAGTTGGGAGTTGATAATTTCTTTTTTTTTTTTTTACAGAGGATCAGTTTAGTATGCATTAAGTAAAGATTTCAACAGTTTGCACCCCCATAGAAACACAAAGTGAAATATATTGTTTGAGTACTCGTTATAGCATTAAATCTCAATGCACAGCACATTAAGGACAGAGATCCTACATGAGGAGTAAGTGCACAGTGACTCCTGTTGTTGACTTTACCAATTGACACTCCTGTCTATGGCATCAGTAATCTCCCTATGCTCCAGTCATGAGTTTCCAAGGCTATGGAAGCCCTCTGAGTTCTGCGACTCTTATCTTGTTTAGACAAGGTCATAGTCAAAGTGGAGGTTCTCTCCTCCCTTCAGAGAAAGGTACCTCCTTCTTTGAAGACCTGTTCTTTCCACTGGGATCTCACTCACAGAGATCTTTTTGCCAGAGTGTCTTGGCTTTCCATGCCTGAAATACTCTCATGGGCTTTTCAGCCAGATCCGAATGCCTTTAGGGCTGATTCTGAGGCCAGAGTGCTATTTAGGACATCTGCCATTCTATGAGTCTGCTGAGTATCTCGCTTCCCATGTTGGATCACTCTCCCCTTTATTTATTCTATCAGTTAGTATTAGCAGGTACTAGACTTGTTTATGTGTCAGCAATCATTTCTAAAGCTGACCTGTTTAATAAATAAATATTAAGGACAAAAATGTATACCAATATCTCTACTCCCAATAACAGTTTAAATGCTAAATTCTAGTATATAGTAATTTAATGAATAATTTCAAAAATAGTGATTTTTTGGAGATTCAGAGTAGGCCTTTTGTAACCTAGAATCAAGAGAGTAATATAAAAAAATTCACATACTAACTTTGAAGAGTTTTATGTTGTTTATATGAAATGTTGTTAAAAGAATAAAATTCATACATTTAGAAATATGCATGTGGTATCGCCATTAAGACATCACTTGTGTTATGAGAATATGAATCCCATACTGCAGTAGACAGAGTCTAGGCTTCACTCCTAATTCCACCTCCCTGCTAACACACACCTTAGGATGAAGCAGGTGACTGTGATGGCTCAAGAGCTTAGTACCTGCCACTCATGTGGGAGACCTGGATTGGAACTCCTGGATTCAGCCTTAGTGGGTATCCAAGGAATGAACTAGTATATACGAGAAGTGTGTGTGTGTAGTGTCTGCCTTGTACCTTTCAAATAAGTAAATAAAATAAATAGAAATTATTTTTAATAAAATTTATACCAATATTTACGTTTCAAATATCTAGGTTCTGAAGTCATATTGACTTATCATTGCTGAAATCACAAAAACATTAACGGAAAAACATAAATAAGGAGCCATCAAGCAGTCATTTTAGCATAGAATGAGTAACATAGTGATAGCTTTTGCATGGATGTTTGATACTCTCTCTGCTCATCCATAAGCTCCTTGGTGATGGAGCATTTCTGGGTTGAGGAAGAATACATTTCTGGTAAGCAAAGCAGTGAGATTTTAAAAAATCCTTTTTATACACAGAGAAATGATAAAGCCTAAATTCCATGTGGATGACATTTAGGTAAATGTTTAATCTATTTTTAATCGAGATCACATATGTAATACATTTTGGGGTCTTTAAAATAGTGCAGTCACTGGGGTTGGCGTTGGGGTGTAGTAGGTTAAGCATCCACCTGCAGTGTCAGCATCCCATATGCGCATAGCTTTCAGTTCTGGCAGCTCCACACTTCTAATCCAGCTCTCTGCTATTGCCTGGGAAAGCAGTGGAAGACGGTCCAAGTTCCTGGGCCCCTGCATCCACATGGGTGACCCAGACAAAGCTCCTGGCTCCTGGCTTCGGATCCAGGTACTAGGACAATTGTAGCCATCTGGGAAGTGAATCAGCAGATGGAAGACCTCTCTTTCTGTCTCTCCCTCTCTCCGTCTGTAACTCTGCCTCTCAAATAAATAAATAAATCTTTTTAAAAAATATTTTATTTATTTATTTGAGAAGCAGAGTTACAGATAGTGAGAGGGAGAAACAGAGAGAAAGGTCTTCCTTCTATTGGTTCACTCCCCAAATGGCTTAACAGCCAGAGCTGCACCACAATCCGAAGCCAGGAGCCAGGAGCTTCTTCCTGTTCTCCCATGTAGATTGCAGGGGACCAAGGACTTGGGCCATCCTCTACTGCTATCCCAGGCCATAGCAAAGAGCTGTATTGGAAGAAGGGCAGCCGGGACTAGAACCGGCGTCCATATGGGATGCCAGCACAGCAGGCAGAGGATTAAATTACTGCGCCACAGAGCTGGCCAAATAAATAAATCTTTTTTTTTTTTTTTTTTTTTTTTTTTTTTTTTTTTTTTTTGACAGGCAGTTAGACAGTGAGAGAGAGAGAGACAGAGAGAAAGGCCTTCCTTTTTTCGTTGGTTCACTCCCCAAGTGGCCGCTACTGCCAGCGCATTGCTGCTGGCGTGCTGCGCTGATCCAAAGGCAGGAGCCAGGTGCTTCCTCCTGGTCTCCCATGCGGGTACAGGGCCCAAGAACTTGGGCCATCCTCCACTGCCCTCTCGGGCCACAGCAGAGAGCTGGACTTGAAGAGGAGCAACCGGGACAGATTCTGGCGCCCCGACCGGGACTAGAACCCAGGGTACTGGCGCCACAGGCAGAGGATTAGCCTATTGAGCCCCGGCACCGGCCCCAATAAATAAATCTTTAAAAAATAGTTCAGTCTCCTCATGAGAGCCTTCCTTCTATAATTACTATCAGCTCAGTTTAAAGGTGAAGAAACTATCCTAGATTGATCTCATTTAAGTCTCTGGCTTAACATAATACACAGAAACAACAATTAAAATTATCCTCATGTCTCTATTTCATTATTTCAGTACATTTTATTTCTTTAATCATTATTGTGTCATCATATTCATCCACATTTAGTAGGATATTTTGCTTGGAAAAACAGAGTTTAAGGGGAAAAAGGAATAAAGTCAAACAAAAATCAACTGGCTCATAATCACATCAATAGGTCCTTCAGGAGTGTGGAGAGAGAATGGAGCACTGGATTCAATATGGTGGCAGAAGACAGGGAATTATGTCAGGTAGAAACCCAGAAAAGTGAATATGGGGCTGGCGCTGTAGCATAGTGGGTAAAGCCACCACCTGCAGTGTCTGTATCCCATATGGGAGCTGGTTCAAGTTCTGGCTGCTCCACTTCTGATCCAGCTCTCTGTTGTGGCCTGGGAAAGCAGTAGAAGATGGCCCAAGTCCTTGGGCCCCTGCACCTGTCTGGGAGATACAGAAGAATCTCCTGGCTCCTGGCTTCAGATCTGCACAGTTCCTGCTGTTACAGCCATCTGGGAGGTAAACCTGCAGATGGAAGACCTCTCTCTCTCTCTCTCTCTCTCTCTCTCTCTCTCTCTCCTTCTGCCTCTCTGTAAGTCTGCCATTCAAACAAATAATTTTTTTAAAAAAGAAAGTAAGTAGGGAGGCATCCTGGTAAGAAAGAGGAGCAGATGCGAGATAGTGCCTTGTGCTGGCTTGCTCACTCATCCATAAATGGATCCTCTTCCAGGGAACATATTCTTGGCAACATTTGAAACTGCTGTCCTACATAATTCAATGTAAGGACTGGGGTTGTGACACAGTGGTTTAACTTGTCTTTTGTGACACTGGCATCCCATATCAGAATGCTGGTTTGATTCCTGACTACTCTGCTTCCAATCCAGCTCCTTGACATACACCTGGGAAAGTGGCAGAAAATGGCCCAAGTGCTTGGACCCCCATCACACATATAGGAGTCCTGCATGGAATTCCTGGCTCCTGGCCTCAGCCTGGTGATGCCTTGGCTGTTGATGCCATTTAGGGAGTGAAGTAGTGGATAGAAGAGCTCTCTCTCTTTCTCTCTCTCTCTCACTCTCTCTCTCTCATAACTAAATAAATAAACCTTAAAGAAAATAGTCCATTATAAATACTAGTCCATATTGAAAGATCCAAAAATGCCATCTGGAAAGGAGACGAGCTTAAAAAACTGAAAGGGAGAATTTGTTGGAAAATCCATCTGATCAAGAGCAGGACATAAAAATTAAGCAGGTAGGGGATGTGCCAGTGCTGACAGGATGGATTCCATCTTCTTTGTATGTAGTACTTCTCCTTTAAAACCTTGAGAAGAGTCTATAAAGGACAATATCGGCCGTAACAGTAATAGAGGTTATCTATTTGACCTACCTTCTTAGATGCTAACCTACCTAGTATGGTGCCCTGCTCTAGAACAAAGGCTGTGAGAACAGATTTCTTCTATGTGCTTAAAATAATTTGAAAAATCCTCTCCCTCAAATATCCCTCAATGCCTTTGTTGGACAAGATATTGGTGAGCTCTTTTTTACTTAGGAGATCAATTGCAGGTGACATGTGGGGATGTTTGCCCTATTCAGAATCATCCCTTTGGCATGATTCTGTTGCTTTTTCACCTGGCTTATCCTCTCCCCACTTCTTCTTCCTCCGTCTCCTTCCCATCTTTCTTCTTCTTCTAAATGTTTTTTGGCAATATAGTGGTTAAGTTTTCAAATAGGATGCCACTTGAAAGCATTCCTAGAAATGCATGACATATATTATAAACTATTCCCATGGATTTCAAAAATTGTTAAGAGAAGGTAGAATGGGGAATGAGAGAAAGAGGTTGGTTAATGGAACAATCTAACACAGAAGAAATAATATGTTCTAATGCTCCACAGAACAATGGAGTGGCTGTAGTTCACTATAATGTATGGTATCCTTAATGAGGAACTAGAAGAGAGGGGCTCATAATGTTGACTAGTAAGGTAGTCATTAGCCTATGTGTATGAGAGGGGTTGAAGAATAAAAATGGGAATTCCGTGTGGTTGAAGGAGGGAGGAAATGTAGATGCAAGCCTTGGAAGTAGACCAACGTTTGCACATCAAAAATCCTGCTCATGTCTCATAACCTAGTTAGGTGGGTCCTCACCCTCCAAAGGGGGCCTTTTAGGGGAATCTTCCCAGCCTTGCAGCAGGGGAGGGGACTATTAAGCCCAATAACACTGTGCTGACAAAGCCCTGGGAGGAATTTCATGAATTGCACATTGGAAAGCCTGACACCCAGCGATATCCCAGAAGAAGAGGGAGGGAAAAGAGATATGGTAGTGGGCCCATGCCCATAACAACTCCATTCTGAATGCGGACTTCATCTCAGTTTTCTGCCTACATGCCTACCTGGCCTGTCAGGTGCACTCTCTTCATTAAACTTTGCAAGGTTGCTTACTGCCAATCTCCTCTCATGTTTGAAATTCTTTTCTTAAGAGGAAGATAAAAACCTATGTTTCTGCCATCCCTGGCAACAATAGGCTTTCAACACAAAGAAAAGAAAATGGAAATGTTAATTGTCTGATTGGGACAGATCACCCTTTGCCTGTGTGTTGAATGACTGGATTTTAGCCCATGAACAAGGGTTACACGTTAATGAAAAAAAATTTTTTAAATATCTTTGAACTCCATTTTTCATGAACTTTGAAAGTCTCTTCATAGAACAGAACAAAAACGTTTAATTTAGAACATTCTGCCACTCAGCTGTATTTCACTGCCAATGAGTTGTAAGTTCCAGAAAAAGCACAAGGTTTATGTGCAAAGTAGAGTGATCCAGAAAATGATTTGAAATAAAGGGATACAGATCTGATGACAGGATGAAAACTAAGAACAATTAAAACTATATACAGCTTTTGTCATTATAAATATCTTGCTACAAAATATATCAGAATGTCAATAAATATACACAGGTATACATGTACATATGAACACCTAAACATACAAAAATAATCACACAAGTAGAACACATTAATCCATACCTTACTAGGTTTCCACATCTTTACATTTTTTGCTTGAGCTCATTATACACATAAATTCTATGTTCTGATTTATGAATTAATTATCATAAATAAAGCAATAAGCACAATTCCTAGCATGTTAGCTCTGCACTTATCTTGGGCCAAGAGGTGGGTTTTGCATAAAATTGCTCACAGAAACCATATATAGTAAGTCCTGTGATTAACCCAGTTTTGGAAATGGTGCAGTAGGAATGCCAACCCCGGCAGTCAGTTTCCACACCAGGAGGTTTCTTTATAATGCTTTTAAAAAAGATTTTTAAAATGTATTTATTTGAAAGTCAAAGTTTTATATATATGTGTGTATATATATATATATATATGTTTGTGTGTGTGTGTGTGTGTGTTTGAGTCCTGGCTGTTCCACTTACAATCCAGCTCCCTGCTAATGGTCTGCCTGGGAAAAGCAGCGGAAGATGACCCAAGCGTTTGGGACCCTGTCACAAATGACCTTTCTCTCTGTCTCTCTCTCTCACTGTCCACTCTGCCTTTCAAAAAAAAAAAAAAAAAAGGAACCATTATGCTGGATAAATTGCAGGAGATGGATGCACCTTCAAATTTGCTCAAATGATTTGACTAATCACATTCTTTAATTATTAACTCAACCAGTAGACTTGGGGCTGGTGCTGTGGCACAGCAAGTTAATGCCCTGGCCTGAAGTGTTTGCATCCCATATGGGTGCTGGTTCAAGACTGGCTGCTCCACTTCCAATCTAGCTCTCTGCTATGGCTTTGGAAAGCAGTAGAAGATGGCCCAAGTCCTTGGGCCCTTGTACCCATGTAGGAGACACAGAAGCAGCTCCTTGCTCCTGGCTTCGGATCGGCGCAGCTCCAGCCGTAGCGGCCAATTGGGGAGTGAACCAGTGGATGGAAGACCTCTCTAGCTCTGTCTACCTCTCCTCTTTCTGTGTAACTTTAACTCTCAAATAAATAAATAAATCTTAAAAAAAGGTAATGTGTATTAAAAAAAAGTAGACTTTGTAGATAGAGGATGAAGCCTCAGTAGCTCTGGGATACTCCTAGCTCTCTGTCTTCTGTATGTTTGATATACAAAGGCTCTTCTAGAAATCATAGAAAATGCATTATGAAAAAAAAGTGCATGGATTTCAAATTGTTTTGCACCAGCAGAAACTTCTTTTCTTTTTTATTTATTTATTTTTTTAATTTTTTGACAGGCAGAGTTAGACAGTGAGAGAGAGAGGCAGAGAGAAAGGTCTGCCTTTTTCCGTTGGTTCACCCCTCAAGTGGCCGCTACGGCCAGTGCGTTGCTGCGCGGATCTGAAGCCAGGAGCCAGGCGCCTTCTCCTGGTCTCCCATGGGGGTGCATGTCCCAAGGACTTGGGCCATGCTCCACTGCACTCCCGGGCCACAGCAGAGAGCTGGACAGGAAGAGGAGCGACCAGGACAGAATTCCCGCGCCCCAACCGGACTAGAACCTGGGGTGCTGGCGCAGCAGGGGGAGGATTAGCCTATTGAGCTGTGGCGCCGGCCAGCATAATAGTTCTTAAAGGGCGAATCCAAGAACAACAAGCCTGGCACCATGGATGCTTTACTCATGGAAATTCTCTGGCCTCTCTGGAGATCAGTGGAATCAGAACCACCGAGTAAAGCCCAGAAACTGGGTGATTGTGACAGCTGCTGAAGTCTGAGAGCCACTGATTGAGCACAGGGGTCTACAACCTCTTTTTGTACAGGGCGAGATGCTATAAGAGCTTAGTCTTTGCGAGCCAACTGTTCTGTCTGCAACCACTCACCTCTGCTGTTGCACGTGGAAGCAGCCACGGTGAGCACGTGAACAAATGGCCATGACTGTATAATCAGGGATTTCTTTGAAGACACAAAGACTTGAATTTCTAATAATTTTTGCATCACGAAATGCTAATTTTGTTCTTATTTTTTACAACATTAAAAAAACACAGGGTTGACATTTGCTGTAGTGGCTAAGTTGTCATTTGAGACACCTCAGTCCCACACTGGGGATCCTAGTTCGAGTCATGGCACTTCACTTTGCATCCAGCTTTGTGCTAATGTGCATTCTGGGAGGCAGCAGGTGATGACTCAAGTACTTGGGTCCCTGTCACCAACGTGGGAGACAGATGGAGTTTCAGACTCCAGACTCTGACCTGGATCAACTTTTGCTGCTGTGGGCATTTGGTAAGTTAATCAGTCTCTGTCTCTTTGACTCTTTCTCTGTGTGTCTCTCTGCCTTTCAAACAAAATGAAAATTAATTAATTTTTTAAATGTAAGAACCAGTTGTAGATTTGGTGTTGTACCAAAATAGTTGACAGTTTGGATTCAAATCATGGTTCTCCGACTCCTATTAAAGTGTCCATAAAATGGCAAGGCCTTTTCATCCTGAGAAGTCTTGAACAAATGTCATAACTCTGACATGGATTAACTCTGAGACTGGGTAACTCATCTGGCATCAAGCCTCAAGCACATCATTTATAAGATGAAATTAATCGTTTATTATTGTCAGATTTTTATGCGATATTATATGTGAAGTAACCGGCACATAGGAGGAGCTCAATCCAGGTGACTTTCTTCTATTTTTTTCAGAATCCTTATTCTCCAAGCAAAACTCTAAACCCTATTGCTGTAATTGAATGTGATTTGCTCCTATAAAGACTCATGTTGAGGCTTGACACCGTTTGTGACAAAGGTGGGACTTGGGGGAGGTAATTAGATCGGGGGGCATCAGCTTCAGAAGAGATTTATGATCTTGCAGGAATGGATTAATTCCCATGAGAATGAGTATTATAAAACAGCAGGCTTTGGAGCCTGTCTTGTGGTGTTGTGGGTAAAGCTGTACCTTGCAACACCAGCATCCCATACGGATGCCAGCTCCAGTCTGGGCTGCTCCACATCTGATCCCACTCCCTGTTACTGGGAAAATCAGTGAAAGAGAGCCAAAGGCCTTGTTCCCCTGTCACCCACATGGGAGACCTGAAAGAAGCTCCTGGCTCCTGATTTCAGTCAGGCCCAACACATGGCCACTGAGGCCAACTAGGGGATGAACAACCAGATAGAAGAGCTCTCTCTCTCTCTTACTCCCTCTGTCTCACTATAATTCTGACTTTCCAATAATAAATACATCTCTCTCTAAACAGAGAGAGAACAAGCCTGGCTCCTGCATGCCATCTTGCTATGCTGTTCACATGTGTCCCCTTCTGCATGTGGCTGCTGCCCTGCTCTCTTTTCTCTCACATTGTGATACCATCGGGGCATCCTTCTCAGAGCCTTGCATCACCTCTAGTGTAGGTCAAGTAAATGTCTTTACACTTAACTCTGAACAGAGCAGTCTGTCCTAACATCACAAGCGGACTAAGACATTTACTCTCTACAAAATGCCATATGTTCTGTTGGCATTACATTCTTTAGAACACTAGGTACTTTTGGAAGATGTTCTCCCTAGCAAGGTACTCAAGAAGCCCTCGCAGACACAGCACTCGGCCTTCCCTCAGAACACTGCTGTCTGATCTGAACCTTGTAGGTCCGGTACTCACGTCAGACACAGGCCCTGGATTACAGCTCCTTCAATGAAGACAAAGGCAACAACAGATGGTCCCAATTAAGAAACAGTAGGAGGAAAGCCTTTTTCCTCTCTCCAATCTACAACTAAGCTAACTGGGTCACGAGCAAACGGCTTTGCATTTGGAAGGGAGTAACTGTAGATAATTTTTCACACCTACAAATAGACTTGAGAGTGACATTCAGCAGGGCACCTGGACTCACAGAAGGGCGCTAGTATTTCATATAATCTGATCAGCTACTTATTTGGCAAAGAAAATAGTTTGGCAAGTTGTTCGTGAGGACAGGTCTAGCGTTAACCAAACTGTGATTAGAGTGATGCATGTATTTCACAGCCCAATCCACACAGTGTGCATATCACATCTTTAAGCAAGCTCAGTTGATTCCAGAATCAGCAAAACTGACTCCTTTGAAAAGTAACGTGTCGTGCATTCATTTGACAGCTTGATATACATTGAAATGACTAGTTGCTTTTGTAAATGAATTACTGTGCTAAGAGCAGAGAATAATACCATATGTCATGCATGTGTTGTGTGACCTTAAACTACCAACTTAGCGATCTGGCATTTTGCTCATTTTTAAAAGTAGTAAGAATAAAGCTCATTGAGCGAATGGAAAAGTACTAGCACGGGGCGCATAGGATGCAGTCAGGAAGAGGCTCCGGACTGATGTTACAGCATAGTAGCTTATGCAGCCTCTTCCAGTGCCTGTATCTCACATGGAGTGCCTGGCTCCACTCCTAGCTATTCTGCACTCTGCATTGCCAACCCAGATCCCTGTTGATGCATCATCTTGGATGTTGGCCTAAGAGCCTGTGTTCCCGTCCCCCTTGAAGGAGACTTGATTGGCATTCTTGGCTCCTGGACGTTGGGAAATGAACCAGTGGATGAATCATCTCTCTCTCTCTCTCTCTCTCTCTCTCTCTCTCTCACTCTTTCAAATAAAAATAAATCTTTAAAGGAAAAATGAAAAAGTACAGCCAGGCATGGGTTCTGGGCCAGCTCCTGGGGTACCCACAGTACAATAAGCACACTTCCCAATGCCACTTCTACAAAGGCACTTTGGCAGTTTAACATCAGCCACCTGGGAGTCTTCACGTGCAGACACTGACATTTAGGGATTGTTTTCACTTTGTGTTGAGAGCTAGTCCTCACACATTTGTACAAGCACAACCCAGCCCCAATCTTTGTCCCAGGCCTTTTCCTACACATTACCCTCAGTGGTTTAATGAAAAGCTTGATCCCTAACGTTTCAGGCAATAGGTAGAAGTTACAGGGGAAACACAAGTATTTTAAACAAAAAGGACCTTGATTGACATTGCGACATTATTATTATACATCTGTACTTGCTCAGTTTAATAATGAAGCTCAATATCCCCCGTGACACAACTAACTGAGACAAAACGAGCAGACTCATGCCTAAAACGTGGGCTATCATTCACATATCTTCTCTGAGCAAAGACTTGATGATGTTGAGGGGGGTGGTTATAAAGAAAGACAGCAAATCAGTCTACGGCAATGGGCTAGTAAGGTGGAATCTTGGGAACAGAGGAGTGTTTCTAGCTGCTTTTCAGATACATGCCATGATCTGAATAGGCTGGAAAGGTGCAATTGAGGAGTTTGGAGACATTTGAAAAGATAAGGGCTTCTAAGGCATTACAAGAGGAGGAATTTCTGTGGTGGTCAGTGAGGGAGGGGAAGTCTTTCGTATGATCAAACTGTCACAATGTTTCTTAGGAATTAATCAGAGAAAATAACATTTTATAATGAACATCAGAGTATAAATTTAGCTACAAGGACTGTGTACTTGGGTAAACATATCTAACTATCATGTATTGGAATCCTAACAAGATCTTGTGAATTTAAGGTAACCAGAATTGACAAGAATATACATTAATAAAAATAAAAATATTAGAATTATGGTAAGTGGATTTTATAGTGTAACTCAAGCTTTGATGTACATTAAAATAATTTCTACTAGTTTACAAATTCCATTGACTAATCCTAAACAGAAGCCATGAAAATATTTTCACTTTATAAAATTGATTCTTAAGGTTTAAATTAGTCATTTGATGGCAATTTCCCAGATTGTTAAAATAACACAGAGCATTTGAAGACATTTCCTGAATAAGCGTTACTTGACATTAAGCAACACTTCTTTTGAGAGGAAGCTTACTCCTTTGAGAAGCTAAATCTTGTGGCTATTGTTACAGATTTATTGAGGCATAATCAAAAATGCGTATATTCAAAGTGTGCAGGCGGCTGACGCTGTTGCACAGCGGGCTAACGCCCTGGCCTGAGACGCCAGCATTTCATATGGGCGCCAGTTCAAGACCCAGCTGCTCCACTTCTGATCCAGCTCTCTGCTATGGCCTGGGAAAGCAGTTTAGGATGACCCAAGTCCTTAGACCCCTGAACCCATGTGGGAGACCCGGGAAGGCTCCTGGCTTCTGGCTTCAGATCAGCACAGCTCTGGCCATTGTGGCCAATTGGGGATGGAAGACCTCTCTCTTTCTCTCTCTCTCTCTGCCTCTTCTCTCTCTGTAACTGACTTTTGAATAAATAGATAAATCTTTAAAAAAAAGTGTGCAGTATGATGATTTAATGTATGTATCAATTATGTAATGATTTCTACAGTCAAATTAATCAGCACATTCATAACCACACATTGTTAAAATCATTACCTTTTTGGAAGTGTGTATACATTGTGGATGTTTAAGATCTACACCCTCAGAATATTTCAAGATATCAATATACACTGGGCCTCCTATATCTTTGAGTTCCACATCTAAGGATTCCACAAATGGAATTGAAAATATTTGAGAGCAAAGTTACACTGTTCCTGTGAACAATGTAGTGAGATCTACCTGTGATGATTGTGTCTGTTCTCAACATGTACAGACTTTCTTTCTGTTGTTATTCCCTAAGCAATATTATTCCTTAAGCAATATACTACAACAACAATTTGCACAATATTTAAATTGCATTCGTTTTTATAAGCAAGCTAGAAATGATCTAAAAGGTATGGGAGAATTGTGTGGATTTTATATGCAAATATTTTCCATTTTTATGTAAGGAGCTTGAACATCTGCAGCTTGGAGTCTTCAGGGGTCTTGGAAACAATCTACCACCAAATGTCAAGGGACAGCTGGAATATTATTAACTAGAATGATCATAATGTAAATTAGATCCTCAAAACTTATTCCTCTTTAACTCACAATTTGTACCTTTGACCAGTATCTCCTCACTTCCCCTGGAAGCCATCATTTTGCTCTCAAAGCAAAACGGATGAGGTGTTACAGGCTCCTTCCTTTGGTTGAGTCAAGACCATCTGCTATTTTGCTGCATGCTGACCCCACATAGTCAGACTTCCAGACACACAGCCAGGCAGCCATTGAGTCCCTCCGGGGCCTCTGGGAAGGAAGCATTCTCTGTTTCCCCAATAGTCAAGATAAAAAGGCAGATTATGATTTTTGCAAGGCTCTGTCATCTGGAGTACACCATCAGTATGCTAACATTTATCTGACCACACAGGGCATGGAGTGGGCTAAGCAGCCCTGAGAAGACTGATCACCTAATATTATTTTTTTAAAAGATTTATTTTATTTATTTGAAAGACAGAGTTACAGAGAGAAGTAGAGACAGAGAGAGATCTCTTCCATCTGCTGGTTCACTCCCCCCAAGAATGGCCGCAATGCTGGGAGCTGTGCCAATCTGAAACCAGGAGCCAGGAGCTTCCTCCGGGTCTCCCACGTGGGTATAGGGGCCAGAGGACTTGAGCCATCTTTTACTGCTTTCCCAGGCCATAGCAGAGAGCTGGATAGGAAGAGGAGCTGCTGGGACTAGAACTGGTGCCCTTATGGGATGCTGGCACTTCACGTCAGAGCTGTAACCTGCTGCGCCACAGTGCTGGCCCCGATCACCTAATATTATTAACATCTATTTGGATTACAATAAAAGTGCCCCAAGTTGATATTTGTTACCGAACACATCTACTGTAAGAAACTATAAACCAGCTGGCGCCGCGGCTCACTAAGCTAATCCTCCACCTTGTGGCGCCGGCACACCGGGTTCTAGTCCCGGTTGGGGCGCCGGATTCTGTCCCGGTTGCCCCTCTTCCAGGCCAGCTCTCTGCTGTGGCCAGGGAGTGCAGTGGAGGATGGCCCAAGTGCTTGGGCCCTGCACCCCATGGGAGACCAGGAGAAGTACCTGGCTCCTGCCTTCGGATCAGCGCAGTGCGCCAGCCGCAGCGTGCCGGCTGCGGTGTCCATTGGAGGGTGAACCAACGTAAAAGGAAGACCTTTCTCTCCGTCTCTCTCTCTCTCTCACTGTCCACTCTGGCTGTCAAAAAAAAAAAAAAAAAGAAACTATAAACCTGAAAGTCAGAAAGTTGCCTTTGCCTCAATTTTGTGTCCTGTCGCTTAATTCTCTAATGACATTATTCCAAATTGTATGACAAGGATATACAAAAGAGCTTGCAACAGTTAATTCATTCTGATGTATTCTCTGAGTTGTAGAAAGTCTGATTTTCTAACGTCAGAAATCTGCCTCTCAGTAGAACTAACATTCTGGTTCTTTACTGTTCCATTCCCAAGACACTGTGGCCCTAATGGAAGGCACCTTTCATTTCCTTAATCAAGAATGCATCACAGTATTATGGTTACTCAAACAATTAAAAATAGAATTACCTTATGATCCAGTAGACCCACTGCTGCATGTGTTCTCCAAGGAAATGAAAACAGAGTCTCGAAGTAGTATTTGTGTGTCCATGTTCATAGCAGCATTAGCCATAGTAACAAAAAGGTAAAAGCAAACAGGCTGTCCACAGATATGCCAACAGCTAAATAAAATGTCATCTATGCACAAAAATGGGGATATCACTTAACCTTTCAAGGAAAGGAAATGATAAAATGTACCTTAATATAGGTGAACCATGAGGACAATACGCTAAGTGAAGCTAGTCGCAATGGGAGAGTATTGTATGACTCCACTTATACAGAACCCTACAGTACTGAAATTCATAGGGAAAGAAAGTAGCGTGGTGGTTACGAGGGTCTGGGGAAAAGGGCTTCAGCTTTGAAAGAGGATAAGGGTTCTGGGGATGGATGAGGTTCCACAACAATGTGAATGCACTGAATGTCACTGCATTATGCATTTAAAAATGGTTGTATAGCAAATTTTTGATATGCATGTGGGTGTACTTCAAAGGGTTAATGAAAAAGTGCATTTGAAAGATAAATTGTGGTGGTCATTGTGTCTCAGCAGATTAAGCTGCCACTCAGGGTGCTCACATCCTATATCAGAGAGCTTGGTTCAACTCCTGATTACCTACTTTGTGTTTCTAATCTAGCTCCCTGCTAATATACCTGGGAGCCAGCAGATGATGGCCCAAGCACTTGAGTTCATGCCACTAATGTGGGAAAGCCATATGGAGTTCTTTTTTTCTATCTTTTATTTTGTGCTAATTAAAATATTATTTTTAAAAACTTTTATTTAAATTATTCAGGTTTCATGTATTTTATATATATATATACATATACATATATACATACTCCAACCCTTCTTCCTCCTTCCTCTCATATTCCCTCTCTTAATTTTTAAGAAGATCTACTTTCAGTTTACTTAATGATCATAAAGTTAACTCTACATGAAGTAAAAGAGTTCAAGAAATAGTATGAGAAAAAGAAACTATTCCTCAACAGAAAAGACAAGGGCTGTAAACAATCATTAAATCTTAAAATGTCCACTTTACTCCAATATGTTACATTTTAGATATTCTACTATTACCTTGGATCAGGAAAAACATATGCTATCTGTCTTTTTGGCACTGACTTATTTCACCAAATATAATGGTTTCCAGTTACATCTATTTTGTTGCAAAAGACAGGATTCTTTTTTAAAAAGCTGAGTAGTACTCCATAGTGTGTGTATTTGTGCATGTGTGTGTGTGTGTGTGTGTGTGTGTACACCATGATTTCTTTATCCAGCCAACAGTTGATGGACATCTGGGTTGAATCCTCTATGCACTTCTTGACTCCTGGTTTCAGTCTGGCCCAGCCCCAACTATTTTTCAATATCCGGGCATGGAACAAGAAGATGGATGATATTTCTCTCTCTCTCTCTCTCTCTTTCTCTGTGTGTGTGTGTGGTGTGAGGGTGTGTGTGTGTGTGTTTATGTCTGTCTCTCCCTCTCTCTGTCACTCTGCCTTTTAAAAAAAATCTTTAAAAAAAGATCAGTTTATTTTGGTGCAACATTTTTTGAGATCCATACCTAGTGTTTCCACATTACGCAAGTTTCATAAGCTTTCTGATGACACCTTGCACCAAATTTGTTACCCAAATTTTAAAAATGGAAAGTGGTCTTTTAACAGAAGTTGACCTCTTGCAAATTATTCGAACACCTTTCTTGCTGAAAAATCCACCTGACTCCTTCTTGTATGATTGCAAAGCTGCACAACTCTGTGTCTCTTCAGCAGCTCTGCTTCCTGCATCCCACATCTCTACCCAGTGAGTACCCTCGTATTCACGGTGTCTTCACTGTGGCTTTGCTCTCTTTTGTGCAAATGTTTAAAATTCTTTCAAAGCAGACTTAAAAATCAGACAAGAAATATTACCCCCTTAATTGATAGCCACATGATCATTTTGAAGCAAAATAATACTGTCTATCCAACTCATCCTTTTATTCACTTTGGCATTGATTTATTTTGCCTTAGAAGTCCAATCTGGTGTTTATTTAAATAACATAATGCAGACACTTAAAATTTAAAAATAATAAGGCCAGCGTTGTGGCATAAGCAGGTGAGGCCTGTGACACCAGTATCCCATGCTGATGCCCGTTCAAATCCCAGCTGTTGCACTTCTGATCCAGCTCTGGTAACCTGAGAAAAGCAGCGGAAAATGACCCAGCTGTTTAGGCCTCTGTCACCCATTAGGAAGGGTTGGATGGGGCTCCTGGCTCCTGACTTTGGCCCAACCCAGCCCTGGCCATTGTGGTTATCTGGGGGAGTTAATCAGCAGATGGAAAAATCACACCCCCCCCACACACAACTCTGACTTTCAAATAACTATATAAAATAATAAAAATAGGTCTTTAAAGTTGAATTTGTAAGCAAATACAGGCCTATCATTTTATGTAGAGAAATGTTAATTGAATATTTATACACTGTGTTTTAGTTTAAAAGGAAAAATTGCAGATATATTCTGTAGGTATTTAAAATGTGTTGCGATGCAATGGGTTAATGTGGAAGCAGTATCCCATATTGGAGCACGCCTTTGAGTTCTGGCTGCTCTACTTCTGATCCAGATGGGATGTGCTTGAGTCTCTGCCACTCACATGGGAGACCAGGATGGAGGTTCTTGTGGCTTCTGCCTGGCCCAAACTTGACTCTGTGAGAATCAGAGGAATGAAACAGTGGATGGAAGATCTCTCTCTCTCCCTCACCTCCCACCCTCTTCTCTTTTGTGTCACTCTGTTTTTCGAATAAATAAATCTTCACAATGTTAGGTATTTATCACAAGAAGAATGTTTTTAGTGAACAGTAAATATAAATTAAGCTCTACTGTTCCCCAAAGATCTAAAATCATACTTATTTTCATTGGCAATATATATTAAATCCAATACCCTTGAATAAAATAGTAAATGTAAATTGCTTCTCAATTTGCTAATTCTACATAAAGGTTTAAGTCAGTAAATGAAAACAATCCTTTCCTCTCTAAGTAGTAAATTATACAATTAAATAAAATTAACAAACCAGCCTGCAAAGTATAAAATTAAATATGTATCTTGATAAGATTTTAAGTAATGTTTAGTGTAATGTATTCACTTGGTAATGTACTTACTCTGTTTATTGTTTTCTGTCAGTTTCTTATAAATATTTCATCACTTTGTTAGTTAATTGCAGTGTGCTTAGTGATTTCTAAACACATGCATTAATTAATTTTCTGTGAGCAAAAACACTGTGCCTATTATTAAAGATTGCTGAGGCAATCTTTACCATATGGCAGATATTGCATTGTGAAAAAAAGTCTGCTCCGAGAATCATAAGAGTTAACTTGGAATGGACTGGCTCATGTGAGACCTGGTTTCCCACTGGCAATCCTCATCAAGTTTTTTTGATCTGGGTGCTGTTCTGTGTTTTGTTTTGTTTTTTGTAGAGGTGTTTTTGAAAGTCCATTGTTCTTCATACAATAGGCACTGTTTTTGTTGTTTTGTAAGGGGGGAGATGGTAAATATTTTTCGCTTGTTTGCTGAATTGCCTTTGTAATAGCTTCTGAATTCTACCATGCTGTCATGAAAGCATCCACCAACAACATATAAATACATGGATTTGGCTTTACTGCAATGAAACTTTATGTCTACATGCCAAAGTTTGAATTTCCTGTAATTTTGATTTGGGCACAAATTATTACTCTTCTTCTGATTTTTTAGCCATTAAGAAATGTGTCAGGGGCCGGACTTGTGGCTTAGTATATAAAGCAGCTATCAATGCTGGCATCCCATATGTGTACCAGTTCAAGTCCTGGCTGCTCCATTCCTATCCAGGTCTCTGTTAATAGCCTGGGAAAGCAGTGGAACATAGCTGAAGTGTTTGGGGTCCTGCTCCCACCTGAGAAAACTGGAGGAATCTCCTACCTTCTGGCTTCAGCCTTGCCCATTCCCAACTGTTGCAGTCAACTGAGGAATGGACCAATAGATGGGAGAGCTTTCTCTGTCTTTCTCCCTCTCTCTATAACCCTGTCTTTCAATTTGTAGAGATGATAACAGTTGGAGGATTGCTTTGTAAAATAGAATTATGGTGTTACTAATTTAGAAAAGGTCCTCTTTAGCTAGTGTTCTTAAAAGAACTTAGAACATAAAAGACAGGAATAATCCATTATTTTAAGTGATCCTGAAGATTACACTAATAGGAACGTCCAGAAGACAACATATAGTCAAAAGAGAAAAATGGGATGCCTTAATCTTCTTTTTTTTTAATCTTTTTTTTTTTTTTTGACAGGCAGAGTGGACAGTGAGAGAGAGACAGAGAGAAAGGTCTTCCTTTTGCTGTTGGTTCACCCTCCAATGGCCGCTGCGGCTGGCGTGGTGCGGCCAGCGCAACGCACTGATCCGAAGCCAGGAGCCAGGTGTTTCCTCCTGGTCTCCCATGGGGTGCAGGGCCCAAGCACTTGGGCCATCCTCCACTGCACTCCTAGGCCACAGCAGAGAGCTGGCCTGGAAGAGGGGCAACTGGGACAGAATCCGGCGCCCCAACCGGGACTAGAATCTGGTGTGCCAGCACCGCTAGGCGGAGGATTAGCCTAGTGAGCCGCGACGTCGGCCTCTTAATCTTCTTTGATACACCTTTGTCATACTGCTGTGGTTCGGGAGGTACCTTTACCACATAGAGTTCCTAACTCCTGGATGACAGAGACGTAACACTTGCCTCATAAATGTAAGAATTAAGATTTTACATAGATGATAGATATGATGGATGAAAGAGATAGATGGATGGTAGATAAGAGATGACAGGTGACAAATATGATAGATATAGATAGATGATAGAGTTAGATGACAGAGAGATAAATAGATGGAACAGTGTGAGTGAGTGTGGCACATAAAGACCTAAAGACAGACAGTTAATGTTGTTGGTAGCGATATTCATTGTTATTAATTTTTTTTTGACAGGCAGAGTGGACAGTGAGAGAGAGAGATAGAGAGAAAGGTCTTCCTTTGCTGTTGGTTCACCCTCCAATGGCCGCCGCGGCCGGCACGCTGCGGCTGGAGCACTGCGCTGATCCGATGGCAGGAGCCAGGAGCCAGGTGCTTTTCCTGGTCTCCCATGGGGTGCAGGGCCCAAGCACTTGGGCCATCCTCCACTGCACTCCCTGGCCACAGCAGAGAGCTGGCCTGGAAGAGGGGCAACCGGGACAGAATCCGGCGCCCCGACCGGGACTAGAACCCGGTGTGCAGGCGCCGCTAGGCGGAGGATTAGCCTAGTGAGCTGCGGCGCCGGCCCCATTGTTATCAATTTTATTCACTACTACTTTCTCCTCTCCTTGGTCTCCCACTCTGACTAGTAATAAAAGCATATGGTTTTTTCATTGAGTGTGCAGTAGGTAGATGCCATGAGCAATCAATCCCTACTTGGAAACTGTCCAGCAAAATCATTGTAAAAACTCATCAGAACCTGTTTACATTGGCCATGTTTATCTGTGGAGCATTTCCACTGCATCATGTAAAAACTTTCTTCTTAATTGAAGGAAGAGTTTGGAAATGTGTCTCTCTGTGTGTGCTATTAGAATATGACTCAAGGCTAGAATGTGGCCAGACAGGTAAGGGTGGTAGGAAAGGAACACTGTGTGTGCCCTGGTTGTCTTTAACCCAGAATGTCTTCTGGATTAGCCCTTGTCTATGTTTTTGAACCCAAGGTTCATGGAACAAAGCTCCCAGTTCTCTTGTATCTCTTGCAGATTAGAGGGAACATAACTTGGAAACCTTTTACAGCCTATGTGTGCAAATGCACTAAGAGTAACAATGAATGGTATTTTTCTTTTTTCAAATGGAAGTACTATGAAATAGGATAAAGGAGCTTAAAAGCAACAGGAATCATTCCTGTAAACATTGTGTTTCCTGATGTATCAGGAATGTTTTTACAACTTTGGACTTAACCCTCACCATAGTAAAATCCAACAGGAATCCCATAGTATCTTTTCAGAGGAGGTTAGGAAGAAAATGGTAGGCATCACCAAGTAGTTTGCAGACTCACTTCATGAAGGAGGTAGTCTTTTGAGGACTCCCAGAACCACTGAAACTCTTTCAGAAGTCTAGATTTGTGACCAAGGCAGATTTTTGTTTGTTTGTTTTGTTTTTTTAGCAGGATTATAATTTTTGACATCACATAGTAGGTAAGTATAATTATAGACATGGAATTGTGGATGCTTAGACTAGTACATTACAAAAGATGAAACTAAGCTCTAGAGAAATAATATGATTTTCTCAATATTGCAAAAGTTGACTCAAAGCTGAGGTAGAAAAAATCAAGTGGATTTTTCTCAGTCTTCTTTCTATTCCCTGTGCTCTACAGGCATATATCAGTTATTAAGATATTTTCTTTTCTTTCATATATTCTGCCTTAATTTTATACTGATATATCTCTATTCTCAGTTCTGTTATAGTGACAGTGTAGTCTCTCTCTCTCTCTCTCATCTCTCTCTACTGACCTATGTAATTATCTTCACATAATTGCACATACATATTATTATGTACATATATATCAAAAGTATTAGAAAATAGAATATTTTTTTTCCACTATTAAGGAAAAAAGAAAACTCAGGCTACTTAAAAGAGGGTGGGAAAAGAGATGAATAATATAGAATCTGATGCAAGTTATTATTATTTTTTTTTCACTTAAGCTAAAACTGGAGGCACCAACATTGTAGCCAAGCAGCTTAAATCCCCACCTACAGCAGCATCCTCTATCAGAGCACAAGTTCAGTTAGTAGTCTCAGCACCAGGGCCCGCGCCACTCATGTGGGAGACCTAGAAGGAGGTCCATTCTCCTGGGATTTCCTGGCTGAGACTTGACTGTTGTAGCCATTTGGGGAGTGAAGCAGCAGATGGAGGATCTCTATGTTTCTATCTCTCTGTCTTTATCATTCTGCCTTTCAAACACATAATAGATAATCTTTTAAAAAGTAAATGCACTTTTAAAAGCTAGAAATCGAGCCGGCGCCGTGGCTCAATAGGCTAATCCTCCACCTTGCGGCGCCGGCACACCGGGTTCTAGTCCCGGTCGGGGCACTGGATTCTGTCCCGGTTGCCCCTCTTCCAGGCCAGCTCTCTGCTGTGGCCAGGGAGTGCAGTGGAGGATGGCCCAAGTGCTTGGGCCCTGCACCCCATGGGAGACCAGGAAAAGCACCTGGCTCCTGGCTCCTGCCATCGGATCAGCGCGGTGCGCCGGCTGCAGCGGCGGCCATTGGAGGGTGAACCAACGGCAAAGGAAGACCTTTCTCTCTCTGTCTCTCTCTCTCACTGTCCATTCTGCCTATCAAAAAAAAAAAAGCTAGAAATCATAAGCTTATAATTATGTAAAAAGGGCTGTATTGTCATGGTGAAGGACACTATGCTGTAGAACAGTCAAATAACAATGCTGTTGTTTGTCTTGCATTGCTTGGATGGGTTCTGCCTAAAAAGAAGTATCTGTAAGCTGATAAATCTGTTAATTTCTATTTTCAAGCCTTTAAATGAATCACCAGGGAGCCTTATGTACATACGTTCTTGGAGAGGAAAAACCAGCCACCTTAGTAGACTGCAAAATTCTTCATTCAAACCTAAGTGAATCCATTTTGATGTAGACCATCTATAGCATATAGCCAGCCTCCGTGTATCTGATTGGTAATTTCTACAGAGAGATTTAAAAGCAAGTCAACTCACTCTTTTTATCAGTCTTCCAAAGTGTTTTGTAGTTCCTGAAACAATCTGTCTGAAAGGCAGTGGAGACCTCACAACAGCCCTCAAAAAGGTATGTTCTCCTTGCACTTAGTTTATAGTAATGAGGCTTTAAAAACATTTTAGTTAATTCATTTTTGGAGTAGGCAGTCTGTGCTTAAGGATGTGCACAGTAGTACAATGGGCATTCACATAAAGAGAATTTTTTAAACTGACTATAAACACTCCAAAGGCACTCTGAAAGCATTTCTCTTGCAATGAAATCTGTCAAGGCATCATTACTTAGAACTTTCACATTCTGGAAAGACACATTTCAAATGTAATCTTAAAAATCTAGTGTTACTAAATCAAGGGAGACATGATAGCCTTTATCCTTGCACCTCAGTGGTCACAATTAAACACAAATCCTGGGTTACATCATTCTTCTTTGAAAAATAAGAGGGGAATGAAATCTCCTCAAAAAGATGGCAAGCATTTTCTTCAAAAAGTGTTGGGTTGTAATAGGCAACACATCCAAAATATGATTGAAGTTCACTGGAGATGCTAAAAGCCAGGAGGGGCCGGCATTGTGGTCAGCCAGTTAACATCTTGGCCTGAAGCGCTGGTATCCCATATGGGCACCGGTTAGAGACCTGTGTGCTCCACTTCTGATCCAGCTCTTTGCTATGGGCTGGGAAAGCAGTAGAAGATGGCCCAAGTTCTTGGGCTCCTGCACTCGCGTGGGAGACCTGGAAGAAGCTCCTGGCTCCTGGCTTCAGATCGGTACAGCTCTGGCCGTTGCCACCAATGGGGGAGTGAACCAGCTGATGGAAGCCCTCACTCTCTCTCTCATTTTCTCTCTCTCTCTCTCTCTCTCTCTCTCTCTCTCTCCACCTCTCTGTGTAATTCTGACTTTCAAATAAATAAATAAATCTTTAAAAAATAAATAAAAGCCAGGAATATCACTGCTTCAATGACAAAAAACATTGACTGAGGCTCATATTGATAAGAATCAGATGCTTTCAGTTCTTATAAGGAAGGGAAAGAAGACATCAAAATGGGAGTCAAGAGTCAATTACAAAGTATGTGGAAATTTCTAAATAATGATGCCTTGATATGTTTCAGTGCAAAGAAGTGTTCTCAAGTTATATTGTAGAATCTTATGCTCTCTTTTCATAAATTATATCCATGAAAATAGTCACCATAATGCTGTATAAAAATAATTTAAGCATACAGATACAGAAGTTGTAAAGAAGAATCAACAAAAAATTATAGAACTAAAAAATAAAATAATCTTAGTAAGAAACTTGCTGGATGTGTCCAAGGGTAAATTGGATATAAAAGAAAATAGAATAGAGAACTTGAAGAATGAAAAGCAGAATTCACTCAATCTGAAAAACCAAGGTAGAATACACCAAAAATACAGCTGGTATTTGGATACAGATAACAGAAGAAGAGAAGAGTATGGACTAGCATACTTGAACACATAATAGCTAAAAACCTCACAAAGTTTGCAAGATACAAACTTATATATTCAGGATACCAAACTAACTTCAAACAGAACAATCCATCAAAAGTCACTTGAAGACACATCATACTTAAACTCTTCAAGCCTAAAGATAAGGAAAATGATGGAAAGCATCAAGAAAGACATGGCACATTTATTAGTGAAGGAACACCAGTTCAAATGACAGAGGATTACTCTTAATCCAGGAGACCAGGAGGAACTGACATAATGTTTTTCAAGTGTTGAAAGAAAAATGTGCTGGCCATTATTTCTATGTCTCCCAAAACTATGCTTTAGGGCTGCATGGAAATTTGAGACACTGTAAGATAAAAGAAGACATTGAAAAAATAAAAGGCCTATTGCAGAACTATCCTTAAAGATTGACTAAAAGAAATTTTTTATTTGTTTATTGTCCCTTTTTAAAAATTTTACTTAAGGTATAAAAATTTCATGTGATTCACATATGCAGTTTCAGGAACATAGTGATACTTTCCACTGTACCCTTCCTCCCGCACACACTTCCACCCATCTTCCTCCTCCCTCTTCTATTCTCATTCTTATTTTTACAAAGATATATTATCATTTAACTTTATACCCATAATATTAATGACACACTAAGTGTAAGTTCAACAAATAGTATGAGGAAATAAAAACAACTGTTACTCAGCAGTTGAGATAAGGGCTGTAAAAAATCATTGAATCTTATTGTCATTTATTGTCACTTTCATGCCTATAGTTTGCCTTTTAGGTTCTCTATCAGTTACCACATATCAGGAAAACATATAGTACATATCTCTTTGGGACTGGCTTATTTCACTAAGTATAATTGTTTACAATTGCATCAATTTTGTTGCAAATGATGGAATTTTGTTCTTTTTATTTTTACTATTGTGTAGTATTCCATAGTGTTTATATACCATAATTTCTTTATCCAGTCTTCAGTTGATGGACATCTGGGTTGATTCTACATCTTAGCTATTGTGAATTGAGCTTTGATAAACATGGGTGTACAGATCACTCTCTCATATGCTGATTTCATTTCATTTTGGGTAAATTCCCAGGAGTAGGATGGCTGGGTCATATGGTATGCCTATATTCATAGTTCTGAGGCATCTCCATACTGTTTTCCACCGTGGCTGCACCAGTTTGCATCCCCACCAACAGTGGATTAGGTTACATTTTTCCCCACATCCTCATTAGCATCTGTTGTTTGTTCAGGTCTGGTCCGTGGAGAACCATTCTAGCTGGAGTGAAGTGAAACTTCATTGTGGTTTTGATTTGCTATCCCTTGAGGGCTTGTGATCCTGAGCATTTTTTTCATGTGTCTGTTGACCATTTGGATTTGCTCTTTTGAAAATTGCCTGTTTTTTTGCCCACTTCTTAATTGGATTGTTTGCTTTGTTGTTTTTGAGTTTCTTGAACTC
This sequence comes from Oryctolagus cuniculus, assembly GCF_051225735.1. Taxonomy (NCBI): domain Eukaryota; kingdom Metazoa; phylum Chordata; class Mammalia; order Lagomorpha; family Leporidae; genus Oryctolagus; species Oryctolagus cuniculus. The sequence goes on along the minus strand of NC_142869.1, from coordinate 126,387,012 downwards.
TTTATCAGTTTTTTAGTTTGCAAGTATATTCTTCCATTCTTTCAGCTGCCTCTTTGCTTTGCTAAGTGTTTCTTCTTCAATGCAGACGTTTCACAGGTTGATATAATCCCACTTGTCATTTTGGTTTTGATTGCCTGTGCTTTTGTGTCTTTTCCAAGAAGTCTTTGCTTATGCCAATGTCTTGCCGAGTTCTCCCAATGTTCTCTAGTAATTTGATGGCATTGGATCATAGATTTATTTCTTTGATCCATCTGGAGTGGATTTTTGTGTAAAGCATCAGATAGGTGTCTTATTTCATACTTCTGCATGTGGTGATCCAGTTTCCCAGCACCATTTGTTGAAGAGACTGTCCTTCCTCCAGGGATTGATTTTAGCTCCTTTGTCAAAGATAAGTTGGTTGTAGATGTGTGGATTGATTTCTGGAGGTTCTATTCTGCTCCACTGATCTACACATCTATCTTTCTGCTAATACCAAGCTGTTTTGACTATTACTGTCCTGTAGAATGTCTTGAAATCTGGTATTATGAAGTCTCTGGCTTTCTTTTTGTTGTGTAAAATTGCTTTAGCTATTCAGGGTCTCTTGTGTTTCCATATGAATTTTAGCATCATTTTTCTAGATCTGAGAAGAATGTTGGTATTTTGATTGCTATTGTATTGGATCTGCAAATTGCTTTCAGTAGCAAGGTATTTTGATGATATTGAGTCTTCCCATCCATGAACATGGAAGATTTTTCCATTTTTTGTGTCTTTTTCTACTTTATTCTTTAATGTCTTATAAATTTCATCATAGATATCTTTGACAGTCTTGTTTAAATTTATTCAAGGTATTTATTTTTGTAGCAATTGTGAATGGAATTGATCCTAGAACTTCTTTTTCAGCCTTGGCCTCATCTGTGTATATAATGGATGTTGATTTTTATGCTAATTTTACATCCTGCCACTTCACCAAACTCTTTTATGAGATCCAGTAGTCTCTTAGTGGGGTATTTTGCATCTCCTGTATATATAATCATGTCACCTGCAAATAGGAATAGTTTGACTTCCTCCTTTCCAATTCACACCTCCTTGATTTCTTTTTCTTGTCTAATGGCTCTGGTTAAAGCTTCCAGGACTATTTTGAAGAGCAATGATGACAGTGAGTATCCTTGTCTGAGTCCAGATCTTTGTGGGAAAGCTTCTAACTTTTCCTCATTCAAAAAGATGCTGTCTGTGAGTCTGTCATAAATTACCTTGATTGGGTTGAGAAATGTTCCTTCTATACCCAATTGGCTTAAGGTTTTCTTTATGAAAGGATGTTGTATTTTATCAAATTACTCCTGTGCATCTATTGAAATAATCATTAAGTTTTGTTTTTTAGTTTGTTGATGTGATGTATCACATTTACTGATTTGTGAATATTAAACCATCCCTGCACACCAGAGGATATCTCCCATTTGCTCTGGGTAATTGACCTTTCTGTTGTATTGCTGGATTCTATTAGGTAATATTTTGTTGATGACTTTTGCATCTAAATCCATTAAGGAAATTGGTCTATAGTTCTCTTTTCTCTGTTGTATCTTTTTCTGGTTTAGTAATTAAGGTGATGCTAGCCTCATAGAAGGAAATTGAAAGGCCTCCCACTGCTTCCATTTCAATTGTTTTGAAAATAATTACCAAATCTTGAGAATAATTGAAATTAGTTCTTTAAATGTCTGGTAGAATTCAGCAGTGAATCCATCCAGTTCTGGGCTTTCCTTTTTTGGGGTGTTTTTATTACTGATGCAAACTCTGTCCTGATTATTGTTCATGTTTTCCATGTCTTCATGACTCAATTTTGGTAGGCTGTATGTGTCCAGGAATCTATTCATTTCTTCTAGGTTTTCCAATTTGTTGGTATATAGGTCTTCATAGTAATTCCTCATGATTCTTTTTATTTCTGTGGTACCTGTTGTGACGTTTCCTTTTAAAGAAGTTCTTTAAAACAGGAAAGAAGGGAAAGAAAGATGGACTCTTGGAGCATAAGGAAGAACAACAGAAAGACTAGAAATACAACTAAATCCAATGCTGTTAGTACAGTGTTATTTACAGTCCTGAGATAATAAGGAATCCATGCATTTCACAGTCTTTTGTTGTCCTTTCTTCCCAGTCAGAGATCTGCGGACATTTGGACTTCTGAGTACATATAAGAGTTAACAGGCAAATAAGAACAAGGACACCTGTTCTTAGAGTGAGGCATCAAGTGATAACAGTAGTCCATGGAAAAACCACTGTGGTACTTGTTCTTGGAAAAGCCGCCAAATTTCACAAATATCCCCTCTCTTCCAAAATACACAAACTTCTTAGTGCATGACCTGAGACAACTTCTGAACAAAGGTCCCTAGCCACAGACATATAGGAAAAAACAGGCATCTGCTGACTTGATGGTAGGCGTTATGTAGAGGAGGCTGGCTAACAAACAGCTAACTTGCCCCTTCATGGGTTGTTATTCTAGCCTTCACAGGATTGGTTACATCTTTAATGCGTTCACAACCTCCCAGCTTCAAGGGACAATCAAAATTGTTTAAGCACCAATGCCTCCTTAGCATCCCCATTCTCCAATCAAAGTATCTCATTTAGTGGGATCAAAAAGCCTCTAGAGAGTGAGCTATCCCCTTTGGAAACTCATTTCCCCCCAACTCGGGCGTCATTCTTAGTCATAGCAACACATGAACTCGGATGAACCTGACACTGGACTGCTGTGACAGATAGATGTGCCTGTGGCGACTGACACCACTGCCAGCCACTCTATTCCTGATCAGAGAGTCCAGTTCTCTTTCTGCACATCTCACAAATAGCGAGCCTGCTATGAGTGACAAGGGGTGATGACTCACTTTGCCTTCACGTCTTGTGATGTCACTTCCTGCAGCCCCTGCGCTTCTTTGGGTGAGGTCGTTCAGGAAGGCTGCGCTGCCTGTATGGCCATGGCTGCTGTCCTAGGTTTCCGGTGCCCTGAGGGAGCTGCTGGCTGCTTTCTGGGAGCTGCAGGCCACCTTTCCAAAGTCCTTCCCAGACACAGACCCTTCTAGAACCAACTGAAAATAAAAACACAGTGTAATTGGAGGCAAATAGGTAAAAGAAGGTGGAAAGAGAGATCCGTGGTACTAAATGCTTAAATCCAAAGTGAGGAAAGATTTCCAATTAAAGATCTGATGTTCCATGGAACCCATGAACTCCAAAACAAGGAGAAAGAAGGCAATAATACAGGCAAGAGCACGAAAAGATAAATGTGGCATAGAACAAAAAGAGTTAAAATCAATGTAATGAAAAACTTGCTTTACAAAAATAGGCAAGATTGATGGAGCTCTAGAAAGAATAGCAGAAAAAAAGGAGAAAACACAAATCAAAAATATATTGAAAATGTAGTAGGAGAATATTCTCTGTAATAAAGGCACTTATAGTCATAAATTTGACAATTTGGAAAAATTGCACCAGTTATTTTTAAAAGCAGCCATCAAACTGAACTTAGGCTATTATTAGGTCAAGTGTCCATTCTTAGTCAATCAATCATTAAGTTTTTAGTATACAAATCCCATCTAACCTATAACATGCATGAATGCAGAAAAAAAATTATCAGGATCAACACACACACACACATCACAGAAAGTCCAATCCAACTTCTTTGTAACAACAAGAACATAAAGAAACCAAAAATTCAAAACATTGGATCAGTGACCCATGTACAATACTTGGATATACAACTAAGTAAGTACAATAGAGTTCATGTGATTGAATATAAACATTTATTCATAAAAGAATTCAAAGAAAAAAGTAAATGAAAAATCATACCTTGTACAAAGACTGGAAGATTCAATATATTTAGCATGTAGGTTTGGTGCAAATCAATACATGTATTTAAAATCACTCTTAAAAAATTTCAGATGAGAATTTTGTAGACATAGGTAAATTACTTAAAAAATGTATATGAAAAATCACAATCATTTTTCTCAATAGTAAGATTCACCAGCTATGGTAATCAATATATTGTGTGGAATTGATAATAAGATAGACCCAGATAGGTATTTTGCAGACATGATATCTAAAAAATCCCCCAAAACACAGTACACTGTAGAATGTTGATTGCTTTCACTTTTAATGCTGCCTGTAGAGAGTATCTGACCATAAATCACTACATTGAGAAGTATCAAATTCAAAATATTGTTTCTATTGAACTTATTGATTTATCAGTTGAACCATAGTAGGAAAAGGACTGTCTGTATAGTTTGGGAGAAATATTTGCAAATATCATTGTTAACAAAGGATTAGTATCAAGAATATATGAAGAGATCTTAAAACTTGACATAAAATGGACAAACTACATAAACCAAAAGGCAAATAAACATATGAGTTTGTCCAATTAACCATTAGGTAATTACAATGTAAAATCACAGTGAGATATTAAAATGACTAAAATAAGAAAACAATGGATGACAGCACCAAATGTTGGCAAAGATATTTAAAACTCGATCACGCATACAATGCTCATTGGAATGTTTATTGCAATGAAGGAAAGTTCTATGGCAATTTCTCTGAAAACAAAATGTTATCACCATATGATCCAACAAGTATTCTTTAGTGCATTGATGCTATGCAAATGAAACCTATGCTCCATACACAATCTGGATGTTCATGACAGCATCATCCATAAGAGTTGAAAGCTGAAATAACTCAGTTTCCCTTCAAAGGATGAATAAAATGTGATACTGCATACAATGGCATGTCATTAGCAATACAAGAGAATGAACTTTTGAGACCCACATCATCAACTAATACATTTCCAGGGAATTAAGATGAATTTTTAATTCAATTTTAAAAGGTTACAGATTAATTGAGCCGCTCTTGTAAAATGTGAAAAAAATATTAAAAATAGGAGATAGGCTAGAGATCCCTGTGGGTTAGGAACAACTGTGTGGAGGACAAAAGGAAACAATGTGTGGTTTAAAGGGCAACATGAGGAATTTCTGTGGGAATAGAACTGTAACATATATGATTTAGCAGTAGATGCATGAACATCCATATATGATGAAAATCCAGAAAGCTAAATACACACATACAAAATATACACATGCAATGAATACAGATAAAAATAAGAAAATCTGAAAGAGATGGACAGATTGTAACAATATAGGTATCCTGGCCGGCACCGTGACTCACTAGGCTAATCCTCCACCTTGCGGCGCTGGCACACTGGATTCTGTCCCGGTTACCCCTCTTCCAGGCCAGCTCTCTGCTGTGGCCAGGGAGTGCAGTGGAGGGTGGCCCAAGTCCTTGGGCCCTGCACCCCATGGGAGACCAGGAGAAGTACGTGGCTCCTGCCATAGGATCACTGCAGTGCTCCGGCCGCAGAGTGCCGGCTGCGGCGGCCACTGGAGGGTGAACCAACAGCAAAGGAAGACCTTTCTCTCTGTCTCTCTCTCTCACTGTCCACTCTGCCTGTCAAAAAAAAAAAAAATATATATATATATATATGTATCCTGTTTCAGAAACCATACTATAGCTTTACATGAAGTTATTATTATTGGAAAAAGTTGCATAAAGGCCACACAATTTCTCTCAGTATTATTTATTTTTTAAAGGAGATTTATTTATGTGGAAGTCAAAGTGAAAGAGAAAGGGAGAGACAGAAGCCGATCATTCAATGGTTGACTTCCCAAATGGCTGAAATGGCTGAGGCTGGACCAGGCTAAAGTTAAGCATTAGGGACTTCATCCATACCTCCCACATGGACAGTAAGGATCCATGCATTTGGACAATCATCTACTACTTTCCCAGACACATTGGCAGTGAGCTAGATCAGAAGTAAAACATCCGGGACTTGAACAGATGCTCCAGTATGAGACACCAGTATCTTAAGAGGCAACTTAACCTGCTGAACAATAACACTGGCCCCTATATCGTTTCTAACAATAAATGGAAATCTTCAATTTTCTCAAAATTTCTGTTTTAGCCGCGGCTCACTAGGCTAATCCTCTGCCTTGCGGCAGCGGCACACCGGGTTCTAGTCCCGGTCGGGGCGCCAGATTCTGTCCCGGTTGCCCCTCTTCCAGGCCAGCTCTCTGCTGTGGCCAGGGAGTGCAGTGGAGGATGGCCCAAATGCTTGGGCCCTGCACCCCATGGGAGACCAGGAGAAGCACCTGGCTCCTGCCTTCGGATCAGCGCAGTGCGTCGGCCACAGCACGCTGGCTGCGGCGGCCATTGGAGGGTGAACCAATGGCAAAGAAAGACCTTTCTCTCTGTCTCTCTCTCTCTCTCACTGTCCACTCTGCCTGTAAAAAAAAAAGTATATGTTCCAGAAGCAAAACAAAATCAAATAAATATTGCTATGCTTGCAAATCTGAAACTTAAAGAACAAAATATACTGTAATGTGTGTGGTCACAATTAAAATATAAATTATTAGAGAAATCCTGTTAAAATACATACACACCATTGCCCAAATGAATAATAAAAATCACAGTGGATCACATGTTGTCTTCATTTTACAAATAAGGATGAAGTATAGATAAAATAGCTTCCCTAAGACTAAAAAAAATAAAATAAAATGAAATAAACAAAGTACTAGATTTATGTGTTTGAAAGTGGGATGAATAAAAAATGACAGAAAAAGTCCAATACATACCTATCATTTCATGTAGTGCCTTTTTAGTATGCAATGTTGACAGAAGAAATCTCCCTGATTTAACATCATCCTTAATTCCAAAACTTAACCAGCCCCAGGAGATTGCTCAGTTATTTAATTCTTTATAGAAAAGATATCTTGTATCCTCAACTTTCAATACCAGTATCAATGTATGATGATTCTTTATTTCAGGAATTATTAGAAATGAGAAAATGTGAAGATCTTCAATCCACAAGATGTGAATTTGGGCAAGTAAAGAAATTAAAATATTTTAAGTCCTCTTCATGCAGAAAGCAGCTAAAAGAGATTTTGTTCATCCTGTTTCTGCTTCTATCTCCCCTGCCACATCCACAGAAAATCTGATCTGGCTATAAAGGAATATAGGGCTAATTCCCACATGTTGGATCTTGTTTGCTTTTTACTTTTCTCTCAATCCAAAGTGGCAGCCAGTATGAGGAAAGTGTCCTAGAAAGTGCCATCATTGTAAGCAGAGAAAGGCAATAGATGCTTGGTTCTCTCTCCTCAAGGCCATCTGTGGGACACTTTCACAGAAGATAGTACTTTAAAGTTCATGGAGGGGTGGCCATTCGGCATAGCGATGAACATGCCCACACCCCATATCAGAGTGCCTGGGTTCAAATCCAGGCTCTGTTCTCAATTCCAGCTTCTTGGTAATATATACAATGGGAAGCAACAGCCTCAGGTAGTTGGGCTTTACCCACCCACATGAAATATGTTAGAATTCATGGCTCCTGGATTCAACTTGTCACGGTTATGGCTGTTCTGGGAATTTGTGAAGTAGTGATGATATATATCTCAAACAAAATAAATTTTAAAATGTTGATAAAATAACAATGTGATTATTAGGATTTGATTGTTAAGGAAGAGGACTAATTACTGTTATTATCAACCATGATTATAGAAATATGAATTAAGCTGTTCACATTATCCAGACATTTAACAAAAACCTGAGGGAATCAAAGCAAGAATAAACAAGCCTTTAGGGGACAATGGGAGGAGGGCAGTACTGTGTCTGGAGGTTGTTTAGACACCATTGCTGTACATGATGGAGATCAGGAAGGTCCAGGGCAGTAGGAACAGAGATATTAAGGAGAGTATAATTGATCTCCCAAGCCTCATTAGACTCACTAAACATTGCTTTGGTATAATGTTTCTGCACAGTTGAATACTGTCAGTGTCACACGCCTATTCAAAAAAATCCTAAGGGACAAAGTGCCAATGATGCTAATGACAGTGAGCTTCAATTTTGCTGGGCTTTGCACCAGGTTCTGTTGATCAAGAAAGCTGATAGAGCCAACACACTCCTGGAAATTTACCCAAACGAAAAGAAACCAGCATATGAAAGAGTGATCTGTACCCCCATTCATAGAAGCTCAATTTGTAGTAGCTAAGATATGGAATCAACACCTAATGTGCATCAACTGAAGACTGGATAAAGAATTATGGTATGTATACACTATGGAGTACTACTCAGCTATAAAATAATGAAATCCTGTCTTTTGCAACAAAATGGATCCAAATGGAAACCCTTATACTTCGTGAAATAAGCCAGTCCCCAAAAGACAGACATCATATGTTTTCCATGATCCAAGGTAACTAATAGGTTACCTAAAATGTAATGTATTGGGGTAAAATGGATATTTTGAAATTCAATGATTGTTTACAGCCCTTGTCTCTTCTGTTGAGGAACAGTTTTTTTTTTTCTTCCTATTTGTTGACTCTTTACTTAATGTAGGTTTAATCTTATGAGTATAAAGTAAATTGAAAATAGATCCTTGTTCAGGCCATCAAGGAGAGAGGCGCCTTTCTCTGAAGGGAGGAAGGAACCCCCACTGTGATATGGCCTTGACTAAACAAATTCAGAGTTGGTGAAATCAAGGGGCTTCCATAGCCTAGACAGCTCATGGCAAGAGTCTCAGGTGATTGCTGACATCATAAATAAGAGTGCCAATTGTTAGATCAACAACGGGAGTCACTGGGTTCATGCTCCCCATGCAGGATCTCTGTCCTTAATATGTTTAAGTATGAAACTCAAAAACAACACTACTAGTCGAACAATACGCTATACCTGGTTCGGCTGTGTGAGTGCAACCTGTTGAAATCCCTGCTTAGTATATACTAAGTTGATCTTCAGTATATGAAGGTAATTGAAAATGAAACGTGATGAAGGGCAGGATGGGAGAGGGAGTGGGTGAGGGGAGGGCCACGGGATGGAGGGAGGTCAGGGGGGAAGCCACAACAATACAAAAGATGCATTTTATATTCTACTTAAAACTATTGGTTTAACCCTGTAATTAATACACAATTACTCTTAGGTGTTTAATTAATGCTATAACTAGTACTCAAATAGTATTTTACACTTTGTGTTTCTGTGTGGGAGCAAAATGTGGAAATCTTTACTTAACATATGCTAAATTGATCTTCTGTATATAAAGATAATTGAAAATCAATCGTGTTGTGAAGGGGAGGGGGAGAGGGAGTGGGAGAGGGGAGCGTTGTGGGTGGGAGGGAAGTTGGGGGGGGGAGGAAGCTATTGTAATCCATAAGCTGTACTTTGGAAATTTATGCTCATTAAATAAAAATAAATAAATAAATAAATAAAAAGAAAATAGATCCTTGTAAAAATTAAGAATGGGACTAGGAGAGGGAGCATGAAGAAGGGTTAGAGCATTGGAAGGAGGTAAAGTAGGGTGGGAAGTATCACTATGTTCCTGAACCTGTGTATATGAAATACATGAAAACTGTATACCTTAAATACATTAAAAAAGCAAGTAAACAAAAAAAGTAAAGCTAATATAGTAGTGCCTCCTTGTCCACTCAAGTTTATCCATGGGTTCAGTTATTCACCATCAACCATAGACCTATATCTTTCCAGTGACTTGTATTATGGTATGTTATTCTATGTTGTTATTATTTATTGTTGTCAATCTCTTACTGTGCCTAAATAATATGAAATTTCATCATATGTTATGTATGAGGGGTTTTTAAAATGTTCTTAGAAAATATACAGTATCATTTTATACAATTTTCTACAGAATTTTGAAGTACTCTCATATGTAGGGGAAAAACATAATATGTAAATACCATCCTAATTTGCAAGCACCTGCCAGGCGTCTTGGAAAATATTCTCTGTGAATAATGTGACTACTCTACCCCTCATGGAGACTGTGTATAGTGAGACTGTTGCTGGACAATATCATAAATAATGTGCATGTGTGTATGTATAGAAAGTTAGCTAGAACATATACATTTACCAGATAGAGATATAGGTATAGATGTAGATGTAAATAAAGGTATACATGTATTGTAACTGATAGGATCTCAGTACCACAGTTTATATTAAAGATACTTGAAAGACAGGATCTACCAGTGGGTGATTCTCACATATCTCTGTCTTAGTTCTAACCATCACTCTACATCTACCTTTAACTGCCTTCCTCATTAAAGAAAAGCACACCCTATTGTTTCATTTTCCTTAGAATTTCAAGTCCAACTCTATTTTGTGTGTGTGTGTCACAATTTACATGTATAAAATACTGAGTAAAGGCGACGATTTTCTGATGGGATCAATTTTAAAAGCAATAAAACAACAACAAAATTTTAAAAATTATCAAAACCTGCAGCACCTTTCCATTTTGAATGACTGAATACACACAAATAGTGGGCAGCCCACACAGAGATCTTGGTTGGTCTGATAAGAGAGAGCCTATGTGTGCACATCTCCTTCCAAGTACAGCAGTGCAGGACCAATGCTTCCATTCTATGTCCTCCATGATGATTATTTATTACCACAATTATTGCACACATTTGTTTAGAAATCACATATTGTGTCCTCTGCTCACATAATAATAGTGTGTCCATAACTGAGGTGGAAGAATAATATAAAAAGTTAACTCTTTAGATGCATACTTCAAACTCCTTGGGGAGGGAAGAATCTAGAACAGAGAATCAACAGTTCAGAATTTCAGTTCTAGTACTAAATTACCTCTTTGAACTATTATTTTCCTGGCTCTCTGGCTGCAAATTTCCCTAAATCGCTCATGTTACAGCCTTAGGAGACCACCTGAGTACATGAGGAGGTCTGTACAGGTCAGCTTTCATCCAGAGCTCAAAAGGGTCTTAAATTATGCTGTGTGTGGTTGAGGTATTCATTTCAAGAAATTGAGGAACATTGAAATTCAAGGCTATTTAAAGGCTGATATAAATGAAGTCTTTCCCTATGACAATATGACAGGAAAGTTACAGGAAATTGGTTTAGATTATCCAGGAAGGCTGCCAACTACTTAAGTAAGCTCTGAAAGCAGGATGGGACAGTGCAGCTCTTTGAGAGTGAGGAGTGTTCTAGGGACCTGAAAAGGGAAATTTGTGGGTTAGAAATATTTTCCTATTGGGATGAATTTTAAAAGAGTGTTCAAAAATACATCTCTTTTTTTTAGAAATAAATTGTGCTCATCTTGTGTAAGTAGCTGAAATATAGCGTTTTTATTGTGGCTCTGGTACTAATTAGGTCATGGGATTTGGAAAGAATTAAATGACTTTTATGGGCTTTAAATGAGTTATCGTTTGAAATATTGGAACGATCAGAGACTGAGAAGTTAGACTTAATTTGTTCAATCCCAGACTGAACACCAGGTTTCACCTTATTTGAACTCTCTCCTCCTATGTTATATCATCTATAAATAAAAGGCAATGTCTTCTAGAGTAGGTGATGAATAGTGGCAATGCAGGTTAATCAGCATATAGAGTGCAGGGCACTCAAAGTGGGTGGGAAAGAGTAGACATGGTGATTGACAGTTACTTGATGATAGGGGACTAATTTCTCACATCACCTTCAAATCTAGACCTAGAATTCAATATTCTTTCATGGAGGCTATTGTGGATTTATGATAGGGAGAAAGGAAAGATTGATTTTTATTTAGGATAGGCTAAATATTTGAACAACAAAAAGATGTTTCAACACTAATCTTAGAAACAGCAATGCTGAAGTTTTACTGTAGGGACACAAGTAAATTTGCTTGTACAAAATGTCTATAATTGTATCAGTGTATGTGTTATAAGCTGTGAGACATTAGGTACTGGGATGCAAGGGAAAGCTTAGAAGTCTTAGAAGACTCAGAGGAAAACATTATTTACTTAGATCATTCTGCTATTCTTTAGAGAGGCCTAAAACCTTCACAAAAGAAACAGCTTTCTAGTTTCCTGATTGAGTCGAAGAATATAAAAATTAATTATCAGCCTTTCAACAGGCCCTGCTCTTTCAACAATTTCTAATTAGACATTATAGCTATTTTCAACCTCCAGGGATCCATTTAATACATGTGATTTCTGCAGTAGGATTTTTCATAAAGGTTCATTTAATCATCAGAAGAGATCATTTCAGGAATTCTAGAAAATACATTGATGAATACCCTATAAATTGCAGTACTGCCTAGTGCAAATTTGTCAAAGAAAAAAGTAATAAATAATTGCCTCTGGGGCTGGTGTTTGGCACTGTTAACCTGCCATTTGAAATACCAACATCCCATGTGGAGTAACAATTCAAGCCCTGGATGCTCTGCTTCCAATCCAGCTTTCTGCTAATGCTCCCAGGAAGGTACCATAAGATGGACCAAGTACTTGGGACCGTGCCTCCTGAGGGGGAGACAAGGTAGAGTCCCTGGCTCTTGGCTTTGACTTGGCCCAGCGCTAGCTGATGAGGCCTTTTCTTGAGGTGAACTAGTGGATGAAAGATGTCTCTCTATCATCATCATCATCTTCATCATCATCATCATCACCATCTCTCCCTCTCTCTTTCACTCTGCCTTTTGATGAGTTTGTTGGCACAAAAAAGTAATAACAGGAATATTTGGCTCTACGTCTTACTTGTTGAAAGGCAGGTTACTTAACTTCCCTGTGTCCCTGTAATTATATCTGTAACGTGAAGAAGACAATGCATCATTAGAGGCATGTGTGTGTTTCAGTGAGTGTTCCCATACATAATGAAAGTATAAACTGAGGAGTGAAATGGCTTTCCAAAGTTAGAGCTTGTTGGCTCATTCAGTTCAGAACTGAATATCTATTCCATGCTAGTTTATGTGTGAGCAGTTGGACTTTGGATTTAAGCAAAATATAGCCTTGCTTTCAGGGAAGATCTAGAATGCTTATTTATTAAGTTTGGATCATCAGTTTATAGGAGGCATAATTCTGAGGCCTGGACATTCAGTTTGGGGCAAGCACTGAAGTAATTTAGGGATGGCACAAGGTTTTTAAGTCTGAATTTTTCTCGCTTTGTTTCTTGTTTTCTTGCTCACCTGAACTCAGTATGTTCTTTGATGACTGAGGTTTGCTGTAAAGGCCCACCTATTATGATACTAGATGTTGTTTGGGTCATGATGTTGTTGTCACTGTTAGTGGCAGTGCTGGTAGCAATCAAACCACGTGCGGTGTCCACAGTAGGCCCTGTTGTCCGCACTATACCTATGTTGACCTGCCGACTCCTCACAGCCTCCTGTAGGACAGGCACTACCATTAACCTATTTTATTTTATTTTTTAAGATTTATTTATTTTATTCAAAAGGCAGAGTCCCAGAGAGGCAGAGAGAGGGAGGGAGAGAGAGAAAGAGGTCTTCCATCTGCTGGTTCACTCCCCAAATGATTACAATGACAGAGCTGGGCCGATTGGAAGCCATGAGCCAGAAGATTCCTCCAGGTGTCCCATGCAGATGCAGGGGCCCAAGGACTCAGGTCATCTTCTACTGCTTTCCCAGGCCATAGCAGAGAGCTGGATTGGAAGTGGAGCAGCGGGGACTTGAACTGGCACTGCAGGTGATGGCTTCACCTGCCACACCACAGTGCTGGCCCCGATTAACCCATTTTAAATATGAGCTGCCTGAGGCACAAAGTGACATGGCTGGTTGAGATGTAAAGCCCAGTAGACCAGCCTCAGAGCCCACATTACACTGGTGTCACCCAAAGTGTGATTCTTGAGTCTCCAGCATGGAGTCACCTGGGAGTCTGACGGAAAAGTAAAGTCACAAGCCCAATCCAACTTACTGAAGGGCAGCATCGTTGGGAATGGTGTCCAGAGAGTGGAAATTCATCAGGCTCCTCAGGTGATTGCCAAATAAACTCCCTGGAGGTGACGGCAGAGCTCAAGAGCTGCCTCCACAGCCCCCATGTGACAGTCCCCACCAGTGACTGATTCAGCTTTGATTCTGGGTCCCTGTGACTCTGGCCTTGCTGGTCCCAGTGTGGCCTGCAAACAACACACTCTCCACACATTCAAACAAGATCACAGGACCAGGTTTGGACATCTGAACTAGCAAGGTAAGGGGTTTTAATCCAAATGTTTCTCAAACCCTAAAACCGGTGCAATGGTTCATTAACCTTTTATGTATTCATCACTCATTGACATTTTATGCACACACACACACACACACACACGTTGGCTAGCTTTCTATGTTACACACGGTAAACAAAATAATAGAATTATATATTCATAGTATAATCATCACTGCATTATATTATGTCATGATTATTTAGCTGAAAGAGAATGAGGAGGAATAGCTGAAGAACATCCTATTCTTTACTATCCTGAAACTCAGTTCTAGGCTGTCTCATATTTTATCCTCTTTTGATAATCACTGCTGCAATAGAGTCATTGATAGTCATGCCCCTGTGAGAATTAAACATATACTGCCTTATTTTCATTTTTATGTACACTGCTGCTTGTATTAGATTGCAGCTCCCTTGAGGTCTTTTTAAGAATTAGAAATGTTTGTCTCAATTGTTTGCAGGAGTGGATACAAATAAGAAAATAGCATGATTAAAATATGTCTTATACTAGGCACTAACATGATGCCTTTTTTAGTACTCCCTTCTGTTTCTATGATGATAGAATGAATGAAATAAGCAGAAGGAAACTGACCATAGGCCACAGAGTGGTATTAAAGTAGTGAGGTCTACAGGCAACTAAACTCTTTCTTTCTCATAAATGAACAGAGCTTATTAAATATGACAAAGTCATTTCCAAATCCATTTATAGAATTCCCAAGAGGGTGAAGTTGCAGCACATCTATTTTCCTTTCTATTAAGAGGCATGTTTTCTCAACAATGGTCTAATAACCTAACATGTGATGTTAGCAATTTTTATCCTCAGAGTGGTAGAAAACATTCTTGTCAAGCACAAGAGTCATGAACTTCTTAGCTGAGTGGAAGAATTTCAGAGAATGCCCTTGACAATAGTTTACACCTCCTGTTATTGTTGAATTGCGAGTTACTAGAACGTTACTAGAAGTGATTACTTCATTTTATTTTAGTACTTAGTTACTCTATCATTAGCTAAGGTACCAAATAACATCCTTGGTACTGCAAAACTCCATTACATCATAGGAATGGTGGATATCAACATTACAAAATGTCTGGTTGCTTGAAATTAGAATTACTAGATATCAAAAGTGTAAGAAATCCTAGGAACAAGACAGTTAATCTTGGAGTACTTCTGATGCAGCAGCCAGGGTGAAGAGTTGATGGACAAAGACCATTTAATTCCTGGTTCTATCAGGTTCCTTCCTTGCCACAAAGAGGGAATGCAGAGAGGAAGTGGGTACATTCTCTCTCACACATGGAAATCAGAATGGAGCTCTTATTTGGAGATACAAATTTCTGAGCCCTGGGCAAATCAATGGTAATTAAAGTAGTAAATCTGTTACATTGCTGTTGCTGTATCTGTTGTTGAAAAATTCAGAGTCTGAACTTGAATCCACTTAAATTAAAATCATGAGAACTTTCACCAAAAAATGAATATTCTGTGACCAATTCATTTAAAGACATAGGCTACATTTGTAAATATATTAAGGATATCTGAGACAATAGAAGTGATTTAGGAAGTTATCACAATAGGGATACAGAGGTTGCCTAGCAACATGTGAAGACAGAGAACAATTCATGAGTCATGGAAGAGTGAATGAGTCACATGATGGGTGGAAGTGATTGATGGTTTGGTTCACTGTCTCAATGCCTCCACTGACAAAGCTGGATAAACTACCGCATTCCCACTTTGGCTACAAGTTTGCAAGCCTGGCACTCCTGCTGTTCCATCAGGGCCAGCAATAGCTGTGCTGGCATTATTTGATTTGATTTCATTCACAGAAGAGGGTAAGCATAAAATGAGAGTGAAATTAAGGATAGTGCCTAAGAGCATGTCAATATTTAAGGGTTGGAAGGGAGAGAGCCTCAAATAAATATGATTTCTGGTTATCTGTTCTCTCTTATCATGACTATATCATGTGAACCGAGTGATGCGAGGAGTAATCATGTGTACTTATATTATAGTTTAGTTGTTTACACTGGTTTTATATATGTAAGTTAACCAGGACCATATATTTGATGTGCCGTGTACTATGTACAGTTTCTTGGTTTTCAGTAAATGTTTTATGATTGATTAATTTTAAGCTTTTCTCTTTAACATGAGTGGTTTTTTCAAGTTTTAGTGAAGTGAACAAGTTAACGACAATAGTAGAATTTTGTTTTCTTGGAGGAAGTGTATTCTACTGGAATATCGGCAACTTTCAGAAAAATCACTTTCCTTCAAATCTAATTGATCTACAGTGGTCACCTTTTATTTGTGATTTGATCTTTTTTGCAGTTTCAGTTACCCATGGTCATGCATAGTCAGAAAATACAGAACAATACATTAAGATATTTTGTGAGAGAGAGAGACAGAGAAAGGGACAGAGACAGAGAGAAGAGAGAGACCACAATCACACTGCTTTTGTTATAGCAGATTGTTGTAACTATTGTATTTTACTATAAGCTACTGTTGTTCATTTCACTCTAGGTGTAATTTATAAATTAAAAATTGATCACAGTTATGCATGTATTGGAAAAAACCTAGTATATATGGAGTTCAGTACCATCCCCAGTTTCAGCCTTGAAACATATCCTCATGGCTAAGTGTGGACTACTTATCCACTGGGGAGGCTAACAGTAAAACACACATTATATCTATAACCTTTTCAATGTACCGCATTATAAACCTCTGACAATAGTCAGCAACAATGTAGAATAATTTCAGTTGCCTCTTGAAATTCCTTGCTAATAGTTTTAATTCTTTCAGGGAAAGCAATCTTCCACTATTTAATACATGCATCCAATGATGCAACTACAAGCTCCTCCTTCATTCAACTGTGGATTCAGCTTTCCATGGTGGAGCAGACAGTGCTGCTCAAATCATCTGCTCTACAAAGGGAACAAGCTGCTGAGACGAGTTATGAAAATCAGCTCCCAATGCTTGACCTCTGATGATTCAAGATGGCCAAACGAACATTAAGTGGAAAATAGGAAAGTAGGCTCTTTCCAAATCAACATTTCTTCATTCTGTTACTTAGAAAAAATTAAAAATAAAATTGATTATGGAATTTAATTTTAGACTAAGCTGGGCTCTACTACAGGTTATGACCTAGTGACAAGAAAACTTGATTCCTATTATTTAAGCTCTAAATGTTGATTTACTTATCTGTACAATGAGAACGAGTAACATCTAAAAAATAGTGCATCTGCAAAGATTACTGGTGTGACCACTAAAGAATATGCTAAGTGGTTGTACAGCTGCTGTATTTTATTTCCACTGTCTTCATTGTCTTTATAATACTGGTATATCAACTAGACACAGCTATGGACAGCTATGATTGGGGGACTGAACGTTGGATGAAGAGTTTGGGAGCTGTTATTATTAGAACTACAAAAATAAGCTATTCTATTTAAATAGTGATAGATGATGATCTTGTTAACATCATTTTTCTTTTTTTAGACTTTGTAAAAATATCATGGTCAGATGCTTTATACCACAATGGTGAAGAACTCAGCTTTGGGACCAGATGTAGGTTTGATCCAACTCTATTGTCTATCTGTGTATTGGAGTGTATTTGCCTCCAAATCACTTCAATGTAAAACTGGAAAAAAATATGAATATGCGAATGTATTCAGTCAATGCCTTTATCTTAGTTATGATGGTGTGTTATTGTTTTAAAGGTGATACTGTTGGAGGAATTGAGTTAAAGGAGCCAGGAGTTTCTCCTGGGTCTTCCACCTGGGTACACGTGCCCAAGCACCTAGGCCATCTTCTACTGCTTTCCTTAGCCATAAGCAGGGAATATATTTCACTTTGTGTTTCTATGGGGGTGCAAACTGTTGAAATCCTTACTTAATGCATACTAAACTGATCCTCTGTAAAAAAAAAAAAAAAAAGAAATTATCAATTCCCAACTTGACTCTCACTGGGATTAAACATGACAATAGGTCTGCTCTGATTTCATCATCATTTAAAAAAATCATCTATTATTTTTCACTTTATGTTTCTGTGTGGGAGCAAACTGTTGAAATCCATACTTAATGTATACTAAGCTGATCTTCTGTATATTAAGATAATCGAAAATGAATCTTGATGTGAATGGAAGGGGAGAGGGAGTGGGAAAGGGGAGGGTTGTGGGTGGGAGGGACGGTATGGGGGGGAAGCCATTGTAACCCATGAGTCGTACTTTGGAAATTTATATGCATTAAATAAAAGTTTAAAAATAAATAAATAAATAAAAATTTTTGCTTTAAAAAAAAAAAAAGGAACTGGATTTGAAGTGTAGCGTGCGGGACTTGAACCAGTGTCTATATGGGCTGCCAGCATCACAGGCAGAGGCTTAGCCTACTATACCACAGCACAACTCCTGTATTATTTTTTATAATGTATGAGGACCTAAAATAATCTCAATTAAACTTTTAATAAAAATACCTAAAATATTATTGCTGTTCCCACATGCCTGTCCAGAAACATTAATTTCCACAAGCAGGCAGAATCCATTTCCTCTCCCCTGGAGCCAGCTTAATGGTTGGCATTTGGGAATTCTGGAAAAAGGTGTTACTCTATTTATGTGACTATAATTGCTCTAAAAATATCCAACCATTAGTGAACACATATGCCAAGAACTGCATTAAGTCCTTTGTAGGTATTGACTTATTAATTTGTACAAAACACTATGAGATGAGTAAAATATTAGTATTCCCAATTAGCTTTAAGTAGCTGAGGTCTAGAAAGTTTAGGATTTTTTTCAAGGTCCCCATAGCTAGAAATATCCCCTTACCTCTTCCAAGTGGATTTTCAAAATAATTTCCTATGTATATCTGTGTTGGATTGCATCCTTCTATCATCTAGAATATCAGATAAGAAAATCATTGATGAATTCCATTTTGACTGACAAGCTTCCAATGATAGAAAAATAAGTCTCCTGAATTTATTATTGCAAGATTTTTCTATGGGGAATCTACATAAGTCCAGCTGTAAGAACATCACTTGCTGTGTATCAATGAGTTTCTCAAATAATCATTTCATAAACATCAAGAGAATATGTATAGTATGTGCCATCAACTAAATTAAGCAGAAACCTTGGAGGTTCATACATGTCCCAGCCATGCACTGGGAAAACAGCAAAGGAAGGTGGGCAAAGCTGTCTGTTGAGCCCAACCACATCAATTTGATGCTTAGCTCTAACTGTATGACACCATCCAGTTCTTCAATTGAGATAATGTAAGTAAACTTTCTGGGCAGTGACACGATGTGCAGCTGCTATTAAGAAAGTCAAATAACACCATTGCTGTAAATAAAGGTACAGCCCAGTGTCATCCCTCAGTGATTTTACTGTCGAGGAGGAAAAATCTTACCTTATACATTGTCATAATCATGCAATGCTTTGACTGACAGTCAAGAAGGATCCATTGCCCAGCTGCTTCCATGTGAGCCCTCGTCTCCAGCTGTCAGTTTCCTGAGGGTCTGTGTCAGTGCCAGTGAGCTTCCTGTGCCCTGGTCGCTCTCTTCCTAGGATAGCTGGCATCCAGTAACTGATGGCTACAGGAAATCAAAACTCAGCTTAGTTAGGACCAGTGCAAGATAATGTGGGATGAAAGTACTTTCTCCAGAGCTCTCATATGCACTTCCATTTAAGAGAGAAAAAATGTGGCAGCTGTCTTGCTGTGTATGGCTTATTGCATGTAGCATAATCATCTCTCATTTCATTTGTTTTGTTGAAAATGTCAGGATTTAATTCTCTTTTCATGATTATATACATGTATATTATATATATACAGGGAATCTATATATATATACACACACATATATATACATACACATACACATACAGCATGCATGCAGCTCTGGTTAGAATGTGATTTGTCCCCCAAAGATTCATCTGTTGAAAACTGAATCTCTAGTGTGGTGATGTTGGCAAGTAACAGGAGCTTTAAGGTGGAGCTTAAAGGTGAGAGTTGGTTATATGTTGAGGATGTGTACTTGGAGGGAGATAAGATAGTTCTTGTGGGACCCTGGGTTAGTTCTCATCAAAGGAAATTGTGAGAGCAAATATATTGCTGAATCACTCCCTGGCTTCCTGCCTTGCCATGTGGTCTCCTTCTCTTTCAACCAGTGTCATCCCTATTCCAAGAGGTCCCCACCAGAACTAATGCCTTGACCTTGGACCTCCAAAGTAGTGAGAAAAAAATCCTCTTCATTGTAAGTATCCAGGCTCAGATATTCTTTAAAATGACATATACACATACCCAAAACACCTGAATATATACACATATTTCAAAGAATGGCAAGAAAGGTAAACATTCATGTGCTCACCATCTTGAACAAAAAATAAAGGAATCTGGGTTTGGTTTATTAATTATGATAAAGATATTAATATGAAATATTAATAGAGGAAATGGGGTGACTTCAATAGAAGTCATTTGTGCTTGATTTTTTAGAAGTTCTCTGAAAAAAACAATAGCCTTAGTTGGCAACTAAACCCATCCTCTGGCCATTTCAACCATCCATGTCTAAGTCTGGGAGCCTCACAGAAATGATTGCTTCAGTGAGCAATATCCCCACAATTGCTTATCTTGAATGTCTAATCCCAGAACAAAACCATTCCCTGATGTTTGCTAATCTGGGTCAGCTCCTCGCAACACGCTTTTAGTCTCTCTGCCTTTGGCTTCTGTTGTTCCCATCCAGGTCCTGGATGTCCTTGTCTTACTAAAGATAGGGAGAAGCAGTATCTGTGAATCCCAAAGACCCTATGCCTGTATGACCAAGTTTCATTTATCTGTTGCTTG
Source organism: Oryctolagus cuniculus (assembly GCF_051225735.1). Taxonomy (NCBI): domain Eukaryota; kingdom Metazoa; phylum Chordata; class Mammalia; order Lagomorpha; family Leporidae; genus Oryctolagus; species Oryctolagus cuniculus. The sequence continues at coordinate 126,366,241 of NC_142869.1, read as the reverse complement.
TTTCATGTTTTGAATGGTCCCTGTAGAATCATCTTAATTTATATGAGTGTGATCCTGTCTTACGTGTTTGTTGTTATCTAGATTTGATTGCAGTGAAGCAGGCTGTTTTCCTCAGAGTCTGCAGTTACAAATCCACCATAATTGGATGCTGGCTGGTTAGGACTTCTGTGTGTATACCCAAGAGTAAGCTTTCATTATAACTGCTTTCTTTCTCATGCTATCCCTTTCGGCTTTGGCATTAAGATTACACTAGCTTATAAAATGAACTAGTTTTGTTTCAAAACAAAAGGTAAGATCAGAATTGCCTACTTATTCCTTGAAAATTTAGCAAAAAATTTCTGCTAGAAACTATATAGCCATAATTATATATCCTTTTAATTTTGATGTTTTTAGAAAAAATATTTTCTTGAAAGGCAGAAAGAGAAAGACACAAATGGAAAGAGACAGAGAAAAAGAGAGAAAAAGAGAGAGGTAGAGGGGTTCACTCTCCAAATGCACAAATGCTAGGAGCCAGGCACACTCAATCCAGAATTCCTACATTGGTAGTGGAGACAGGACAACATGAGCCATCACCATTGCCTCCCAAAGTAGCTCATTAGCAGGAAGCTGGGATTTTGAGCCCAGCCAGGACTCGAGCTCAATTACTCTGACAGAGAATACGAGTATCCATAGCAGCCAGCATGTTTCCCACTACACCAAACTGATTGCAGGTATGTGCTGAAATGATCTTTTTTAATTTTACATTTCTTTGTGATGTTTACAAGCTGTTTTAATACATCAGTGAACACACTAAGATTCCCTCATTTGTATCACACACATGCCAGTGGTCAATAGTACATTAGCCATTCCTTCATGTACAGTAACTTTGGAGATAAAAGCCAGTAAGCAATCTCTGGTCTATTTGTTTTATTTTATAGTTTCTCATCAGTTTATTAAAAAAAATATTGCAGTCTTTTTAGTTCTTGTGAGTCTCGTGGCTTCTAGATATTTGCTCAATCATATAAGCACCGTTTATCTTTCTAAGCCAGTTTCAGCAGATTTATGAAATATTGGCATTTCATGGGGCTTTGGTAACTTTTCTGTAAGAGATCACATCTTCTAACTGTAGGTGCTACTTTAACTGTATTTTTTGTTTGTACATTTACAAAAAAAATTGAGAGTCAGAGAGATTGAGACAGAGAGAGAGAGAAAGAGAGAGAGAACATGCTCTAATTTGCTGAATCTACTGATGAGCCCTCAAATGCCCTTACTTGCTGGGGCAGGTGAAGCAAAACCTGGAAGCAGGGAACAGGGAGCCAGGAACTCAACCTAAGTCTCCCACATGCATGGCAGAATCCTGCTACTTGAGACACATTGCTGATTCCCAGGGTTTACTTTAGCAGGGAGCTAGAGCTGCAATTGAGAGCAGAGCTAGGACTCAAACCAAGGCACTCCAGTACGGAATGCAGGCATCTCAAGCAGAGGCTCAATTTCTAGGCCAAACACACATCCCTTTCCTGGCCCACACTGATAACACTGTCTGAATACCCGTATTTTTCATTGTTATCAGTTGGTTCAGTGCATTTCATTTAGTATTATTACAGATTATAATTAACTATGTTTTGTTAGAATTTAGTGAATATGAGGATTTCTTTTATATTTACACATGGCTTAACATTCATTGAATATTCTAATCAGCATTGAATCAGACGAAAAATGAATTTAAGTAATGCTGAAGAAATCTCAGTTGTTCCTTTGACAAGAAGGGACAAGTTTCATGTTTTTATTAAAAAAAAATAATGACAGGGGCAGGTGCTGTGGTATAGCAGGTAAAGCTGCTGCCTGAAGTGCTGGCATGCTATATGCATGCTGGTTCAAGTCCCGGCTGCTCCACTTTCGATCCAGCTCTCTGCTGTGGCTTGGGAAAGCAGTAGAAGGTGGACCAAGTCTTTGGGCCCCTGCCCCCAAGTGGGAAACCCAGAAGAAGCTCCTGGCTCCTGACTTTGGATCTGCACAACTCCGGGCTGTTGTGGCCAACTGGGGAATGAACCAGCAGATGGAAGACCTCCCTCTGCCTCTCCTTCTGTTTCTGGGTAACTCTGACTTTCAAATAAATGAATCTTAAAAAAAAAAAGCAATGACAAGTGTTTGTTTTGTGATATTGCTGTAAGTAGTATCCTGGCCTTCCAGAATGCACTTTTGTTTGTATAATAAATGCCCAAAAAGGCTCTCCATAAACGGGTGCTATTGATTCAACCAATCTCCACCCCTTCTCCCCCTCCCCCACCCGCCCGCCACTCCCTGCTGCTTCCTGCATCCTTGGATCCTCACTGGGTCATGGAGACTCTTACATCCTACTGTGACCAGGAGAGAAAGGGAAAGTCACTCAATGACCCTGAGGGCTGAGTTCAAAGGGATGGCAGGGAACAAAAAAAAGATCAGAGAGCAGGGCTTTCAAGACCAAATAAACTTGTTCATTTTGCAAGGTAACATAATAGCTTTGCTGTTAGTAGATTTAAAGTTTGTGCTTCTGACTTTTAAAGCAAACGTGCTATCCAACAGCTTTTAAGAATGTTTATGAAAAAGGAAAATGAATTTTCAGTATTGACTTGTTTTATAAAAGTGAAAATAGACTTGGAAAGAAGTTCTTTTTTTCTAGTGAATCTGAGCACCAACTGCTTGAGAGGAAAATGAATCTACTTGTTTTTACTAAAATTGAGCAACTTTGAACTTACATGAACCTAGACTCTTCAGACTGGTTCGACACCAGCAATACATTTTGTGACCATATAAAAAACTTACTTTGTGTGATTGAGGTTGAACATCTACTGTTTATTGCTCTTGCCTATTTTCTTGCTGGACGATGGTCTTTTTATTTTTTATTTGTTGAACACTTTATTTAGTGGAGCCATTAAGCCTTTGACTATAATGTAAATTAAAATACATTGTCTCAAAAATAAACTACTAAGTTTAATAAATAAATAAGCTTAGATTCAGGAAACACAATATTGTCTCTATTAATCCTTGTATTATAAATGAATTATCCACCCATTCATAAATACTGGGTCATATCCTTTCTGTGATAGTTACCTTTAGAGGTGGACAAGCACAGATTTCTTCCGGCGGCAGTTCTCTGCAGAAGTCTCTGTTCCTTATATAATAGAGAAAATTAGTCCAGAAATATGATTAAAAAGAAATGGATCAAATTCTCATCCAAAGATCAACAGAAAATAGGAAATATTGGCCTGACTCTTTGATTTTTGAATAAGAGCATATTGACTCAGTGTCATTTGAAGAAGTGCATTAAGTTTATCCTCTATTAGGCAAAAAATAGATTCCATGAGTACAACTCACCCTTATGACCCATTTCTCAGAGTCCAGGAAATCTACTGGGTGATGCTATCAATACACACTAGTGGTCAATCCTAACCTGCATTTAGAAATAGTGTGCTGATAATTATAATTGCATTTGGTAAAAACTTACTGAATTCCCTTTGTAATCCATATGAAGTATGGACACTACTTATTTTATAATTGAAGAAAACACAGGTTTACAGAAGTAAACTGGATGATAAGAATGGGAATATTGGGGCTGGTGCTGTGGCATAGTAGACCAAGGCTCTGCCTGTGGCACTGGCATCCCACATGAGTTCCATTTCATCTCAGGTGCTCCTATTTAGATCCAGCTCTCTGCTTGTGGCTTGGGAAAGCAATGGAAGATGGCCCAAGTGCTTGGGTCCTTGCACCCATGTGGGAGACCCCGAGGAAGCTCCTGGTTCTTGGTTTCGGATTGGCCCAGCTCCCACTGTTGCACGAGCTCCTGGTGCAGCATCACATATAAGTGTCAGTTCTTGTCCTGGCTGCTGTACTTCTGATCAAGCTCCTGGCGAGTGGCTTGAGAAAAGCAGTAGAAGATGGCCTTATTACCTGAGTCCCTGCCACCCATGTAGGTAATCCTGATGGAGTTCCTGGCTCCTGGCTTTGGTCTGGCCCAGACCTGGCCTTAGCTCCACATGGGAAGCGAACCAGGAAATGGAAGGTCTCTTTCTCTCTCTGTCTCCCTCTCTCTGTGTAACTGACATTTTGAAAATAAATACACAAATTTTTTAAAAACGCCAACAGAACTCAAATGTACATAAATATCCGTCCCCTCCCCCATGTGTGCCTGTAGTGTTCGTGTGTGCGTGTGTGTGTGTGTGTGTGTGTGTTCAGGCAACAGGAAGCTAGCATGTGGTAAGTGGAGGCCAGAAGCTAGATCATGCAGAACCTTGTTTGCTGTTAGGTTTGTCATACTTCTAAGTGGAAACTCTGCTTCAGCAAAAATAGTGTTATTATGAAAGTACTGCAGTGATAAGAGAAGGGTGGCTGTACTGTTACCTACCTCTTCTGTATGGATCCAGTATCTGAAGAATAGACTTGCTTGGCTGTACTTTGCTCATGGTACTTTTGAATCTCTCTTCAGGAAACAAGGTCATCTTCTTTCATTTCTGCTTGGATCTAGAGGAGCACTAAAAGAATTTCTTTTTTTTTTTAACTTTTATTTAATGAATAAACATTTCCAAAGTACGATTTATGGATTACAATGGCTTCCCCCCCATACCGTCCCTCCCACCCACAACCCTCCCCTTTCCCACTCCCTCTCCCCTTCCATTCACATCAAGATTCATTTTCGATTATCTTAATATACAGAAGATCAGCTTAGTATACATTAAGTAAGGATTTCAACAGTTTGCTCACACAAAAACAAAAAGTGAAAAATAATAGATGATTTTTTTTTAAATGATGATGAAATCAGAGCAGACCTATTGTCATGTTTAATCCCAGTGAGAGTCAAGTTGGGAATTGATAATTTCTTTTTTTTTTTTAAAGAGGATCAGTTTAGTATGCATTAAGTAAGGATTTCAACAGTTTGCACCCCCATAGAAACACAAAGTGAAATATATTGTTTGAGTACTCGTTATAGCATTAAATCTCAATGTACAGCACATTAAGGATAGAGATCCTACATGAGGAGTAAGTGCACAGTGACTCCTGTTGTTGACTTTACCAATTGACACTCCTGTCTATGGCATCAGTAATCTCCCTATGCTCCAGTCACGAGTTTCCAAGGCTATGGAAGCCCTCTGAGTTCTCCGACTCTTATCTTGTTTAGACAAGGTCATAGTCAAAGTGGAGGTTCTCTCCTCCCTTCAGAGAAAGGTACCTCCTTCTTTGAAGACCTGTTCTTTCCATTGGGATCTCACTCGCAGAGATCTTTTGCCAGAGTGTCTTGGCTTTCCATGCCTGAAATACTCTCATGAGCTTTTCAGCCAGCTCCGAATGCCTTTAGGGCTGATTCTGAGGCCAGAGTGCTATTTAGGACATCTGCCATTCTATGAGTCTGCTGAGTATCTCACTTCCCATGTTGGATCACTCTCCCCTTTATTTATTCTATCGGTTAGTGTTAGCAGGTACTAGACTTGTTTATGTGCTCCCTTTGACTCTTAGTCCTTTCATTATGATCAATTGTGAGCTGAAATTGATCACTTGGACTAGTGAGATGGCATTGGTACATGCCACCTTGATGGGATTGAATCTGTTGTTGGTAGATTTCTGAATGTGAGCCATTCTAACCGGGGTGAGGTGAAACCTCATTGTGATTTTGATTTGCCATGTTAGTGAATAATAACAATAAATAATAAAATAGAATCATATGATAATATACTCTAAGAAAACTTAGTTGCATCTGGGACAAGTGTTATAATCAGCAGATTAAGCCATCAGCTGCAACCCTTGCATCCTATCTCAGAGTGCCAGTTTAAGTCCTGGTTGCTCTGCTTCCAATCCAGCTCTCCGCCAATGCACCAGGGAAACTATTGAAGATGGTCTAAGTACTTGGGCCCCTGCCACCCAGGTGGGAAACCTGGATGAAGTACCAGGCTCCTGGCCCTGCTCAGCCAATGCAGCCATTTAGGGAATGAACCAGTGAATGGAAGAGCTCTTTCTGGGTGTCTCTCCCCACCCCCTTACTCTGCCATTCAAATAAAGATATAGACATTACAAACAGCTAAAACTTAAATTCTTAATTTCTGGAATTTTCCACTTATTATTTTTGGATCTCAGTTGACCACAAGTAAATGAAACCACAGAAAGCAATGCCACAAATAGGATATGATTTCCCTTGTGACAATTGCTATACTCTTCAGGAGGGGCAGTGCACAGTAGGCAGGAGTTCACCCAGATCCTCAATTCTGCATTCTATTTTTTTTTTATCTTCTACACAACATGCTTTCTTACCTGCTAAAAGTGATTGAAACCATTTTTTTCCCTTCATGTAAGTATATTTTAGTGTTTAAATGATATTTCAGAGTGCATGTTCACTTTAAGTTTGAAGTCATGCTTAAAGAATTTCTGACATTTGAGGCTGATGCCCTGGCATACTTGGCTAGGCCTGTGCCTGCAGCACCAGGATCCTATTTGGGTGCCAGGTTGTGTCCCGGCTGCTCCTCTTCAGATCTAGCTCTCTGCTAATGTTCTGGGAAAGCAATGGAAGATGGCCCAAGTGCTTGGGCCCCTGCACCCGTGTAGGAGACTTGAGAAAGCTCTTGGCTCCTGGCTTCGGATCAGCACAGCTCTGGCCATTGCAGACCATTTTAGGATTCAACCAGCAGATGGAAGACCTTTCTGTCTTTCCCTCTCCCTCTGTCTGTAACTCTACCTCTAAAATAAATAATTAAAACCTCAAAAAAAAAATCAGATGTTGACTTTCGTAAGTAGACAACAAAAGTAAACATGATCAAGAGGAAGATAACCATACAAAAACATCAAACCTGAGAACCTGTGTGTTGGAAGTAGAATAGAAGAGGCATCCTTGGAGACCAGATATTCACTTTACATTGTGAGCAACAATCCATTTACAGATTCTCAATTCTAGCTATTCTGTAATTTATCTGTGTCTGTGCTGAGGTTCTGCCAATGGAGTTCACCTGTTTGCATGCAGTTGATTGAAACTAGACTATATGGAATTAAATCCTTAATTGAGTAAAGCTACAGAATTGAACATTCATGTGCCAAATTAGCTGAATAAAATCTAGTGATAGATGGGGGTATGGATTTTGCAACCCGATTGCTTACATAATCTTATATGGATTATAAACAATTTAAGACTGAGAACTATTTTATTTGTAGTTTAGATTTAATTTATTTGTTTAATGCTTATTTATTTATTTTTATCTATCTGAAAGGCAGAGAGAGAGATAAGAAAGAGAGAAGGCATACATATATTGGTTTACTCTCCAAATGTTGAAACAGTTGATGCTGGTCTAGGCTGAACCTAGAAGACCAGAACTCCATAAAGGTGTCTCATGTGGGTGGCAAAGGTACAAACATCTGAGTCATCATCTTCTGCTTCCCAGGATATATTAGCAGGAAGCTGGACCAGAAGTGGAGCAGCCAAGATTCAAACCGGCAATCCAATATGGGATGCAGGTACTGCATGTGAAGGCTTAACCACTGGACACACTTACCCTTCTGTAGTTAACCAGCTGCTCACAATGCCTGCCCCTAAATTTAATTTCTTACAGTACCTAACAGTAATATAGACACATGATATTCATGACACATCCTAGTTGAACAAACTGGTGGGTGAATAAATAAGGATTTTACCTTTGTTAAAGATAAAATCTAAAGAAATGGACCTATCAATGAAAAAGAATAAGTTAGCCATATGAAGGCTATTGTGAACTCAGAGCTCATAACACATTTTGCGGTTACATGAATGATAGGTTATCTATCTTGGTTAAAGAAAAATGATGTGACCTTTTGCCTCATTTTAAAAACTGGTTCCTATGTTTCCTTCTTTCAGTGTCACTCATTGATTTTAAGAGTATAGGGCATGTTAAAAACTGGGAAAATAAATCAGAGAGTCATTTTGCTATGTGCTGAAAGTATTGTTTGGTTGTTGACTTGATTGACAGAAGCTACTAGTTCAAGAGTTGACAACTTACATTAAAGGACCAGGTAGTAATATTTTAGACTTGAAGGTCACATTGTCTTTGTCACAACCACTCAGCTCTGCCACTGTTATGTGAAAATAGCCACATACGACACATACATAAACAAGCATGGCATGCCTGTTCTGATAAATCTTAATTTACAAAGACAGGCTACCACAAGTCATAGTTTGCTGATCTCCAGGGTAGATCTACTATGCCAATATAAGTACATACACTGTTTAATTTTGGTTCATTATCTGAAAAAAAAACACATATTTCTTAGATCTGAAAGCAGATTAAAAATACTTTCTCAACTGAGTGACCCAAGATGGCCCATGCTTGGATTTCAGTCCTGGTGGAATAGTAATAAGGAATCCTACCTGATCATGACAGGAATTGGAGAAGTCTGAATTGTTGCAAGTACTTAAGGAAAATGTATTTAAAGCACTGAGTCAAATAAAATTAGAGTCACTACTCACCAAAGTGTCTTGGGAAAGTAATTTAGTCAACTGGATACGAAAAAGGAGCAGATCAAGTTGAAATAAACAGTTTTAGAGCTATTGCTGTGCCCAGGTCTCAGTTGTCATCTTCTACCTTTTGGTATGGATACAAATGTGATACAAGTTTTGGGAAGACAGATGCAAGAAGATGAGTAAGCTCATTTGAGATGAAAGATCATATTACAATCTGTTTCCACCAAACTTTACTTGTTCGTTTAGCAGAATATACTACAAAAATATCCCAGGACATAATCTCTCCCTTCAGGTTGCTTGAAGTACAATTTGGTAAGATATTCCACATCAATATGAAATAGGAAAATATATTGCATGCTGATTTGGATGATCAAGAATGAAGTTCAGGGCCAGCGCTGTGGTGTAGCAGGTAAAGCTGCCACCTGTAGTGCTGGCATCCCATATGGGCACCGGTTTGAGTCTCAGCTGCTCCATTTCTGATCCAGCTCTCTGCTATGGCCTGGGGAAGCAGTAGAAGATGACCCAAGTCCTTGGACCCCTGTGCCCACATGGGAGACCCAGAAGAAGCTCCTGGCTCCTGGCTTCGGATTGGCTCAGCTCTGGACGTTGCAGCCAACTGGAGAGTGAACCAGCCTCAAGACCACCACATTGCAACTTATGCTTGCAAGGAGGGTAGAATTAAGCTGGAAGAAAGGGTTATGGAGGAAGCACTGCGTGAAAGAAGGAAAAAAAAAATAATGCCCATCTTCGGGTTGAGCTCAATGTACTGTGAGATCAGGCCAATTGCTTTTTATCTATTTTATCTCCTATTGACTCCATATCATGAGCATCCTGGACCCTCTCAGAGCTACTGGGCTTTTAACACCTGAGTAGGAGGTTTGTTCTCAAGCAAACAAGTGCTGGGCTATTTCTTGTTAAAATGTCACAGTTTTCTGAGTTATAGTTCCTCCCACTCAAGCACCCCAGGAAACGATTGTCCACAACATGAACTCAGAGACCCAAAGTAAAAATGTTCTGCTCTGACATAATAAACATCTCCTTGTGGAGCTGAAGATTAAAGGCAGACATTTATTTTACTGGGCTATTGACTTTTCAATGGGGTACCTGAAATTCCCAGGGTGGCTCACAATGCAAGTGACAGTGATAGGTTTGTGTGTCTTTAAATATGTACCATTGTGAGTGCCAAGCTGCAAAGATAAATCTTTCTGAGGAATAATAGGAGACTTTCTGCCCTGGAAATGAATGGACCTCTGGATGGCTATTTCCCAGGCTCCAAATAGGAGGGCGGTTTTGTCCACCCAGTTCCTTCCTTGCGCATACAGATTTGCAAAGCCCCGCGCTGTAAGGCTGTTCAGCTGCCTCTCCTTAGGCTCTTTCTACTTGACACCAAAACACCACAGTTAGCAGTTACTGCATCACCCTTCAAATTACACACTTTTCTCTCCACTATCTCAAATCCAAGTTATTTTTGCACATCCCCCTCAAAACTTGTAATGCTAATTACATCTTCAATATAGTCAATAGATTCAATTAAACTTAAATGATTTTTCTAGAAAAAAAAAAACAAACAATAGTTTTTACTTGGCTCATAACTCCTGCCAAGATCTCTCACTATCTACATTTTTCACACTGAAATCTTCAAGAGATCATCCTTTAAAAGAACATCCCTGAATGCTGGTCTATGCTGCCGTCCACCTTTCCCTTCTCTGCGTGACCCCAACTCAGCCTTCACATCCAATCCACACCTCAACCCTCTTTGGAAGCTCTTCCTTGTCTCCCTCAGCCCAGTCAAAAATTGCATTGTAATCCTTAAGACACTCTTTGATGTCTGAGGGTTTTTGTGTTTGAAGAGACAGTTTTACCACATTCATTTGTTTTCATTTCCTTAGAAATTCATTTAACAGCTAACATGCATTTATATACTAAGCTATTAAGAATACAATGTTCATTGATATATAAAAGAATCAAATTCCAAATATTATTCCAGCACTACACAACTCATCAAAATTATTAAGCACAATGAATTTCCTTGAAATCAAAATTATGATTATAGACTTATTTAATTAAAATGTTTGAGCAAGTTGATTAAAACAAAAAGTTTTACAACCTTTAACAGACAAAAGAAACATGAATATTAGAATAATTAAAAACTCATTAATGCACTTACCATTAAGCCAATTGTAAAGTCTCTATCTTTCAAGATTTACAGTTTTCTTCCTAATATGTAATTCCATCACTATTGTTAATTGTTTTTATTTCCAAGTCTGCAGCAGTATCCACTGCTATATTTTTTAAAGAGATAAGGTGCAGTTGTTTAAACAACTTGGTGGTTGAGACACTGCTTTGGACACATGCATTACACATTTTGATGCCTGGTTTTAAGTCCCAGCTCTACCCCAGATTTTAGCTTCCTGCTAATACATATCCTGGGATACAATAATGGGCTGCCAACCCTATGGAAGGTCTGGATCCTGAATTGAGCTTCTAACTTCTGTCTTCAGACTGGCCCAACACTAGCCATTGCAGGCATTTAGGGAGCAAACCAGAAGATGAGAGTACTCTTTCTCTCTGTTTCTCTTTCTCTGCCTCCCAAATAAACCCAAATAGATTTTAGTTTTCGAAACCTGAAATTTTTTACTATAGTTTAATCACTTGTGATGGCATTTGGTGTATTGTGATATTTGAACTCTGTTCATGCAATTGTGTATTCAAAATAGCTTTATCAGTATTGCTAGCAGTTTCAGCTGTGGACCATCTACTAGCAGATTACGGTTCCTGCATTTGTGGAAACTCCCATTTAAGAAGCCATCACCAATTCACTTTGGAAATTACTTACTGGTGCATTATCACCATTGGCAACCATGCACCACACCCTTTTTCAACCTGCTTATTTGTGTGACTGTGGATTGTGGTCAGTCAACTGCACAGATGCTACTGTTTACTGTGAAGAGTTAACACACAAGATTTTATATCATTTCTTTCTAACTGCACACACATCCTGAAAGCAAAAAAAATACATTATCAATACTTCTATCATTATTGTGTGTTTATATGTGTATAACACTTAACTACCTTTTATATTAGTCACATTGTGTGTGATACATACTAGATTTATCATTATTTATCATTTTTATAGTACTATAAGCTTACATTTCATAAAAACTTAACATTTTATCAATTAATTACTTTGAATAAAGAACAGACTGTTACAGTATGCACTTTAGGATCTGTGTTGTCTTTTTAGTGTCTTCCTGAGATTATATTTTTATTTTTTATTTATTTATTTCATTTTTATTTGGAAGGTAAAGAAATAGATGGACAGACAGCTCTTATAAGCTGATTAACTCCCCAACACCCAGTAACAGCTGGTGCTGGGCCAGGCCAAAGCTTGGAGCCTGGAACTGAAACCAAAGTGGGTGGTGGGGACCCAGTTGCTTGATCCAATTTTTGCTACCTCCCAAAGGCACACATCAATAGGAAGTTGGAATCAAGAATAGAGCCTGGACTTCAACTTAGGCATTCTAATAGGAGATGTAGGTATCATCTCCTGAATCAACAGCTCAGTTGAACACCCCTGCCACCAACATTCTTTATTAGGAAGATTTATTTATTTATTTATTTTCATTTGGCATGCAGAGAGGGAGGGAAAGAGAGAAAGAGAGAGAGTATATTTTGTTCTTCTATCTGCCAAAAGCCAAGGGCTGGTTAAGTCAGTAGCCTAGAACTTCATTCCAAGTCACCCACCTGTGTGGCAGGACCCCAGGTACTTAGACCATCTTCTGTTGCCTTCCCAGGCACATTAGTAGGGGGCTGCATTGGAAAGCAGAGCAGACAGGACTCAAAGTGGTGTGCAAGCAGCAGCTTTAATACACCACACCATGCACAGGTCCCTTGAAAATGTTCTTGAACATCCAAAGACTTCAGGCTACTCTTCACGAGATCCTTGACCACAGCTGCAGCATAAACGTTATGGTGTTTTTGTGAATAGTTCAAATAGGTAGTGTTTCCTCCTATTGGACAAAGCTTCCTGCCAAATCTCAGCACTGGCTGAATAGAGCTGCATAAACTTTTTTGCAGTGCTCCAACTACACACTGGTGTGTAGAATCTGAGCTTGTTCCCTTTCATGAATAGCAACATTACAGAGGTTACAGTTTCATGAGATATCATTTATATACAGGCGAGAGTTGGACAGTCATGGTTAAAGGAGTTGTCTTACCTGAATTCTGCCTCTGTTGCTAACTGTGACACTGGGAAGCTAACTAACCATGTCCATGCTTTTACTTTCTCATTTGTAAAATGGAGGTGGTAATAGTGTCCACAGTAGAACTGCTATGAAAAGAAGGTGGTGGAAGCTGTCAGAGACAATGTAGCTTTAATTATTTCCTTTGTGGAAAGCTAGTTTATAGGTGGACAGAAGCAGTCACAGTGTCAGGAAAGGAATATAACATACAATATACTTATCTTGGAGACAAAGTATGTGTGCCTGCATCACTAAGAAATATGTCAAGGGCAGATGATACAGGTTCTTATGGTGGTAAACCCAACTGTGACTCACAAACGCTAGGTCAGGGGCATCGGGTTTGCAATGAATAACTTCATTGTCATTGTGATGCTGAATATGCTCCTCCTAAATGTGACAAAATACCATACTCACCAGGCAAAAGTGTCAATGATGTGTTTTGGCTCCCCACAAGTAAAAGTTTATACTTCCCTGGATCCTATCAGGGTACCTCCAAAAAAATAGCCTTTTGATCAGTTTCTACCTTTGTCTGTAACACTCCTTGTTATAATTGCTGTCATTGCTCTAAACTGGAGTAAAAGGAAGAGATTTAGACACAAAGAAGAACCTTTAAGTAAAGGATCAGTGTTAGGAGACAGTAATAGCGGCAGCCATGAGTCATGGAGTTAAAGCCACTAAACAAAAACATCAAAAGCCATAGACTGGAGAAATAAAGTGTATGACCAAGAAACTCACTGCTAACTACCTTGACACAAGAATGAAAAACTGTGTCTCCTTTTGGTGTGGTTTCAAGATTTCACTTCCACCAACGCAAATAAATTTATACTGAAAGTGAAAAAAATGCAGTGCCTGGCATGTGCTACATGCTTCCTATGTCCACTTTTACTGGTTTTAGTAATAGACCTGGAAAAAGAAGTTTCCCTTTATTCCTTAGGTGTATCCTTTATTGTCGATCTGTCCTATACTGAGGTTATGGTCTGTTTTTAGGATACAAATTTTTGTATACTCCATGACTGTTTCCTTAGATGACCATTAGGACATGAAAATTGAAGGTCATAAACAATGAGCAATAAAATTGGCTTCTGAGAGTAAAAGTAGAAAATTAGCATACTATGAGTGAAAAGCATAGATGAAAAAAAAAAAAAAAAACTCAGGGGCTTGTGTTGTGGTACAGCACGTTAAACTGCGATTTTTGATTCTGGCATCCCATATCAGAGTGAGACCCAGCTATTCTGTGTTCAATCCAGCTCCCTGCTAAAGTACCTGGGAAAGTAGTGGATAATGGCCTAAGTATTGGGCCCCTAACAACCATGTGGGAGACCCAAATGGATTTCCAATTTATGCTTTGGCCTGGCTTGGGCCTGGCTCGGGCCTGGCTCAGACTTGGCAGTCATGGCCATTTATGGAGTGAACCAGCAAATAGATGATTTCTCTTTCTCTCTCTCTCTCTCTTCCTTCCTCCCTCCCTCCACCTCCTATCACTCAGCCTTTCAAATATGAATAAATCTTTTTTTAGAAAGGCAAGCATAAAAACGTTACCTCAAAGTTGGTTATCATGGAACTAAAGCATGTGTAAGTTTGCTTAACTGGTGCTACACAATTAAAAATGACAAATATTGATGTTATTGAACAGATATGTGTTTCATTATTTCTAATTAAACATGTATAAATTATAAGTGACCAATAAAGACAGGGTCATAATTAATTTAAACATTTATTTTTATTTATTTGAAAGGCAGAGTGAACAGAAAATGAGAAAGAGAGAGAGAATGAGAGAGGGAGAGGGATTTTCCATATGCTGGTTTGCTCCCCAAATGGCTACAAAAGCCAGAGCTGTACCAGGCCAAAGCCAGGAGCATGGAATTCCATCCAGGTCTCCCACACAAGTGGTAGGGGCCAATATAGTTGGACCACTTCTGTCACTTTCCTGGGTGCATTAACACTGATCTGGATTGCTAGTGGAGCAGCAGGAACTTGAACCTGTGTTAGAATATGGGATGCCGGTATTATGGCCAGTGGCTGAATATGTTGCGCCAACACCAGCCCCAGGAATAGAATTTTTAGAAAAAAATATTTTAAAATGCTTCACAGCCAGTGTTGTTTGCTCTGATCTTTTTATTTTGGAAGGATTTTCCACAATTGTATTCTTCTTATTGTCTCTCATTGCTTCTGTTTAGAGTATTTGCTAGATATCTATAACTTGACTTCAGGTGTTATGCTTAGCTTGGACAAGAATCATATGAGTTTCATTCCCTCTGCAAGATTAGGATGTTGAAGGGACAGGAGTTAATCAAATGGAGTAACTCCCGAGCTCAAGTAGGCAACAAAACTAGAAGGAAATTGGTTTGATCTGGGCACATGGCTAGCATGTTGTCTCTCCTAAGTTAACTCATATTTGAAAGGTCAATATCTCAGTTGCTTGAATAAATGTTTAGAATTGTAGAGGTGGAACAAAATTAATTTCCTAATTTTAAAATGTAGAACTCTGGGAAAAACCTGGACATCAGTCTTGGCAATGACATCTTGGTTATAATACCAAAAGCAGAGGCAACCAAAGCAAAAATTAGTTTGACTTCATTTAATTAAAAAAAAAAAAAAGCAAATACTAGCCAGCACCACGGCTCACTTGGCTAATCCTCCACCTGTGTCACTGGCACCCCGGGTTCTAGTCCCGGTTGGGGCAACAGCTTCTGTTCCGGTTGCTCCTCTTCCAGTCCAGCTCTCTGCTGTTGCCCGGGAGTGCAGTGGAGGATGATCCAAGTGGTTGGGCTCTGCACCCGCATGGGAGACCAGGAGGAAGCACCTGGCTCCTGGCTTTGGATCGGCACAGCGTGCCGGCCATAGCGGCCATTTGAGGGGTGAACCAGCTGAAGGAAGACCTTTCTCTCTGTCTCTCTCTCTCTCACTATGCACTCTTACTGTCAAAAAAAAAAAAGCTTGCCGGCGCCGTGGCTCAATAGGCTAATCCTCCACCTTGCGGCGCCGGCACACCGGGTTCTAGTCCCGGTCGGGGCGCCGGATTCTGTCCCGGTTGCCCCTCTTCCAGGCCAGCTCTCTGCTATGGCCAGGGAGTGCAGTGGAGGATGGCCCAGGTGCTTGGGCCCTGCACCCCATGGGAGACCAGGAAAAAGCACCTGGATCCTGGCTCCTGCCATCGGATCAGCGCGGTGCGCCGGCTGCAGCGGCGGCCATTGGAGGGTGAACCAACGGCAAAGGAAGACCTTTCTCTCTCTGTCTCTCTCTCACTGTCCACTCTGCCTGTCAAAAAAAAAAAAAAAAAAAAAAAAAAAAAAAAAAGCAAATACAAAAATAGAAACAAATTAAATTTAAAAAAACTTGTCACATCAAAGGAAACAACAAAGTTCAAAGATTACCTACAGAGTGAGAGGAAATATTTGTAAGCCATATATTTGATAAGGGGTTAATATTGAAAATATATAAGGAAATCAATTCAAAAAGAAAACAAAAACCCAATTTCAAAAGAAGCAAAGGACATCATTAGACAATTCTACAAGGAAGATGTATAAATGTCAAACTGGTATATGAAAAGGTGCTCAACATCACTAATCATCAGGGGAATGCAAATCAAAACTATAAAGAGATAACAACATATACTTGTTAGGATGGCTATTATAAAAAATAAGATTATGAGTGTAGGTGAGTATGTGAAAAACAGAGAACTCTCCTATACTATTGGTGAAAATCAAATTGGTATGGATTATGGAGGTCTGTAAAAAAAAAGAAGATGTAACCACCACACGATTTAGCAACCCCATTGCCAGGTATTTATCCTATGAATTAAAAGCATGATCTCAAGGAGATTTCTGCACTACCATGTTCCTAGCAGCACTATCCACAGCAGCCAGACATGGAAACAACCTGAATGTTCACCAACAGATGATTGACGAATGGATACAGAAAATGTGGCACATTTAACAATTAACTATTATAACAACTTAACAAAGAAGGAACACCACCATTTTTGATAACATGGATGAAAGACGTTTTGCTTACTGCTGTACAAATATGATATTATACCACTTACATAAGGAATCTAAACTATTCAAACCCATAGGAACAGAGAGTAGAATGGTAGTTTCCAGGGAAAAGAAATAGAGTGGTATTTGTCAAAAAGTACAAAGTGTAAATCATGCAGGATACATTCTAAAGAGGCGTGTATTGTGGCACAGCCAATTGGATAGCCACTGGCAATGTTGGCATCCTGAATCAGAGTACTGGCTCAAGTTCTGCTACTCCATTTTTGACCCAGTTCCCTGCTAATGCCCCTGGGAAGGCAGTGGATGATGGCCCAAGTACTTGCACCCCTACCTATATCGGAGATTCCAATGAAGTTTCTGGCTCCTGGCTCTGGCCTGGACCAGCCTCAGACATAACAGTCATTGGGGGACTGAGCAAGCCGATGGAAGATCTCCATGACTTCTTCTTTGGCACTTTGCCTATCAGATAAATGAATAAGTACTTTTTAAAAAGATATGTTCTACGGATGCACTGCACATCACAGAGTCTATTGTTAACAATATTGCATTGTATGTCCAAAAGTGAACTAAAGAAGTGGATTTAGGTCCTTGTCAGAAAGAAAAATTAAAAACAATAATCAATAAAGAGGGCAGAAGGGAGACACTATTGGAGATAATGAATGTTATGGTATAGATTGTGGTGAGGGTTTATGATACAGACTTATCTCCATACTCATTAGCTTGTATTCATTAAATACATATAGGTTTCTGTATGTTAATTGTACCTCAATAAACTATTCTAAAGCTTATTTGCAGAACTGAATTGAGTATCAGTCTTCTTGGTCATTTCCTCTGCTAATTGATTCCTTTAGCCTGAGGAAGTCATAAGGACACTGGCAATGATTCTCCTGATCATTTGTTGGGTGCATTCTAGTTCCAGGTAATGATGCAAGAAGCTTTGGAAAAAATGTGGCTGTCTTATATTTTCTTGGGCTTATTTTCTACACTCAAAAACCATCTGGTATTATATCTATCATAACTTCAATAGATGCCCCATATTAAGGATATTCTTATTAAAGTGTGCAGTGTGAGAAAAGGCTTATTCTTGATAATAAATAATATAAAACCAGATTTTTGCTTTGTGTTATCGTGAAAGACCCACAAACATATATATGAAACCCTATAGAACTGTTTCTGCCACATTGTAGGTTTAATAAATAAGTGATGAATGTAAATAAATAATAAATGATACATGTAATTAATATATATTGCATAACTGAATTAAGAAAACATGACAGGGGGCTGGTGTTGTTGCATAGCAGATAAAGTCGCATGCTGAAATGTCAGCATCCCATCTTGGCACGTATTCTAGTCCCAGCTGCTCCACTTCTGATCCAGCTCCTTGCTAATGTGCCTGGGAAAGCAATGGAAGATGGCCCTAGACCTTGAGGATGTGAACAAGTAGATGAAAGATCTCTCTCTCTCTCTCTCTCTCTCTCTCTCTTTCTCTCTCTCTCTGAATGTTTGCGTGTGTGTGTCTCCCTCTGTCTCTGTAGCTATGTCTTTCAAACAAATAAAAATAAATCTAAAACAATAAGAAGAAAGTATGACAGGACTCATTACAGATAATTAAGATCCATCATTTCCATGATCTTCCTATGTGTCCTTTCTTTTTGACAGGCAGAGTTTGTGTCCTTTTGCATTATGGTAAAATGAAGATAATAATAGCATTATGTCATAGATTTCTGTAACAGTTAAACAATGAACACATGACAAGTTCCTTTCAAATAGGAAAAATACAATCAGAATTAATTGCTGTTCCTGTCATTACCATCATCATAATTACACACTCTTCCTTGTACAAATGAAGCTGAGAAAATCTGGAAGAAGTCCCCTACTGTTTTTTTCATATGATGAACCTTCGTGCCCATCCAGGACTGAGCTTACACACCTGCATGTGTTGCTGTGGATCTAGTCTTTGGATCATCTTCCTTCCCTGCTTCTAAGGAGGCAGAGTACACGCCTGTGATTTGGCATGATTATTTCAAATGAGAATCACCTTGTGCTTCTTTGTCTACAGTTCCAAGCACCATTCTCCTGGAAACACATTATTCCCTCTTCCGAATGTATCTCAGCCACAATCAACTTCACTCACTGTTGGTGACAGTAGTTGAATGAAGCAGCTCCCAATAGACTCTGAACTTAGTGGTGCCTGGAAGCCTCTTCTTAAAATGATTTTCTTTACCTGTTGACTGAATCCCTCCCATCTGAGTAAAAATGCTTAATTTATGAGTTGCATGTGCTGTTCAAATGCAAGTATATCTGATGTAGAATAAATTCATAAAATAGAATGCCCATTCACTCATTCATTTCCTTTCTTCCATAAATATAACTCGGATTACCCCGTGTGTTCGGTACTGAGGTTTTAGGAGTGCAAACATGTGGTCTGCAACCTTTGTAAGCACAGAGCCTAGATCTTCATTATGACAGAACAGAGACATTATTGACAAGCATCCCAGTGAAATGTTCAGTATGACAGCTATGCAGAGTGGAGCACTGAAGGAAGGGGTAAGCTCTAAGAGGAGGTGAGGGAGCAGGAAAAGAGCTTCCCCAGCACCTGCTGCGTGCATTGGGGATTGAGGGAAAACAAGAACTGCACACAACGGCCAGGATAGGATGAGTATTTTCTGCAGGTAAAGTAGCTAGTGCCAAGCTCACAGGTGCAAAAGGTCAAGGCATGCATTCAGCAGCAACTCAGTAGAAATGGTTAGTGTAGGAGGCAGGGACAGAGGGGAGAAAGTGGAGAAGCCAGAGAACCCAATCATGGAGGTCCCTGCAGGCTGGGTCAAGAAACTTCACTTTGGTCCTTCAAAGTCTGGGAGCCATCGATAGTTTCTAAAGTCAGATGGTCACATTTTCATCTTAAAATATCCTAGAGGCAGATTAAACAATATGTCTCTTTTCTGTATTTTTCTCAGAGCAATATGCTATACTCTAGAGAAGCTTCCAGGCAGTGTAAGCCAAGGGAAAAAAAAATCTCAGGAGCATCAACCACATGTATCAACCCTTTGCCTTGGCATTTGGATTGCAAAGAACACATTATGGTGACATGGACCAGGAGCACAGAAAATAGACATGCAGTGTTATTGTAGGGAAAGTGTTTCAGGATACAATAGAGGCTCCCAGGAGGCTGAATTCAATCCTGTTTGCTTGTAGAGATCAAAAAAGGATTCCATGGAAGACAGTTTTTGTTTAACTCAAAAATTAAGCAGTTTTTTAAAACATTCTGTATACCTCATCTCTGGCAGCAATGGTCTTTCACTGTTACTAGTAATTGAGTAAAAGAGTAACTGATCTGCTGGTTGCATTGATTGGTTTTTGTTGATTTGTATTCCAAAAACAAAGAATTCCCATTTTGAAAAATGTCAAGAAGAAAAAAAAATCCCCAGGGTTACTAAAAAATTAAAATAAATTTATTATCACATTCTTTAACAATTCAGACCAAAAGTATATGTTTAAATATTTTTCATTATAAAAAGACTTAAAATCTCTTCAGTTATTTTGATTAATGCTTAATAAAAGAATAGATTGCTTTTTACACGAAGTGTATAATTAAGCACTGAAGATCATAGTATGAAGATTTACATTAGCTGTGAAATATTCCTGGAACCATGTACAGATGTACTACTTGTTTTATGATTCAGTTATTCAACATCAAACTTATTAATGGTTCTGTTATTACACCCGTATCTGACACCACAAAGAAACTGTTTTTGTACAGCCTAGTGTCTTCAAGAGATGTTGTTTTTCCCAACACTGAAACCTATGCTTAACATGTTTAATTCCTACATTAAACCAAATCTAAATTCAGTTACAAGCTTTGGAAGTAGCAAGACCAAGCAAAGAAACTTGCAGTCTCTATTGTGGAACTGAAAACATACTGGGAGCCTCATTTATTCTATATGACACCTGTCTGCAGCCTCTTTGACAACTGTGTTTCAACCTTTGCTCCCTCCTAAGGAAGAACTGGAAACCCCATCCCAAATGGAACACAACATTTGAACACAACATTTACAATAATGGAAATAGTATGATCCTGAATTATATAAGTTAATTCTACATGAAAGCATAAATACATTACAATATAGACAGTCCCTGACTCAAGATACTTAATGTTTTTCAGCTTCATAGTGGTGTGCCTGTAATACACATTCAGTAGAAGCCATACATGGAGTTTTATCTTTCTTTTTTAAAGATTTATTGTTTTTATTTGAAAGGTGGAGTGGCAGAGAAGGGAGTAGGGGAAAGAGAGAGAGAGAGATCTTCCATCTTTTGATTAACTCCACAAATGGCTGCCATGATTGCAATTGGGCCAGGACTAAACCAGAAATTCATCTAGGTCTCCCACATGAGCAGAAGGGGCCCAAGTGCCTGGGTCATTTTCTGCTCCTTCCTCAGGTACATTACCAGAGAACTGGATTGGAATGTGGAACTAGGACTTGAATCAGCATTGCAGAATGGCTTAACAACTCTGGCCCTTAAACTTGGAATTTTGAATTTGGAACTTTTTCTGGGCTAGTGATAGCCACTCCAGTTCTTTCTGCTAACACTGGGCACTGGCAGCCAGCTTAGCGCCCAGTCAGTGCCGTGGTCACAAAGGGAACAACTGATTATCGACAGTGTGCTATGTTTACCTAAAATATTCAGAGATTTGATGTCATAAGCACACTTCCCAATAGGGAAATAACTCCATCCTAAGTTGACAAGCTTCTCTATTTGGAAAATATCTTCTTTTAAGATTTATTTATTTATTTCAGAGTCAGAGTTGCAGAGAAAGAGAGAGAGAAATGTTTCATCCGCTGGTTCACTCACCAAATGGCCACAAAAGCTGGAGATGGGCCAGGCCAAAGACAGGAGCCAGGTGCCTTTTCTGGGTCTCCCACATAGGTTCAAGGACCCAAGCACTTGGGCCATCTTCCACTGCTTTCCCAAGCATATTAGCAGGGAGCTGGATCTGAACTGGAGTAGCGGGACTTGAACCTGCGCCCATATGGGACACCAACAATTCAGGCAGTCTTACATGCAACACCATGGCACTGGCCTCATAAAATATCTTGTTTAATACTGGTATTTAATATGCCATTTTAAATAAATATCATCATATTATCTGATATTTTTACAAATAGCATTTTCCATTAATATGTGAATATGTTGCCAAATGTAGTGTCCAACTGTTTCTAAGTTAAATTCAAAATCTTTACTACAACATGCAAAGCCACCTATTCACTCATCTCTACATCATCATCCCTCTAATATTTTATGCTCTTTGATGTTCTAATCTTTGGTGCTCTAGGCCTATTGTTTTCCTCTTAGTTCCTTCTATTTGACAAGTAATCACTTTATATACACCTTTCATTCTGTATGGGAAATTATCCCATATATATCATCTCTCATTTGTACTATCCACCCTCTGTATCTCATATCAAACTTCACTTTCTCAGCGAAACCTTCAATATACTTCTGCATGGTCTGGAATGTTTCCTGGTCAGTAAGGCTAAGAGGCTTTGTTGTTATTAGCATTCATGATAGAAATTTCAACAGATGATCCTGCAACTGATTGTCCAAGGCACTATGAAGTTATCTGCAGCCTACAATTAAGGTGAGATACAACTGAGTTCAAATCCACAGTTTTCTGTCTACTGTAAAAGTCCCATGGCAATACACAAAATCTCAGTCTATTCATCATCCTATAAATAGCTTATTAGTGGTATTACTGTATCTTAAGGATAAGTTTAGATGAAATCTATGGAACAGTGTTAGCCTAGAGGAAGATAAATCCATTAAGATCTTTGTGATTGATTGAAAGGAATGTGTGTACTCATTTTAGATGTAGGATACTTTTCATATGTTTCTGCTGTTGATATTGTTATTGGGGTGAGGGGAGGGTGGCACAAATGGTTAGCATTAACTTAAAGGTGAGGGATAATAACTTAGGTATTCTATTACTTGACTTGATAAACCAAAGATTTTTTAACTCAAGGAGTATTAGAATCTCTGGAGTTTCTGCTTTGCTAAGTCTAGGGTTTTCAGCAATGCTCATGTCACAAAGCACCTCAGTTTTCATGAAGACTATGCTTTGAGAAATGGTCAGTCTTGTGCTGGAGGGAAAAATGTTCATGAATGAGGAATAGTTGAGATCTGCTCTTCACTGCGAAACCAAAGCTACAAATGGGTCGCAAGAGACCAATACTGCACTTCATAGATCTGAAAAAAATAAGGCCAGGAATGGTTCAGGGATTCACTTGCGATTACACACGATGTTAGTATCAGAATTAGTCCCAGTTCCCATGGGTCCCTGCCTGTCATCTGATTCTCATTCTGTTTTACCAATTTTCCTAACTGCCTTCATCTCCCATTTGCTCAAGCATCCCATTGCTTATCCCTGACCTATAAGAATGATCCTCAGATTCTCTGGCATATTTATAAAAGTACTTTAGAGACATCTTAAACTAGAAATATACATAAGGACCTACACCTTGTGAACAACAAGTACACAAAACAAAAATCAAGTATTCATGCATTCATATCTCAAGAGGAGAAAATCCAACAACTAGTACAGACCCCACAGTTGTTTCATTTCATTAGAAGGAAAAAGACTTACATGCCTTCCCATTTTCTAATCCTGGGCTCATAGCACTGCAAAGTCTCAGAAACTCTTCCTTCAGTCCTTCAGCCACTCTGTATGTTTTGCGTAGTATTCTGGTGCATTTTGAATGCACCATTGAGCTAGGCAGAGACATTTGCTTTAAAAGAACCTCGCATGTAAGAGTTTGTTGAAGTATTTACAGCAGCTTGCATGATCATCCAATTGTATCCTGTAAAAAACATCCTGTTTCCACAGCTCCATTGTGTGCTATCAAAATATCGTACTAGGGATTTCCATCACTCAAGACTAGATTGGTCATAAACTTGATCTTCACTTTATTTCAATGCTGCCATTCTACCTTTCACAACATTCTCACATAACTACAGTATTTTGAACAGATGAAACCAATATCTTACCACACAATTACATAATTCAATACTTCCACTAAGAGGAGGCATCTCTGGGGGATGTGTTTTATATATATTATTTAATTTAATTCTCACAAACCCTTCTCAAGTAGGTATCATTTCTCCCATTTTAATAAGACAACATTGAGGCATAGAGAAGCAAACAAGTTAAATAGGAATGTGAGATTCAAAGCCAAGAGCTAAAGTTATTATGATTTGCCTTCCTTGCATGATATTATCATGGATGAAGCCATTCACAAGAAATATGTATCTTAAAGCATGCTCTAGTTGAGGTTGGAAAGGAAGCAGAAGATCTGGAAGATGGAAATATTTATATATTAGAGTGTAATATATTCCTTAGAATGAATTATCTAGCCCTGGTTTGATTTATTTGGTATGAGTTGTTGGAGGAGTCATGGCTAGTCACAGAACAAAAATAAAATGGCCAGATCTGTCTGTGAGATCAGCATGAGAGAAAACAGAAAATCTAGTATACATTAATTTTGAAACGAAATATCCAGCATCAGTACCTTGAGTCTTTGTTGCTCTTGTTTGTGCTTTATACCTAACCAGTAAATAGAGAACCTGCCTCTGACTCTGTGGACTTCAATGCTCAGATTTCATTTCCTTTTCCCTTTATCTGGACTTTTTTTCTTTTGAGATAATGGAACGCTGTCTTTCCTTTTCCACTATTTCTCCTTGATTTTTTATACTTTCCTTTACAAACAAACTGTACAGCAATATATGGACAATATTTATGGATAATTACAATTAAAGTAGTCACATATCTTACTGAGATACTAATATTGATAACTAATGCCTTGTTCAAGAAATATGATAAAAGAGACAACTACTTCACAAATGATTATCTACTGCTGTTTGAGTTTTGCACCTGTATTGGCTTTATGCAAAGAAATTACATTTGTGCTCCAGGCTAGTATATTACCTGAATTATTTTGCAGTCACGTTGATTCAGCTATGGCATTAACAACATGTTTCAGTTTTAATATTAAAACCTAATTATACATTCTAAAACCACTGACAATATAAAAGTTTTCTTGCTTGTCAAAGCAGCAGATATCAGTATTTTAAAAGGTTTATTTCCATTATGTATATAATCCTGTTTATATTTTGATGTTTCAAATTATAGGTGGAGTGGAAGGCATTTTTATTACTCTGTGCTTTGAGAATTCTGAATATTATAGAGTATCCTATTAGAATCGATGTACTGTATCATTACATATTATAGATAAACTCATATCCCACTAATGTGAGAGGGGTTATAAAACTGAAATAGAATAACAATTTTTTCAGGTTTCTCTAGTGCTTTATGCACTTCATTTACTAAAAAACATAAAATGGTCAGTAAAATATTTACTAGGACTCTGAAAGTCTCTAAAGGCATAAATTGAGTTGTGCAGTATCTCTAGTTTTCTATAAAGCACCTTACTTCAGAATACAACTATCAGACTTCTTTTTTTAATTTGACAATGCAGACTTTTAAGCTAATCTACTTCAATCCAGCAGTACAGAACATTTTCATTTTTTCTTTGAAATTACTAGAATTTTTGTACAGTTTACAAATAAAATATTGCAAGATATGTAGTACCTTTGCAATTATTTCAGATAAAGATTTATACAACTTTTGCATATTTGGCTACAATAGAGTAACTGAGCCTTTGTGTTTCTTAGAAAATAAATCTATGAAATTGAGACATTGCAGTATTTTTCCATTAGAAGTTCCTCCTTTTTGCTTTTACTGTGTGTTTCTTTTTCTTATATTATTGCTGTTCATCGCCCAAGTCACCCAGGGTCACTTGTGCTTCCCATTCCTCTGTGTCTGATGTGAGAAGATCCACAACACAATGCTAGAGTGAGGAGTTAAAGCTTAAATTATATCAGAGACCCCAGAAGACACTTCGAAAGGAGAAGCCACAGAATAGCAAAGCAATCTGATGAAAACTAATGCATCTCAGGCGATGCTTTTCTGGTACCATTTGGGAAAAGCTTGAGCTTGCCTAAAAGAGGCTTTTTTCACTGTTTTTCCTCATCTTACAGATTTGATTGTCCATCCCACATAAAATGAAAGGTTAAGCCTGGTACTTAATGTGTTTGGCATCATGTTGCTTATATTATGTCTAAGATGTATTGGTTGAATTTTCCTTGTTCAATGCAAGTATTTCAAATTCATTTAAAATTTAAAATTGTCTACATTTTCAAGGTAAAATGGTTGTTTCTCTTTCTAATTCCATTCTCTTAAGCAACCATTGTAAACATATATTTACAGAAACATGTAAAAGATTAGGCTATAGGCCGGCACCACAGCTCACTAGGCTAATGCTCTGCCTTGCGGCACCAGCACACTGGGTTCTACTCCCGGTCGGGGCGCCAGATTCTGTCCCGGTTGCCCCTCTTCCAGGCCAGCTCTCTGCTGTGGCCAGGGAGTGCAGTGGAGGATGGCCCAAGTGCTTGGGCCCTGCACCCCATGGGAGACCAGGATAAGTACCTGGCTCCTGCCATCGGATCAGCGCGGTGTGCCAGCTGCAGCGCACCAGCTGCAGCGGCCATTGGAGGGTGAACCAACGGCAAAGGAAGACCTTTCTCTCTCTCTCTCTCTCTCTCACTGTCCACTCTGCCTGTCAAAAAAAAAATTAAAAAAAAAAGATTAGGCTATAATTCTTTACTTAAAACATAGCTATTTAATTAATATTACTTAATACCATTCTTCAAAGATCAACTAGCAATACTAATTTATGAATTTATGTATTTGGCCCTTGTTTTCACTGGATTGTCTTGTTATATGGATCATGATTTTCAGAAACAACAACTTATTTTGATATTTTTTTCTACGAAATCTGACCACATCCCCTAGCTTGATCCATTTCATGCATTACCTTCCTCAATCTCTTCCGTGAATTCCTGTGAGACAGGTTTCCATAACAATTAGTTACTAGGAAATGCACTATACGAAATCAGTTTCATAATCCGTAACTCCATGAAAATGTTTTGCCATTATTGTTAATGGCATATTTTCACATGAACAGATAAGAGGAAACAATATGATCTCATTAAATAACAAGTATTTGGAACAGTGTTTCTCAGGAATAAGTTTATCCCAAGTGAAGCTTACATGTAATTAAAACATTTCCTGGAGCTTGCCTAATTTTTTGAAAAACATGCAACAAACAAAGAAGAAAGTTTGTGGAAACCACAGCACAGTGGAAAAGCCTTCTCATCTCTGCTCACTGATCTCATTCCTCTGTAGTCTGTGAGATGTTTGTATTTTAGAATATTTTATGCCTCTCTAATCTTTCCAACTTCATTGTCCATGTTGCTGTGTTATAATTAACTTATACTCAGCCTGTCAGAAACCTCAAATTTAGGGAGATATCTTTTTTTAAATTTTTTAAAAGATTTTATTTTTTATTTATTTATTTATTTTACATGCAGAGTGGACAGTGAGAGACAGAGAGAAAGGTCTTCCTTTGCTGTTGGTTCACTCTCTAATGGCCGCTGCAGCCGGTGCGCTGCGGCTGGTGCACTGTGCTGATCCGAAGCCAGGAGCCAGGTGCTTCTCCTGGTCTCCCATGGGGTGCAGGGCCCAAGCACTTGGGCCATCCTTCACTGCACTCCCTGGCCACAGCAGAGAGCTGGCCTGGAAGAGGGGCAACCAGGACAGAATCCGGCGCCCCGACCGGGACTAGAACCTGGTGTGCCGCTGCCGCAAGGCAGAGGATTAGCCTAGTGAGCCTCGGCGCCGGCCAACATTTTATTTATTTATTTAAGAAGTAGAGTTACAGTGAGAGGGAGAGACAGAGAGAGAGAGGTCTTCTGTCCATTTGTTCACTCCCCAGATGGCTGCAATGGCAGTTGTGCCAATCCAGAGCCAGGTCCAGATGCTTCCTCCCTGTCTCCCATTCATATGCAGGGGTCCAAGCACTTGGGCCATCCTCTACTGCTTTCCCAGGCCATAGAAGAGAGCTAGGTTGGAAGAGGGCAGCCAGGACTAGAACCGGTGCCCATATGGGATGTTGACACCACAGGCAGAGGATTAACCTACTGTGCCACAGCTTCCAATCAGAGCCAAGTGTCTCTGTTCTTTGCCCCTGGTTTCTTGTTATTATCTTTAAAATTATATTTGAAATGTTTTAACATTGACTTATTTTGTTTAGTTTTGTTTCCTCTGATTGACTATTCAAAGGTGGGAACATCCAGCCCATGGGATGTACAAGGTGTGTGATCTGGCCCTGCCAAAGCAACCATAGGCAGGACTTGAAGTTCGATAAATCTAAAGCAGGCTTATTTTTAAGTTGATAATTATGTATGGCCTGCATATGTTATAAATGTCCAAATCACCCAATGGCAGAAAAATGTTGCTCTCCCCTGATATGCTTCTTGACAATCAACCTGTGTGACTCTGCGACTCTCTTCCACCATGAGCATATTTCCTGAATTAAAATCATGCAAGACATATAAATTCATGATAATTGATAAGTAGTTATAATTGACCTATTCAGCCTAAATGACTTCTCTCAAAAATCAGAATAAATCTTGAATGAAAATGGGAGAAATTCCTCAGTATTCTGATTAACTTAAAATTTACTAGATATAAATTTGTAGACATAGATAGATAATAAAAATTATGAATCATTTTCTGCCTTATGTATCTTCCTGTATTTATTGCTAGGCAAAATAACTAGAAATTTTAACAAGAAAACAGATTATACTTTCAAAAATGTATGCTGGCAATTGCTATGGTTAAATTGTTACTAAAGTAGATTTTCATTTGGAACTTTTTAAAGCTAGGATCTGTTAAAAGATTGTTATTCAAGAGTCTGAGTTGGAAAGAATAGTCAACATTCACAAAATTAGAGCTAGTTGAACACCGAAATTAATTCCACATAAAGCCCAGTACATACTTTAACTTGGTTCTGTAAACCATTGTTTCAGATACCTACTTGCATGATAATACTGGGTAACTAAACTCTTCATATACCCAATTTAAGAATGAAGCATATATTTGATTCATTCATGTTGTGTTGTCTGGGCTAGACAAGGTTCATTCATTTTTCTGAAGTTAGCTGCAGAAGATGAGACATCTATATCCATTTTGTCTGGGCTTTTTTATTGTCTGGGGCTAACTGGTTGCTCCATGCTCCAGGATGCTTGTATTAGGGAAGATTGTAATGCTAGAACCTGCCCAATATGTCTCCTCCTGTAGTAGGCTAACCCATACATGCTCTCATGGTGAAAGCAGAATAACAAGAAGTAGAATCATGTCAACGATTTTGCAATTCTCCTCTTGGTCACAATTTCCAGAATCTCAGTCACATGGCTAAACTCAGAAGCAAGGGAGAGTGTTGTAGACTACTTCTAAAAGTATGCAAACATATCAATACAGGAAGGGTGAAAGTAAATGTCATTGATATTATCAGTATACTGCGATCTGCATTCTGATCATTACTATTCACATTTTAAACATGCACAATGTGTTCATTTTTACCTCATAATTTTGGAAGTTTTGCTCCATCACATCACCAAACTCCAAGTTCAAGATCTGGTTCACAGAGATCCATATGGTGGTTTTCTTGATTGGGAGGTCTTAAACAAAATATAAAGTATTTGCCCCATGTTGCTACTCCATATCCAACACATAGTTGTACTGAAACATCCTTTTAAACAATGGTCATTGATAAGCTAATTGATAAATATTTCCATTTCCAAACAGGGGGAGAAAGAAGGTAATAAGGAAGCTGCTAGTCATAATTCTGAAATCATGGAGTAAACGTAGCCAAGATCTCCATTCTGGATAGGGTTTTCTTGATCAGACCACCATTCTGTTTCCTGCCAGTGACTCACAATTCAATGTCTGCACCTCCATTGCATCTGCCTTTGGGATATTCTTCTCTCCATATTATGGACCAAATGATAGCGCCTATCCTCACATCCATATGAAGAATCCTTTAACCCACTGCTCTGCAGCGCCAGCTCCTGGATGTGGAGTCTTGAAAAGAAGGTAACTTTAGAAGAGATCATCATGGTGGTGGTGGGCAGGGCTTCTCAATGTTAAGACTAAGATCCTTCTAAGATGAGAGAGACTAGAGCTTCCTTTTTGTCACCAAGTCACGTGAGGACACACAGAAAAGACATCTGTCTGAAAACCAAGAAAAGAGCCCTTCCAGAACTGAATCTGCCTCCAGCCTGATCTTGGACTTCCCTGCCTCGAGAACTGTGAGAGATAAATGTTCCTTCTTTCAGACCCTCGGTCTGTGGTATTTTGTTATAGTAGCATAAGCAGGCTAGCATCCCATTACCTTCTGGGACTACAATGGAAGTGGAAGTTGGAAAATAGACCCTTTGAACAGGATTCACAGCGCGTTTCCTGCAAGAATACTGTGGAAACCCTAGAGACCTTCTCACCTCTTGAATATTTTCAGTCATTGGGATGCAACTGTGGATGCAGGAACTTTGTCCACTTCTCATGATTAAGCCTATCTGTGCCAGTGCATAAGAAATTTCCATCAGCATATCTACGCTTTGTTAATTCCTCCTTGAAAATGTTAGTCATTTTCTGAGTTTATCTCTTTCTTAAACTATCTAATCTCATACACAAAAGTACTTTCAGCTTTACTGCCTGGGAATAATATTCATCAAATCCAAACATTCTGTGATTGCGTTTTTATCTTCTGTCGTCATCAGCAACAATGCTGCCAAATATGTCTCCACCACAGACATGGGTCACTGTATTCCCAGTCACCTAGATACATTTCCTAATCACTCATAAACTGCCACAGATGTTCCATCAGCTTCTCATGAGTGATTCAATTTGGGCTTTTTTTCTTTTTTTTTTTTTCTTTCTTTCTTTCTTTTTTTTTTTCTTTTTTTTTACTTCACATGGGTGAAAAGGCAATATTTATTCGGTAGAAACAGACTTGAAGTTCTGGATTTTTGTCTTTTCCCAGGCTAGCAATATGGGTTATGACACTGCCATGACACTAGGCAGGGGCAGTAAGCCCAGTCTCCAGTCATCATTATGGCCACAGGGATTGGTCCTGTATGGTCCTGTGTTGCCAGGATCTTTTATATACTGTGCTTTGTGTTCTTGCATCCTGTCATGTCTGCAAAATGCTCATCTGTATGTGAGTATGAGATAATCGGCACTTTATTATAAAATAGGATTTGTGTAGGATGATTTTGACAAACTATGGACTAGTGTGTTCCGAGCATGTTTAAGACAAGACAGGCAAAGCTATGGTGTTCGGTAGGCACAGTGTATGAAATGCATGATCAACTTACCAAAAGCACCTGCATAAGAGTTTCCTTGTCACCAGGTCTCAAAACTAAAACAACTTATTTTAAGTTTCCATTGTGACCACAGTTCACTTTTTTAAAAAAGATTTATTTATTTATTTGAAAGTCAGAGTTACACAGAGTGAGAGAGGTCTTCCATCTGCTGGTTCACTCCCCAGATGACAGCGATGGCTAGAGCTGTGCCAATCCAAAGCCAAAAGCCAGGAGCTTCTTCTGGGTCTCCCATGTGAGTGCAGGGGCCCAAGGACTTGGGCTATCTTCTACTGCTTCCCCAGGCCATAGCAGAGAGCTGGATCGGAAGTGGAGCAGCCAGGGCTCAAATTGGTGTCCATATGGGATGCCGGCACTGCAGGTGGCAGCTTTACCTGCTATGCCACAGTGCTGGCCCAAGCACCTTTAGTGTCTTTATATAGTTGGCTATTCTAAGAATATTGATGTACAGCTATACTCCAAAATCTCAGTGTTACAAAACATGAGTAAATTTTTAAATTTTAAGTCTACAATTTTATCTCATCAGTCTCATGTTTTGTTTTTCCTGAGAGTGTTTAATGGTTTTCATTGTGGATTAGGTCACTTTATGCTTCTATTCACATAAGTAACTCTTCTCCTGTAGGCCAGGATTTATCACATATTGGGAGGTCAACTGATTATCAGCTCATATAGGATGGCTTCTGCCAATATAGAGAAATGATTTGGCTCTGCTCCTTATATTCTAAGATACATACATCTTAAGATATATGGAGCTGGACTGGCGCTGTGGCTCACTTGAGTAATCCTCCACCTGAGGCACTGACATCCCATATGGGTGCCGGGTTCTAGTCCCACTTGCTCCTCTTCCAGTCCAGCACTCTGCTCTAGCCTGGGAGGGCAGTGGAGGATGGCCCAAGTGCTTGGGCCCCTGCACCCGCATGGGAGACCAGGAAGAAGCACCTGGCTCCTGGCTTCGGATCAGCACAGCACCAGATGTGGCGGCCATTTGGGGAGTAAAACAACAAAAGGAAGACCTTTATCTCTCTGTCTCTCTCTCTCTCTCTCTCTCTCTCTCTTTCTCAGTGTCTATAATTCTACCTATCAAATAAAAAAAGAGATATATGGATGTTAGGCATGATCCCATGGTGGAGATACAGAATCAACAGTAGAAAGAAATATGCAGCTATATTTTCCAGCCTTGACAGTATCACAGTCACCATCGCATTGTCCAAAGAAAATAAATGACTGAATGCAGAACCAAGTAGCAGGTGAATAAGTTCTGCCTCTTGATGGGAGGAGCTCCAAAATTATCTTGGCAAAGGTAGTATATGTGTGGAGAAGTAAACATGTGAGATGTTAATATTGGATTATAACACAGCCTTAATGCTTTCTAGATGTCTGGCGTTAGCTAGGTAACCAGGCTACAAATAGAGAATTGTGACTTTTTTAAAGTAGACACATTCACTTTATCTGTTCGGAAATTTAACTTGAAGTGGTTTGAACTACAGTCAAGCAGATAAATGGCAGTACAGATGGAAAGTTCTAGGGTAAGATAAACTTTAGGATTAATACTGGTGGTTCATCACTGGCCTCCAGCATACATTTTTTTCTCCTATACATCTGTTAACTTACGCCTAACCTATTTGTCATGTTGATAATAACATCAAAAAGTGACAAGTGGGATGATAGCCTCCCCATTCACACACAGCAGAAGAGACTGTTCTTCCAAATGGCTTTAGAAAGCAAGAGAGTTGGACTCACTTGAGTTCTTAGGTTTGAGTCCTGTATTTGCCTGCATTGTATTCAGGAACAATTCCCAATTGTATCCTTCTTTGAGAATATGGAAATATTTCAACTTTCCCCAAAGCTCCTGGGCTCTATGGAAAGAAGAATGAATAACCGAATTCTGAACTGAACTAAGAGAACAGGGAATGAAACAGCAGACAGTGAGTGACCAAGTAATACATGTGCACTCAGACATCCAGCAAGTTGTCCACAACTGGTTCTCCTCAAGCTTCATAGAGAGTAAATCTTTGAGTGTATTCTCCATCTCTGCTGGGATTTTGTTAAATATCAATTATTATCTTAAAGATTTATCTTTTCGTTTATTTGAAAGGTAGAGTGAGAAGGGGGGGGGAAGGGAGAGAGAGAGAGATCTACCACCAACTGACTCACTCCCCAAATTACTGCAACAGCTGGAGCTGGGCCAGGCTGAAGCCAGGAACCAAGAAATCCAACAAGTCTCTCACATAGGTGTCAGGGACCCAAGCACTTGGTCATCTTCTACTGTCTTCCCATGAGCACTAGCAAGTAGCTGGATCAGAAGCAGAGCCACCAGGACTTGAGCTGGCACTTTGATACGGGATGCCTGTATTGCAAGTTACAGTTTAATTTGTTGTGCCACAGCATTGGCTCCAGATGTCAATTCATTTGTAATGAGCTTCATAGTTTTTTAGCCATCGAGAAAGATAGGAACTTCAAAAGACACAGAATTTATATTTATAGAATTGCTGAAAAATTTAGCCAGTCAGCAAAAGTGAATTGTTTATTTGCTTTGTTGCATATTCTGTTAGTGTGCGTGTATATATACTTTTATGTCTGTATATCAGAGTAGGAGTTGTTGGAATAGCTTATGAGATCTTAATTAAAATGGGTGTTACTGGGTTCAATCAACCCCCTCAGTTAGAAACTCGGAAGACAGGAACCAGAAAATGCTTTTCATCGTAAATCCTAAGACACTTATCTTATCCGAAAGCTTTAGAACCACTGATACTGTGATTTAATTATGAGGGTGCTGAACTGGTTCTTCCATAAGATTAGAGAAATGTCTGTCTTACCTACTGAGAAGAACTCAGTCTTACTTTATATAGATACAGTTATTGTTTTTCCCTTACAGACTTTCTTTAAAATGTTGCTAGGAGAACATATCTCTTTAACATAAACTTGTCATTTTTTTCCTGGTTCATAATGCTTTTCTTGGCCAAGGAAAACAATTAAAGTAAAATTTCACTTCCATTGCAAATAATGTTAGAAATCCACTTAAATACAGTCATGTATGGATTTATGGATTGCTAAGTCACTTGTGGCATTTTTTGTAAAACTCAGAATAAATATGACCAAATCTGATTGTTGCAGTATTTTATTTTATTTTTTAAATATTTAATTATTTGCTGGTTTGTTTAAAAGGCAGAATGATAGAGATGCAGAGAAGGAGAGAAAAAGAAAGATCTTCCATCTGCTGGTTCACTCCCCAAGTGACCTCAAAGGTTAGGCCAGGCCAAAGACAGAACCAGGAACTTCATCTTGGTGGGCTTTCCCATTGGTGGTAGGGTTCCAAAAACTTGGGTCATCAACTACTGCCTTCCCAGGCATCTCAACAGGGAGCTGGGTGGAAATCAGAGCAGCTGGGACTGGAACCAGCAATCTGATATGGGAGGCAGTGTTACAGGTAGCAACTTAGTTCACTGTGCCACAACATCAGCCCCTATTACTTTTTTTTAAACTGCAAATTGCTTTATATGTTTTGTGACAAGATATCTTTACAATTAGTCAAAGAGTTTAGGAGTATTGCTATTTTTGGAGCAACTGAATTTAGTTAGTATTCACTTACTATTGTTCTGAATAAATATGTCCATAACAATATCACAAGATATTTTATGTCTAACATGTTTTTGGAGGTATATATGAATAATTTCATTTTCTAAATATGTTAATTAAATACCACTTGAAGATGTTTCAGCTGGATATATTTTGGAGCAAAATGCATACTGGTATATTAGCTTTTCCTTACTTGAACTAAAATATCTAAGAAGAGCAATTTAAAAAGGAATAAAATTTATTTCAGTTACATTTTTGAGGTTTACAGTCCAAAATTTGGTGGTTCCAGTGGTTAGGGCATTTGAAGAGGTCAGAGGGTGGTGGAGGGATAATCATATGTCAAAACAGGAAGCAGAGACACACAGCTTCACACTACTAATCTATCCTTTTTGTGGGCTCTCCTTATAAAATCATCATGATTGATCATGGCATCCACAGTAGTAACCTAATCCAATACAATTTCTTTTGAGATGTCCAACCTTCACATTCTGTAATTGGATCAAACCTCTATCACAGTTCATTAGCTGTTAACATAAGATTTGGGGGTTTAGTAGGGATAGATTCCCTTGTTGAAGGCTGCATCCTGTCCTCATGTCCTCCAGCCTACTAACTACCTCTCTGAGTGAACATGAATGCCACAAATGATAGTGAGCAATTTTTCAGAGGCTGATATACCATCTATTTGTTTTCCTGTGGGGTGTTCGGATCATTTTTAAAAGCTTTGTTTATTGACTTGAAAAGCAGAATGACAGAGAAAGAGGCTGAGATAGAGAAGGGGAGAGAAAGAGAGAGAGAGAGAGAGAGAGAGAGAGAGAGAGAGGAATCTTCCATCTGCTGCTTCACTTCCCAAATGCCCTCAATGTCTGGGGCTGACACAGGATAAAGTCAGGAGACTGGATCACATCTGGGTCCCCCTCACAGATGTAGGGGCCCACGAATTTGAGCCATTTTCCGTGCTTTCCCAGGCACATTAGCAGGAAGCTGCATTGGAAGTGGAGCAGCTGAGACTGGAACTGGTGCTCCAATATGGAAGGACAGTGTTGCAGGCAGTGGCTTAACACACTGTGCCACAATGCCAGCACCTGGGTGTTTCTTTAGACCTTGTGCCTATTATTTATCTGGGTTGTTTTCTTATAAATAGTTCCACACATCTGCTAAATAAAAGCCCTTTATCAACTACCTAATTTGAAAATATTTTCTCCAAGTAAATGGATTATCTGTTTATTCTCTTAGTAGTAGCTTCTGTAGAAAAATATCTGCTTTATTTATTAGAAATTTTATTGAAAAACAAACATAATTCACATACAAGTTACCACATTTGATTTTAGAATATTTCCAACACCTTCAAAAGAAAGTCTGCCCATTAGGAGTTATTCCATACTTCTATTCCCCCAAACCCTGTTCAGAGGCAAAAACTAACCTACTCCCTATCTCTGAAAATTTGGCTATTTTTTAAAATTTTCTTTCTTTATTTGAAAGGCAGAGTCACACACACACACACACACACACACACACACACACATGCAGAGAAAGAGAGAGAAACAGAGAGAGAGAGAGAGAGAGAGAGAGAGAGAGAGTCTTCTATCCTCTGGTTCACTCCCCAGTTGACTGCAACAGCCAGGGCTGGGTCAGGCTAATGGAGGAGGTGGGACCTTCATCCATTTTTCCTATGTGGGTGTGCAGGGGTCCAAAGAGCTGGGCCATCTTCTGCTGCTTTTCCAGGCACGTTAGCAGGGACCTGGGTCAGAGTAGAGCAGCCAGGACTCAAGGAAGCACCTGTATGAATGCCGGCACTGTGTGTGGCAGCTTTACTCAGTGTGCCCCAGTGCTGGACCCTATTTGCACGTTCTGAACATTCTATATATGCTCTTTTGTGACTGCTTTATTTCACTTAGCACAATGCACCTTTCTTTCCTATTTACTTACTTTTCAAAAAACTAATATTTATTAACAATTATTGTACACTTTTGTAGGGTACAGGATGACATTTCATTCAATACATGCATACAGCATATACTGATCGAATCCAGAGTTAGAAATAAAACCATCTCAGCAAACTAAAAGTCATCCCATTCCTGGGAATTTACACAAAGGGTGTGGAATCAGCAGAAAAAAAAAGAGCTTTCTGTACCTCCACATTCATAATAGTTCAATTCACAATAGCTAAGATACGGAGTCAATCCTGCTGTCTATCAACTGCTAGTATCACTCACTATAAAAAAGAATGAAATCCTGTCCTTTACAACAAATGGATGCAATTGGATATCATTATGCTTCATGAAATAAGCCAATTCCCACACAAAAATATCATATCTTTTATGTGATTTGTGGTAGTTAATACACAGAGTGAAAAAAAGTCTGTTGTAACTGACATCTTGAGAACTGATTATTGTTCATAGCCCTGTCTATACTTCTGCAGAACAGTGATCGTTCTGCTTTCAACTTACTGAATTCTTCATTTAGTGGAGGATTAAGCGTGTGATTATAAAGTAAGTTGAAAATTTAGATCTTACTAAAAATATGGAAATAGAAGTAAGAGGAGGAAGAAGGGTGGGAATGCAGGTGGGAGGGCGAGTATGGTGGGAAGAATGACTATGTTCCCAAAGTTGTACTTATGAAGTTTGTATACCTTAAATAAAGATTTCTGGGGAAAAAAGACAATAGTTCATCACCAAAATTAAAGGAAAAACAAGATAGTAAGGAGAAGGAAGAGAGGGAGAGAGGATGGAAGTATCATTAAGTTCTTAAACTATAGATATGAAATACATGAGGTCTGCTCTGTAAGTAAATGAATAAATTTATTCTATATTCTTCACCATTTCTTATCAATTTTAGGCCTAAGTATCTACAAGTATTTCCTGTGATTTGATAAGGATTTTATTGAATATTTAAATTAAGAAGATGGCATTTGGGGGCAGATACTGTGGCCTAAGAGACAGAACAGCAGTCTGTGGGGCCAGCACCATGTGTGAGTGCTGATTTGTGTCCCAGCTGCCTTACTTTCCATCCAGCTCCCTGCTGGTGTGCCTGGGGAAGCAGTGGAGGGTGGCCCATATGCTTGGGCCTCTGTGCCCATGTGTGAGACCCTAGGCAAGCTCCTGACTCCTAGCTTTGAACTGGCCCAGCTCCAACCATTGTGGACATTTGGGGAGTGATCCAACGGATGGAAGATCACACTCTCTGTTTCTCCCTCCTTCTCTGTGTATTTAACTCTTCCTTTTAAGTCAATAAATAAATCTAAAAAAAAGAAGAAGACAGCATTTTAACAAAATTGTATTCTAACTCATAAATATGGAATATTTTCTCATTTATTTAAATATTCCATGACTGCTGTCATCAGTGTTTTGCTGTGCATGCTCTTCATATATATGCTGTACATATTTTGTTAGGTTTACACCTAAATATTTAATATTTTGTAAGGTGCTATGTAAAGCTACATAAATATAACTTCAATTGTTCATTGCTAGTATACAAGAAAGCAACTAAATTTTACATGTTGACCTTGTGTCTTCAGATTTTACTATGCTCAATCATTCATTTTAAGGTTGCTTCATGTGTCTTTAATAATTTATTCAGTCTTCCATGAAAAAAGTGAGTTTACTTCTTCTTTCCCAATCTGCAGGGCTTTAATTTAGTTAACTTGTTGTCATTGTTGTTGCTATTCCATCTAGGATTTTTAGCAAAATGTTCAATATGTGTGGAAAGAGAATATATCCTTGCCTTATTGACTACTTAGTGGGAAAGTTCAGGCTGTCATTAAATTTGATATTGACTGAAGTTTTTATATACTTTTAGTACGGTAAGATAGTTCCCTTCTATTTTACGTTTCAGAGTTTTTTGTTTTTTTTTTTAATAGTGAATAGGTGGTAAAATTGTTAAATGCTTTATAAATTTATTGAAATAATAATAAAGTTTTCCTTTAATTTGTCTGTAGATATAATTCATATCTGATCAAATTTACTTGTTGAAATGTGCATTTCAGTGGAATCTTTTTAGCATATTCACCATCTATGCAAGACATCACCACCAGAAAGTTTTCATTAGCCTAAGAAGAAATCTGTTATCTATTGCTAAACACCCCAAGCCTTCCTTCTCATGTTTCTGACAACCACTAATATATGTTCTGTGTATGTGGATTTTCATATCCAAGATATATAGAAGCACAGATTATGTTGTCCTTGCACCTGCTTTGTGTACTGAGCTTCACTATGAATTTACTTGCAAGTTACATATATTATGAGAAGATATTTTATACTCATCAGTTCAATAAAACTTCCTAAAAGGACATGATACCACTGACCAGTCAAAGGAGGAGGATCATGAGCACTGTAGACTTATCAGGAACTGGACATGAGCTGTCATGTATCTCTCAGCTCCAACTTCAATCTATGTGGTTGTTTATCCCCAAATTCTTGGAGAGCCTGGGAACTAAACAAGTGCCCAGCACTTTGCTCTGCTCTTTGCAACAGATACTCCTTCACTACTCAATGTCAGTAGTAGCTTGTGTTTTGAGCAACTGGACCTAGTTTTGAGGTTCTACAGCAAGTCTTCCAACTAGTTTATTGGATGTTCTATATCAATACTGCTATTGATTCTCTGAACTCATCAGAAATTGTGAATAAATTCACAGGATCCTATAAGGAAGCTCGATTACATAGTCTGTGTCAGAAGAGGAGGACAAAGGCACAAAACTAGATGCACATTTTCTCCAAAGCAGAATTATGATAAAACAGATAGTTTGATGTTTGAATCATAGACCAAATATGTCCAAATGCCTTGAATTCCACCCACACCACCACCCCCAATTTTCATAGGAAAACGTGTTCCAGTTCTGAAAGTTGTATCAAAAAATGAGGAGCATGATGAAAATAAGACAAATTATGTAATCCAAGATACAGGTGTGGTGAGCAAATTCAGGACCCCACTGCTGTCTTCTACGAAGTTACAAATTTGTTACAAGTTATTTTGAGACAGTAGCACTATCTTGGAAGGAGAAAAAGTTACATGAATCTGAAAAGGTAAATTATATCACTTTCAGGCTGCTGCCATTTTAAACCTTTCCTTATGACTCCATAAAAATTCTCTACCAAGTTTGCTGTATAGTTTATGCATTGATTTAAATCTAAATAAGTAAACAACTACTCACCATTTATATAAAATTTGCATATTTAGCATATTCCTGACAATTCCAAGAATGCAAGCTTCAGGACTTGAAATTCTCATGTTAACAATGAAAAGCCAATTATTTATTTAGGCAGGATGTGTTTTCACCTAGGCAACAACATTTTAGTCTAACTCAAGTAAAATGTAAATCAACTAATTGTGTTTCCTTACACAGACCAAAGACTGTTCTTTATCATGATGGGGGTCCAGGTACCTTCCACTTTTCTCCAGGGTCTTGTCCCTACTCAAGTAATAATTCATGTGTATATAAAATGGGGGCTTACATATAATGCACATGTGACAAGTGATTTGTTTAAAACTCAGAAAGAGTGGGAACGTATATTCACCTGTAAGAGTGGACCACTCCTTGCAGAGTGATACCCATCATGAGTGGGAGAGAGAGTTGCTTATGAGGAGAGAGAAAAAGCCAGACAGGGAATCCCAAGTATGGTCCAAGAGGAACTCTCCCCGGTTATCAGTCTCCTTTATGAGGTAGGGGCGGTGCTTTAATTGAATAAACAAAGGGTGTGGTTTTAACATGGGTGAATCTGGCATTTTTATGGCACCTCCACATAGACTTCAACTTCCATGTGGTCATCTTTCCTAGTCCCAGATGAGACACAGGTGCATCCTGAGTATCAAGCTGACAGGTGAAGGGATAAAGTTACAACACCAGCCTGGCAAAAATCCCAGCTCACCTAAACCTAAATCACTCAATCCTTGCCTGACTCCCCATATCAACTGCAACTTTGAAATAGCCCCAGGGATTAAATATTTTACTAGATTATCTTATCCTTTTTATGTTTTGGATGCAATTTAATCTCTTAAAACAAAAGTCAGCATTTCTGTTGACACCTTTAGTTTTTTGCCATACAATTTGATGATGTCTGCAGAGGGATGGGGATGTAAACTGACACCATTAAATATTGCTTGCTTCTCAATGAATGGAGGGGGGACTCACCTAACGCTGTTTGAGATTCTAAAACTCTTTCAGTCTAGGATCACTGACAGATTCTACTTGAATTTTCCATAATCAACTGACCTGGGAAAGTAAAAAGTAACTCAAAACTGCCTAAACCCAAAGTTTTTTTGGGGGGAGTCAACTTTTCAGACACTCCGAGAAAATTCAATTAAGTTGACTACACTATGCTGCTCAAAATATGCTTTGTTTTTTATTTCAGGAAAAACCTCTCTCTCTCCCTCTCTCTCTCTCTCTTTTTTTTCTTTGATGGGCAGAGTTAGAGAGCAAGAGACAGAGAGAAAGGTCTTCCTTCATTGGTTCACCCCCTAAATGGCCACTTAAGCCAGGAGCCAGGTGCCCCTTCCTGGGACCCAAGCACTTGGGCCATCCTCCACTGCACTCCGGGGCCACAGCAGAGAGCAGGACTGGAAGAGGAGCAACCAGGACAGAATCCGGAGCCCCGACCGGGACTAGAACCCGGGGTGCCAGCACTGCAGACGGAGCATTAGCCAAGTGAGCCACGGTGCTGGCCAGGAAAAAATCTCTTTCTAATCTTCTACTCCACTGGACAATCTTTCTCTGTTTAAGCCAATAACGTTTCCTGGTCAAAGCTAATTTTTTAAAGATTTATTAATTTATTTATTTGAAAGGCAAAGTGAGAGAGAGAGATAGAATGATCTTCCCTCCGCTTTTTCACTTCCCAACTGTCTGCAGCAACTTGCTTTGGGTCAGGCTGAAACCAGGAACAAGGAACACCCACCACATGGGTGACTGGAATCCAAGACGTTGAGTCATCATCTGCTGTCTCCCAGGAGCATTAACAGGGATCTGGATC
The DNA here is from genome assembly GCF_051225735.1 of Oryctolagus cuniculus. NCBI lineage: Eukaryota > Metazoa > Chordata > Mammalia > Lagomorpha > Leporidae > Oryctolagus > Oryctolagus cuniculus. The sequence continues at coordinate 126,324,708 of NC_142869.1, read as the reverse complement.
AGAAATGGAGTAGATAAGACTCAACCTGGCACTCCTATATGGGGTTTGAGTAGCAGCTTAGCCTGTTGCACCACAATGCCAGCCCCAAAACTGATGTTTTTGAAGACTTCATTATTATGGTTGCAAAGACTTTTGTAAAAGGATGTGTAACAACCTATTTGTTGGTGAACAGTTAAAGTTTTGTCTTTCATAAATAATTTTACCATACAAGTAAACAGGCATTATGGGAAGAAACATAAGAATGCTTCAAAAATTTTGTATAAAAATGGGATCACAAGGAAAGTTTATTTTGATGCAAAATTTTGAAATCCATGGATTTCTTAAAAATTCATGAAAAAGTGCACTAAAATAACTACACAGACTTAAAAAATTTTTACATCAAAATAAACATCTTTTAATTTTATTTCCATGACTTTTTAAAGTAACCTATATTTATGTAGGTAACAGAAATTCATATACATACTTAATAGAGCTGCTTATTAGAGAAACTGTAGAACTGTTTTCTGTGTGCTTATTCAGTAAACACATTCAAAGACCTTTACAGAGTGATTGTATAAATTTACACTCACAGCGCTGCTTGAGAATTCTGTTTTCCCCTATCCTTGCCAAAATTTGTCATTGTAGGTCTCTGTAATTTTAACTATTCTATTGCATTCAGAATATGCAATAGTTTCTCATTTCGATTTCATTAACATGTTTCCAATAACTAAGAAGATGAGTACTTTCTAATGTTTTTGACCATTTGGGTCTTATTTGAATCTCATATAGAAGACTTGCTCCTCCTTCTATTGTTTTGTCTGTCTACTTCATGTAGATGTAGATTTTTAAAAGCATAGAAGATTGTTTAGAAAACAATGTTATTTTTTTCCTACACTCTCTGGAAGCAATTATGTCATGCTAACTTTGCTTCCTACTTAAAATTTTGTGCTGGTTTATCAGTGATACCAGGTGGTCCTATAATTATTTGGTGGATTTGATTTCATTAGTAGCTTTGATTATTCAGGTTTTCTGTATCTTTCTGCATCATTAGTAGCTAATGATTCTGTAGGGATTCAAAATGACATTTAATTTTTCATTCTCATAACATTGTTCATAATATTCTTTATTTCTTAAATAGTGATACTACCTATATATATATATATATATATATATATATATATTTTCATACTGTGCATTGGAAAATTTTGCCTAATCACTTTTTCTCATTCAGATACATTAAATGTTAATAAATTTTATTTGTCCTTCCTGAAAAGAATCAAACCTTTTTTTTTATCATATTTATTATATATTTAGTTTTCTACTTTACTAATTTCTTCTCTTATCTTTATTATTGACAATTTAAAAAAATTATCTGAAATAAATTTGCTATTAAGTTTCTATGTTGTACTGGGTAGCTGGGTATTTGATTTTATAAATTATTTTTGGTTTGAATTTGTACATATGCTTTTTGGTTTTAAAAATTTATTTATTTATTTGAAAGTCAGAGTTACGAGAGAGAGGGAGAGAGAGAGCAAAAGAGAAATCTACTATCTGCTAATTCACTCCTCAAATAGTTGCAGTAGCCCAGACTGGGCCAGGCTGAAGCCAAGAGCCAAGATTTTTTTCTAGGGGTCCCACATCAGTGGCAGGAGCCCAAACACTTGGGGCATCTTCTGCTGCTTTTCCCAGGCCATTAGCAGGGAGCTGGATTTGAAGTGGAGCAACTAAAATTAGAACAGGTGCCCACATCGAATGCTCGAGTTGCAGGTAGTGGCTTTGTCTGCTACATCAGAATGCCAACCCTTATATTTATATATGCATTTAATCTTATACATTGTTCTCTAAAAATGACTCAACCTGAGGTGAATATATTTTGATTTACACTGTATTTATCATCACTCAATGATAAAGGGTTTATGATTTTTATGTAGTTTCTTCTTTAGGACATGGGTTATTTAGAAGAACATTAATTTATGTTTCTATTCTCTTCCATTGTTTCTGTAAATAAGCTACTGCCAGTATTACTGATTTTTATAGAACAATGTTTCTGCTTTGTTTTGGCTTTTCTGGCCACTTTTTAGATTTTTTTTCTTTATAGTTTTCAGTAAATTTTACACAATATATGCTCATAATTTTATGATTCTTTACATTAATATCTGGTGTCAATTTTGGAAATTTTTAAATTCTATTACTTAATCTTATAGTTCTGTTAGTGGAGATGGCTGGAATAGAGGTTTTTATATTTCTTTAAGAATTTCCGACATGAGGCAGAGTAGGGGTGAGCAAGGTAGCAAGATTCAGTGAGGAAATGCCCTTTCAGAATGAGTGGACCCTGTTCCACGAGGATCTGAGAGACAGTGTCCAGCCTACATTCAGACTGAGGGAAGCCAGGCAGCAAGGTTTAATGAAGAGAGTGCACCTGACAGCCCAGGTGGACATCTCAGCAAAGCACTGAGAGCCCAGAGTGGGGCTTGTACGGGAAAAGGACATGCTTCCTCCTGCCTTTTCTCTTTTCCCTCACTCTTCTCTTCGACAAAAGGTTTCCTGGGTGTACAAGAGGTGAAAATGCCTTCTAAGGTTGTGTTATCTCATGGTATCAGGGCAGAAGGGATTCTTCTGGGGTGTTTTTCTTGGGGGGAATGCAGGGATCTCTTGTAAAGTTACTAGGGTATGGGCAAGACTTTGTAGTGTAAAATACTGGAGTGCTTCCAAAGATTGTTTCAGAGACTGATGCACTCCTTTTTGTAGGTACTTGTTTTCTGTAGACTTCCTTAACACACATGGACTAATTTCTGTTTTCCTACCTAATGGTTCTAGAAAACGTATTGGACAGTTCTCATCAACTTGGGGTGGGAAGAGTTTTTGGACAGGACAGAGGTTACAGATGTACATCTGAACATTTACCATCTGCTGAACTTACGCTCGTTTAAAATATTGTTATGCCTTCATTTTCTATTCTGTTTAATCTAAGTACTGTTATTTGACTTATCATGGCGATCATTACTTTTCTGTTTCATACTGTCCAATTTGCTAGACAAACCATCAACTGAGATGTTATTTTCAGTTAATGTATTGTTATGGTTCTTAAATTTTATCTATCTGAATTTTAATGTAATTTTCAGTACTCTGATATCATTCATCTTGTCATCTAATTTAGTGAACTAATTAATCACAGATATTTAAAAGATCATTTGCCATAGTCCAAATTTTTACTCTTCTGTAATCTGTGAATAGCGTTATCAATTTTCTTTTGATTTTATCTTTTGAGATTCTTAGTTGTTGTTAATCTAAAGCAATGTGAATGAAATGTTGCTTGGAGAATTGAAGAATTTGAATGATAATGATCTAAAAAGGATTGTGCTTTTGTTTCTAATCAGAAGTTAAAATAAAAATAGATCATTATACTACAAATTGACATGAGAACATTATCTTAGTAAAACTGGTTTAGACCTTCAGGGTAAGAATTTAATCCTGGTAAGAACCCATTCTGCCACTTCAGCTCCCCATAAGCAGATCAAATGCTCTTCTAAATTTCAGAGTGTTCACCTCGAACTTCTCAACTATTCATTCCCCAAATGTAAGCTTTACAGTCACTAAACAGTGATGTAAAATAGAAGTAAAACTTACAGGATTTATTGAAGATATACTTCCATATGTGGAAAAACCTGCATATTCAGCAAATAAAAAATATTAGCATAAACTTAAAAAGGTTATGGAAAATCAAGGCAGTTATAAAAATATCAAACACAATTCTGTGATAAGTTTTCAGGTCAATTTTCCCCTCAACCAGAGAAATTGCAGGGTTCTTGTCTTCGCGCAAGAAAGAATTCAGGCGTGAGACAGAGTAGTGGAAAATAGAAGTAGCAAAGTTTATTAGGGTAGGCACATCCGCAAGAACGGATGGGCACCTCTCCAGACAGGACCTGAGAGAGAGTGCAGAGATTACACCTGGCCAGACCAGGCGGGCGACTCAGCAAAGAAGCAGAGGGCTGAGCACGCAGTCCAGTTGAGGCCGGGGGCTTTTAAGGAGATGGGTCTTTGTCTTCACACATCTCCTGAAACAAAGGATTTTATGGCTATAAATATTAAGAAGCTCCTATCTGAGTTTTCCCTTGAAGGTATCAGACAGGAGGAAGCCTAGCTGGCGCTATCCTGGGTTCAGAGGAAGGGTGAGCAGGACCCCCTGGAGAATGGGGATCCAGAGCAGGGTGTTTGAAATGCAGATACTGGGCTGCATCTGGGAGACTGTGGAAGATTTGTCAGGCAGAAGGGGCAGGGATCTCCACCTGGCAGGTTATCAGGTAGAAGGGGGCAGGGCAGGATGTGAACACTGGGCTGCCCCTGAAGCATTATCGGGATAACTTTGAGATGTAGATGCATATGCTGGAAGTACAAGTCTTCTCTGGAGGCCTTTGTCACACACACATAAGCTCATACTTAACTTCCTGCCTAACATTAGCATAAACTTAAAAAGGTTATGGAATATCAAGGCAGTTATAAAAATATCAAACACAATTCTGTGATAAGTTTTCAGGTCAATTTTCCCCTCAAATGTGAAAAGACAAGCAAATCCAGAGTTGTGGCTGAAAGCTGAGATGCAGGAGCGAAAGCTTCGGGAATCCTAAACTAGTGGGAAAAAAAAAGTTTTGGCAAAAACTGGAGGCTGTGTGGGACTGTCATGAAATGTGACTCTCTGGGGATCAGGTGTCATCTGACATCAGGAGGCCCCACACATCTGTGGAAGGGCTTTACTTTTATGAAACCAATCATATTCTCATGGGGGAGATTCAGTAAAGAATACCAGTACAAGGGGTTAACTGCCACCACCAGGAATACCACCTAACGACTTGAACACCGCTTGGAACACTGGCTTCTCCACTTCTAATCCAGCCTCCTGCTAATGCATCTGGGAAAGCGGCAGAAGATTGCCCAAGTGCTTGGGGCCCTGCCGTTCACATTTGAGACCTGGATAGAGTTCCAGGCTGTTGGCTTCATCCCAGCCCAGCCCCTACTCTTGCAACCATTTGAGGAGTGAGCCAGTGGATGGAAATCTCTCTCTCAATTTCTATTTTTTATAAGAGGGTATATCAGTTATTTGATCAATATTTACCAATCAGAATAACCAACTATAGGCATCTTGTACTAATTAGCAAGTGAGGATACCAACAGTGAAGTTATAGACTGGCAATATGAATTAAGTTGAGCTATCATGGATTTAGCTGCTGGTATTGCAGTTCTGACAGACATCACAAACAAGTATGGAAAGTTCATGAGGGCAGTTAGCATGAATGCAGAAATACAGTAGAGAAGAGAGTCAATATTTGTTGCATAGACTAAATCATATTGCTGTTGCTCTTAATTGACCAGTACCTAGGTTATAATTAGAAATTAAATCACTCTCTCATCTAGCTTTCTTTTCTGAAGCTGTACATGTTTATTAAATCACATATGTGGGCCTGTGGTATAGTTACACTGTCATATTTCCTATGATCTGTTTACATCAAGGTTTTAAATTCAAATTCCTTCATGAGACAGGTAGTTCAGCTAAATGACCAAACTAGACAAGGTAAATCAGAGGTAGGTGTCTATGAGGCAAGAGAAGGTGAGGAAGTATGACAGACTGACTTACAAGAGCAAGGTCTTGTAAGGGAAATATAAAGTAATAGTTTAAAAGAACTGAGGCTGGGCCGGCGCCGAAGCTCACTAGGCTAATCCTCCACCTTGCGGTGCTGAAACACCGAGTTCTAGTCCCAGTCGGGGTGCCAGATTCTGTCCTGGTTGCCCCTCTTCCAGGCCAGCTCTCTGCTGTGGCCCGGGAGTGCAGTGGAGGATGGCCCAAGTGCTTGGGCCCTGCACCTGCATGGGAGACCAGGAGAAGCACCTGGCTCCTGCCAGCGGATCAGCGCGGTGCACCGGCTGCAGCACGCCGGCCGCGGCGGCCATTGGAGGGTGAACCAACGGCAAAGGAAGACCTTTCTCTCTGTCTTTCTCTCTCACTGTCCACTCTGCTTGTCAAAAAAAAAAAAAAAAAAAAAAAAAAAAAAAAAAAAAAAAAAAAAACTGAGGCCGGCGCTGTGGTGCAGTGGGTTAATGCCCTGGCCTGAAGCGCCAGCCCGCCATATGGGCATCAGTTCAAGACCCGGCTGCTCCACTTCCTGTCCAGCTCTCTGCTAAGGCCCGGGATAGCAGTAGAAGATGGCCCAAGTCCTTGGGCCCCTGTACCCATGTGGGAGACCAGGAAAAAGCTTCTGGCTCCTGGCTTTGGATCAGTGCAGCTCCTGCCATTGTGGCCATCTGGGGAGTGAACCAGCGGATGGAAGACCTCTCTCTCTGTCTCTACCTCTCCTCTCTTTGTGTAACTCTGACTTTCAAATAAATAAATAAATCTTTTTTTTTTAAAAAAAAAGAACATACATACAAAAACTGTATTTTTAGAAATTCTAACAAAATAATCATTCATGTGGACTCAGTGGGCTGTAATGCCTCTCTTTTCTGATCCTTGTTGGGCTGATAATATGTCAGGGATTGATAATTTTTCTTGGACTGACAAGACAGTAAATATTTTAGGCCAGGTGGACCTCTCAGCTCTGCGTTGTAACTTCTTACTTTTACCACGCAGAAGTGACCTCACCCAACATATAAGTCAATGAGCATGGATATGTTCCCATGAGGTTTTTTCTTATAGTTTTAATTCATTTTATTTCTATTTACATCATGTCAGGGAAGATAATATCCTGAGACTTCTAAATCAGCATTGTATCAATCTTAATCTTTTTTGAATACTTCTTTTTATTGTTTGAGATAGTCAAAGGCTTAATGGTTCTACTAAATAAAGAGTTCGGCACATAAAAGTAAAATGATAATACCCAAGAGGAAAATAGGTAAAGGTGGAAAACATAAATGGATGGGGGCTGGCTCTGTGGTGTAGTGGGTAAAGCAACCTCCTGCAGTGTCGGCATCCCAAATGGGCGCTGGTTCAAGACCCAGCTTTCTGCTGTGGCCTGGGAAAGCAGTAGAAAATGGCCTGGGTTCTTGGGCCCCTGTACTTATGTGAAAGGCCCAGAAGAAGCTCCTGTTTCCAGGCTTCAGATTGGTGCAGCTCCGGCCATTGCAGTCAATTGGGGAGTGAACCATCTGGTGGAGGACTTATCTCTCTCTGCCTCTCTTTCTCTCTCTGTGTAACTCTAACTTTCAAATAAATTAAATAAATCTTTAAAAAAACAACAAAAAACAATAAATGGATGAAAATATATTCAACTTCACTCATGTACAGTAAATAATAAAGGTTACAAAATCATTAATACTACAGTAGTATATAATTCCTATCAATTGCTTTGGCATTTTTTAAAAAAATTGATAGAACACTGTATTTGCAGCAAAACTGCAAAATTACAATGAAATTTTACTTATAGAAACAATGATGGCTAGACTTGGCCTGAGTTCACTTCACCAACTACTTCCCTAAGTGGTATAGTAGACTAGGTAGGAAGGAGTTATTGGGATTCTGGTACAATTTATTATTCATGCCCAGAATTTCCCCATACTTTATTATATCAATTATGCAACAAAATTTTATTTTTCATTTCCGGTCACCTAGTTTGGATGACTTTTTACATAAACCCTCATTTATTCACAAGGATAGGTACTATTTTTAATAATAATTTTAAATGGATTTTTCCAGAAATATCATCTTCCTTTACAGTTGTATTATACAAAAGCATCTATAAACAAGATGCTGGACTCAGCTGTATAAATAATCAGCATTGTATATCTGCATTTTGAAACTTCCAAGTGGTAATATGAAAGGTCAATGTTAAGTATCAAAATAGAGGACCAAGCAACAACACTTCATCAGATCTGGCAAATCATTCTACATAAAGCAATGCTAAAAAAATAGTAACAATAAAAAGGGAGGTATGGTGTGCAGAAATTCAACCCTGCATTTCTATGAAGATGAGATGAAAAGTCAATCAGTTGCTCTGGGTTTGGAGAGGGGGAGAGAGAGAGAGAGAGTGAGTGACAGCAATATGGGAAAAGGAAGGAAGGAAGGAAGGAAGAAGGGAAGGAGGGAGGGAGGGAGGGATGAAGGAAGGAAGGGAGAGAGGGAGGAAGGGAGGCAAAAGAAAAGCAGTTGATTGCATAAGCATTCATCTCTATACCTTGGGATAATTCCTGACTGCAATGAGGATCTACAGTCTTTACAGTTCATAAGAGTAGACCATAAAATCATTAAACAAGCAAAACAATTTATATTTACGAAAAAGTAAAAAATAGTTGATAGAAACATGAGTACAAGATTACAAGATGGCCTAAATGTTGATCTTGGCAAACAGATTCTTCTGTGCAGTTTTTGACAAAGCTGTTCAAAGATTTAAAGGAACATATTTTCAAATAATTTGGGAAGGTATGAATGAACACATAAAAACATCAGGTAAGAAAGGAAAATTAAGAAATAGAACCAAATGGAAAGTCTCAAACTGTTGACTAAATATAATGACATCAAAAATCCATGGCACAGGATTAACAACAGAATAAGAGTCATTTAACTTAGATTAAATAGCCCAATATGAAGAGAACAGAAAAGGATCATAAACTTAAGTGAAACAAGAAGAGATTCAGATGTCTCTGGATCAATACTTTATACTTTGGTATAAATGAATATAATGGGAATCCAAGTAGGACTTAGATTAAGGAGCAAAAATATCCTAAGTGGCTCAACCTGCTGCACCAAAACACCAGTCCCTAACAGACAACATAATGGTGATTTTGTAATTACCCCACTCTAATTCACAGTCACTCCTGTCTTTTTCAGAGCAATATATATATATATATATATATATATATATATCCTTTTCTCTCTTTCTCTCTCTCTCATTTTATCATCATAATCATCCAGTATTTATTAAACAGTGGTATTATTTAATATGATATATTGTACTATATGTCCTGGGTTTTCTAAAACTTCCTAGAGAAATGAAAGTAAAATATGGTTTATCAGATGGCTCAAATATTTGAGCCCCTGCCACCCATGTAACTGGCTTGGATGGAGCTCTGGACTGCTGACTTTGGCCTAGCCCAGCCCTGTCTATTGTGGGCACTTGGGGAGTGAACCAGTGGATGGCTAATTTCTCTCTTTCTTGCTCTTTGTCTTCTTCCTCTCTTTCTCTCTCTGTCTCACTGTCTTTTCAAATAAATAAAAACAGATAAATAAAAGCTCTTAAAGGCCGGCGCCATGGCTCACTAGGCTAATCCTCTGCCTGTGGTGCCAGTACTCCGGGTTCTGGTCCCAGTTGGAGCCCCAGTTCTGTCCCGGTTGCCCCTCTTCCAATCCAGCTCTCTGCTGTGGCCCAGGAAGGCAGTGGAGGACCGCCCAAGTGCTTGGGCCCTGCACCCGCATGGGAGACCAGGGGGAGGTATCTGGCTCCTGGCTTCGGATCAGTGCAGCACGCTGCCATGGTGGCCATTTGGGGGGTGAACCAACGGAGGGAGGACCTTTCTCTCTCTCACTGTCTAACTCTGCCTGTCAAAAAAAAAAAAAAAAAAAAAGAAAAGAAAAGAAAAAAAAGCTCCTAAAGTTAAAAGTTGAGTATACTTTGGTATAAAACCTTTTTTGAAATTCATGTAGTTTTTTCATAAACTTTTAACAGACCTGGTGTATATATTATACAATAAACAATATGTCAAGCTGTAGCAATGTTGCAAACTCATGAAGTGAAAGTAAACGTTTGAAAATTTAGTAAAAATGATAAGTCTTTAGCCAAGACATAGAACATAGAAAAACAAACAAAATGAAAATTTTATAACTGAAAAACATAATAGCTTAAAAAATCATGGGTGTGTCCAATAGCCAAATGGAGCTGACAGAAGAATGAGCCAAGGGATGTACATGTACAGGACAATGCCCCATGTGAGGGACAGAGGCAAGAGACTGAGAAAGCCCAAGGTTATGTGGTAAGTTACACAAAGTCTAACATTTGTGTTCTTAGCATTCAGAAAAGGAAAAGAGCAATAGACGGGTGCAGAGAAATACTACAATAAGCATTGGGTAGCCGGCGCCGTGGCTCAATAGGCTAATCCTCAGCCTTGCAGCGCCGGCACACCGGGTTCTAGTCCCGGTTGGGGCGCCGGATTCTGTCCCGGTTGCCCCTCTTCCAGGCCAGCTCTCTGCCATGGCCAGGGAGTGCAGTGGAGGATGGCCCAGGTGCTTGGGCCCTGCACCCCATGGGAGACCAGGAAAAGCACCTGGCTCCTGGCTCCTGCCAGGATCAGCGCGGTGCGCCGGCTGCAGCGGCGGCCATTGGAGGGTGAACCAACGGCAAAGGAAGACCTTTCTCTCTCTGTCTCTCTCTCTCACTGTCCACTCTGCCTGTCAAAAAAAAAAAAAAAAAAAAAAGCATTGGGTAACATCTCAAATCTGGTGGAAGATATAAATTTCAAGTGTAAGAGGCTTGGGAAAAAAGAAACAGTAAAATCAAAGACAAGTAGACTCAGACACACTCCAAATATGACTGACAACTAAATATAGAGGGGGGAAGAAAAGAAAACAACTTGGAAAAACCCAGAGAAAAAACGGTAAGGGAATTTTTTTTTTTTGACAGGCAGAGTTAGACAGTGAGAGAGAGAGACAGAGAGAAAGGTCTTCCTTCACCCCCCAAATGGCCGCCACAGCCGGTGTGCTGCGCCGATCCCAAGCCAGGAGCCAGGTGCTTCTCCTGGTCTCCCATGCTGGTGCAAGGCCCAAGTACTTGGGCCATCCTCCACTGCACTCCCGGGCCACAGCAGAGAGCTGGACTGGAAGAGGGGCAACCGGGACAGAATCCGGCACCCCAACCGGTACTAAAACCCGGTGTGCCAGCGCTGCAGGCTGAGGATTAGCCTAGTGAGCCGCGGCGCCAGCCAGGGAACTTCTTAAGTGTTTGCCATCAATTTTCAGACAATGTATCACGTTGTGGGAATCTTTAGATGGTCCCCATATATACCTACTTATCCCTGGTTATAACCCTGAGATATATAGTTTGGGGGAGATATGTCATTTCAGGGCCTACAGCTAGCAGATGCTATGACTACATTAGGTGTGTACAAGGTTTATGGGAATATCTAAGAAGGAGAAAGAAGGCAGATATTCAGATCAGGTGCAAGCCTGACAGCTGAGCAGGATAGAGATCGAGGATAGAGACTGAGAGCTCCAGACTACAGCACTGATCAGAAAGTCCTGGCCAGGCTGCCAGTGGGGTTTCCTGTGTCAGAAATGGTCCAGCACTGGTCCTACTGCCATGCTCATCAATGACAGGAAGCAGTCCAGGTGACATGTGACCTCAGTGTGGCCCCCAGGCAGCTTGGAAGGTACAGCTTCAGGAGGCCATTTGTCTACCTAGCCTCTCAGAACAGGGTCCCTTGAAAGGAGATTTGAGCAACACAATTCCAGGTCACTCAGGGACTTCTTTCAGACCCACACATTCTTGTGGAAGAATACTGACTTGGTATCACAAGCCAATCATCAACCATTAACTGTGTATCTCGATTAATAGCTGGGCTTTTAAGATTCTCTTTCAGAAAATTCTTAAGTAGAGAGAAAAGCCAAAGGATTGAGAAGATAACTATTATGAGAACAAGATGGAACATCTGTAGGCAGTTCAGCTGTCACTTATCATTCTTAGTCCATGACTAAGAAATGCTTTAGACAGAAAGACAAAACAGAAAATTCTTCTATTTTTCAAGGCCATGTCTCAACTGTATAAATGTGTCATCGATGCCCTAGGAATCAGTTTTATGCTGGATTTTTTTTTTTTTTTTTTTGACAGGCAGAGTGGACAGTGAGAGAGAGAGACAGAGAGAAAGGTCTTCCTTTGCCGTTGGTTCGCCCTCCAATGGCCGCCGCGGCTGGTGCGCTGCGGCCGGCGCACCGCGCTGATCCGATGGCAGGACCCAGGAGCCAGGTGCTTTTCCTGGTCTCCCATGGGGTGCAGGGCCCAAGCACTTGGGCCATCCTCCACTGCACTCCCTGGCCACAGCAGAGAGCTGGCCTGGAAGAGGGGCAACCGGGACAGAATCCGGCACCCCGACTGGGACTAGAACCCGGTGTGCCGGCGCCACAAGGCGGAGGATTAGCCTAGTGAGCCGCAGCGCCGGCCTTATGCTGGATTTTTTAAAGATGTATTTCATTTTTGAAAGCAGAGTAATAGAGAAAGGGAGAGAGAAGGAAAGACAGAGAGAGAGAGAACTTACTCCTGCTGGTTCTTTCACCAAATACCCTGGCTGTTGTCAGCCAGGCCAAATCTGGGAGCCTGAAAATCAGTGTGGGTTTCTCAGATGGGTTGCAGGGACACAAGTTCTTTGATCATCATTTGCTGCTTTTCCAGGCACATTACCAGGGAGCTGGATTGGAAATGATATGAGATGTGAGTGCTGCAAATGCAGGCTTAAACCATTGTGCTACAATGCCCACGCCTATGTTGATTTGTGTCTGTTATTCTGACTCCTCTATAGATTAAATATGTAATTTCTTATTTATTAAGAGAAAAATTATCTCTGGAAAGCATCTTAGACTTACTGTTCTAAGATACCCTAAAAGGAGAGCAGATACAGGTTAAGGACCTGTCACTGATATCTCCTTTGAAATTCCCACTAATTTATGGGAACTCCTACATGGATTTTTCTGTGTGCCACAGGCATCTCAGATTTAACAATTCTAAAGTTAAACTTCAATTTCCTTTACCTCCCATGTATCTACACAGTACTAAATACACATTCCTCCTACAGTCATCTCAAGCTTATTGAATGACATCTTCATCCATCCAATTGCTCAAGCCAGAGTCCTGTGATTTATTTCTAATCCCAGTATTCCCCCTGTTTTGACATCTAATCCAATGTAACCCCCACATATCCTGACTCATCTTATCTTCACATCCTCCCAACTGCCAGATTAGTCCATATTAATATCCTCTCTTGCCTGAACTATTGCAATAGGCACACCCTGGTCACTTCTGAATCCATTAATCATCTGACAAAGTCAGTGATTTATTAAAAGCTAAAATCAGATCATGGCTCTCCCAAGCCAAAAATCCTTCAAAAGTTTGCAATTGAACTTCAAATGAAACATTAAGTCCTTACAGGATCCCAAGACTTTTGTAGCACTGGGCCGTGCCTTCCTCTCTGATCTCATGCTATACTATTCTCACTTCCTCACTTCTCTACTTCTTTGGGTCTTTTCTTCCATTTTCTTAGTCCAATGAGCTCATTCCCACCCCATTGCTTTTGTGCACACTGTGTTTTGCTTTGCCTTGCTTTCTTTTTCTGCTGGAATGCTTCTCCTCAGATTTTACTTGGCTGCCTTTGGCTTCTTTAGGTTTCATCAAGCTACAAGGTTCTTATGAACATCTTCCCTGGCATCCCTATGATAACTCTTTTGCAAGGGCACAAATCTTGCTCTTTGGGTCATTGCTTTATCACAATGTATAAACAGATCCTGGATCATAGGAAAGACTCCACTACTGTTTGTTGAGTGAGTGTGGGAAGGAATAAATGAAAGCAAACTCTGGGTTCCCCCCAAGTTAAATGCCTGTTAGGTGTCTTTAGGACTAGAAGCAGTAGAATTGAAACCTCGTTTAATTTTGTGCTCTTGCATCTTTATGCCTGGAAGGTTGCAGTGTACTTATTGATGAGAATTTTAGTTTTGGACGGTCAGGTTGGTGGAGACTGATGGCCATAGGCTGAAAACCAATTGGAATCTGAAAAATTGTCCAGTTGCCAGAAAGCTCTTTGAATTAAAACTTTTAATAGTTTAGTCTTCCCTTTGGATGACAGAAGCTGGAGGAGAGGACCCAGGCTGTAATGCTAGGCTTGGCCCAGTCTTAAGAACATCCTTATTAAAATGATGGTCATTTAGACATCTTGCTGTAGTCGGGCATCTGGTTTGAGAAACTATGTGGCTGTACCTTCCCCAAACCACTTCTGGTCTCACACCAAAGACACCCACTGGTCACTCTGTCGCTAAGGTACTTTAAACAGAGGTAGTAGAATTTCAGAATTCCTGGAGTTTAATGCGTATTTCCTCTATTACCTTTGTCTCATGAAGTAACTAGGTCAGTTGCCATTTCTCTGAGAATAACACTGGTGACTAGACAACCCTGCCAAAGAAGATGAACAGTTGCTGGTCTGTGCTCTCAGCCCTTTAGCATTTCACCTCTGTATTTCCAAATCCAGTTTCCAGTTGCTATATTACCAAGATCAATCATAGGGGCCCCTCTTACTTATCCAGGTCATTAAGTGAGAAATAATCTAGAGCCTCAGGAGAACACAGTGATGATCACTTGAAACTTCTGCTCTAACCAGGTAAATTGCATATCTTTGCTTGTCAATGTGTGTGTAATATGCTAGAGTTATTTTTTAGTAGTATCACTAAGACTATCTCAAGAGTACTCAGTTTAATGAACTTTATGGAAGCCCTAAAGATAAATCCTTCCTGAGCTTGAACATGTGTTATATGGAGGATAAATGTTGATACTGAAGTAGCACAAATGACTCTTTAAAAGAATGTAAAGTTAGCATTAGAGGTGCATCTTTTTGGATATTGACAAGAAGCTTCAAAATGGATTAAGTATCTAATAAATTATAAATGTATTTAATAATTTGGTACATCTCTTCAATTCTAGTCTTATAATCTAAACAGTATAATGTAAAATAGTTAAATTACAGTAATATTAACATTACTATCAATAATTGCATCTGAAGTAATAGTATAAATACTTTGCATTTGTGAAATGAGTCATGTATCAAACTTTCTTTTGTCTATTATGTCATTTAATCATTAAAATGACTGCTAGCTGTGTAAAGTAATCTGTACCCCTCTTTTGGGAACATGATATTACAAGAACTTTATACTTCATTTTTTTAAGTATTTATTTGAGAGGGAGAGAGACAGTGCATGTGTTCCATCTACTAATTCATTCTCCAAATATCCACAAAGCATGTGGCTGAGCTGGAGCCAAAGCCAGGAACAAGAAGCGCATTACAGATCTCCCATGAGTTGCAGGGGCCCTGCTGCTTGAGCCATCAGCATTGCCTCCCAGGAGCTGCATAGCAGGAAACTAGAATCAGGAGCAAGAGCAAGGTATTAAATCCAGGTACTCTGATATAGGATGTAGCTATCTTAACTGCTACGCTAAACTCATGCCTCTAATTTGTTTAATTCACATGAAGTGATGTTACAGAAGCAATTAAGACCATATGTTGAAAAAAATGTTTGCCAAATGGAATGAGCTTAGACGATAACTAAAATCTTTTTTCTTCTTTCACCCTTGAGTTTCGATTCATGTTTAGGGTAGTTCAATGCAGTTCTAAATATTATCTAGGCTAAAAATAAAAGGAGTGCAAGGTGTGTGTCATTAGCTACCTAATGTGATCAACTGAGTTACGGACTGCAGATAGAATAATAGTAATTCCTCACGTATATAAAGGGATTTCCTTCAAAACTCAAAGCTTCGTTTATGATAAGAAGGCCATGCATTTTTGGGAACTCAAAATTCCCAAAATAAATGTATACATAAATAAATTCACACACAAAAGTATTGATGGAAATTCAGACATTCATTGAAAACATAATTAAAAAATAAATTTATTTTGGTAAAAAATGATTAGAAACACATGCATAATTTCTTTATAGTAAACACTTTTTCTTGAAGGTTTTTTTGAAATTTTATTTAAGGAGCATACTTTATGTATGTCATATGTACAAATTCAGGAATGTAGTGGTTCTTCCCAACCTACTCTCCCTCCCAACCACACTCCCACTCTTCTTCCTCCTCCCTCTCCTATTCCCATTCTTATTTTTTACAAAGATTTATTTTTAGTTTACTTTATACTTATAAGATTAATCCTATACTAAGTAAATAGTTCAACAAATAGTATGAGGGGAAAAAAAGACACTGTCATACAATTCCTCAAAATGGGTGCAATTGGAAACCATTATACTTGATGGAATAAGCCAGTACCCAAAAGACAAATATCATACATTTTCTCTGATTTGTGATAAGTAATAGAGTAACTAAAAGGTACGCTATAGGAGTAAAATTGACACTTGGACTGCTCATATGTACAGATTTCAAAATTTCTTTACCAAAATAAATGTATTTTTATTCCATTTATAACAATCTTTTGAAAGTTTCCTTGCGTATAGACTCACACATAATCTTAATTGTACATCTCTATGTAGAGACTTAGCTATGATATTTTAATTGAGATAGAACAAAACTTAGAAATTAAGAAATCTGCAACTAGCCTTTGTCAGTAAGTAAAACAAAACTAAACTTCTGAGCACTTTGCAAGCATTACCATAAGTAATCCCAAGCCAAAAAATTGTAGCACTTATAAATAAGACTATCAATTAATACGAAACTATTACCTATTGATAAAACTTCTTGTGAAAAATATTTCATTTCATCCATTAAATTTCTTTATGAAAATTTGAAGCACTGTGATTATTCCCATTTTATAGAGAAATATAAAGAAAACACCATGCTCCTGAATGAACAGTGAGTCATAGAAGAAATCAAAAAAGAAATTAAAAACTTTTTGGAAGTAAATGAGGATAACAACACAACATATCAAAACTTATAGGATACAGCAAAAGCAGTGTTAAGAGGAAAGTTTATAGCAATAGGTGTCTACATCAAGAAATTGGAAAGGCACCAAACAAATGAGCTATCAAAGCATCTCAAGGATTTAGAAAAACTGCAGAAAACCAGACCCAAAACTAGTAGGAGAAGAGAAATAATAAATATCAGAGAAGAAATCAACAGATTGAATCCAAAAAAATTACAAAAGATCAGCAAAATGAAGAGCTGCTTTTTTGAAAAAATAAACAAAATTGACACCCCATTGGCCCAACTAACTACAAGAAAAAAGAACCCAATTCAATAAAATCAGAGATGAAAATGGAATGTAACAACAGACACCACAGAAGTAAAAAGAGTCATCAGAAATAACTACAAAGAATTGTATGCCAGCACACAGGGAAATCTATAAGAAATGGATAGATTCCTGGACACATACAACCTACCTAAATTGAACCAGGAAGACACAGAAAACCTAAACAGACCCAAAAATGAGACAGAAATTGAATCAGTAATAAAGGCCCTCCCAACCAAGAAAAACCCAGGACTGGATGGATTCACTGCTGAATTTACCAGACATTTAAAGGAGAACTAACTCCAATTCTTCTCAAACTATTCAGAACAATCAAAAAAGAGGGAATCATCCCAAATTCTTTCTATAAAGCCACCATCACCTTAATTCCTAAACCTGAAAAAGATGCAGAATTGAAAGAGATCTACACACCAATTTCCCTGATGAACAATTATCTTGAATAAAATCTGGCAAATAGAATGCAGTGTCACATCAGAAAGATCATCCACCCAGACCAAGTGGGATTTATCCCTGGTGTGCAAGGAGGGTTCAACGTTCGCAAATCAATCAATGTCAATTAACAAACTGCAGAAGAAAAACCATATGATTATCTCAATAGATGCTGAGAAAGCATTTGATAAAATACAACACCCATTCATGATGAAAACTCTAAGCAAACTGGGTATGGAAGGAACATTCCTCAATATAATCAAAGCAATCTATGAAAAACCCATGGCCAACATCCTATTGAATGGGAAAAAGTTGGAAGCATTTCCACTGAGATCTGGTACCAGACAGGGATGCCCACTCTCACCATTGCTATTCAATATAGTTCTGGAAGTTCTAGCCAGAGCTATTAGGCAAGACAAAGAAATTAAAGGGATACAAATTGGGAAGGAAGAACTCAAACTATCCCTCTTTGCAGATGATATGATTCTTTATTCAGGGGACCCAAAGAACTCTACTAAGAGATTATTGGAACTCATAGAAGATTTTGGCAAAGTAGCAGGGTATAAAATCAATGCACAAAAATCAACAGCCTTTGTATACACAGGCAATGCCACAGCTGAGGAAGAACTTCTAAGATCAATCCCGTTCACAATAGCTACAAAAACAATCAAATACCTTGGAATAAACTTAACCAAGGGTGTTAAAGATCTCTTCGTTGAAAATTACAAAACCTTAAAGAAAGAAATAGAAGAGGATACCAAAAAATGGATGCTCATGGATTGGAAGAATCAATATCATCAAAATGTCCATTCTTCCAAAATCAATGTGAAACCAATCAAAATACCAAAGACATTCTTCTAGATATGGAAATAAATTATGTTGAAATTCATAAGGAGGCACAGGAGACGTTGAATAGCTAAAGCAATCTTGGACAACAAAAACAAAGCTGGAGGCATCATAATACCAGATTTCAGGACATACTACAGGGTAGTTGTAATCAAAAACAGCATGGTACTGGTACAGAAACAGATGGATAGACCAATGGAAAAGACTAGAAATACCAGAAGTCAATCCAAACATCTACAGCCAACTTATATTTGATCAAGGATCTAAAACCAATTCCTGGAGCAAGGACAGTCTATTCAATAAATGGTGCCGGGAAAACTGGATTTCCACTTACAGAAGCATGAAGCAAAAATCAACTCAACATGGATTAAAGATCTAAATCTATGACCCAACACCATCAAATTATTCGAGAACATTGGAGAAAAGCTGCAAGATATAGGCACAGGCACAGACTTCTGGAAAAGACCCCAGATGCACAGGCAGTCAAAGCCAAAATCAACTATTGGGATTGCATCAAATTGAGAAGTTTCTGTACAGCAAAAGAAACAGTCAGGAAAGTGAAGAGGCAACCAACAGAATGGGAAAAAATATTTGCAAACTATGCAACAGATAAATGGTTAATAACAAGAATCTACAAAGAGATCAAGAAACTCCACAAAAACAAAACCAACAACCCACTTAAGAGATGGGCCAAGGACCTCAAAAGACATTTTTCAAAAGAGGAAATCCAAATGGCCAGCAGACTCATGAAAACTTGTTCAGGATCACTAGCAATCAGGGAAATGCAAATCAAAACCACAATGAGGTTTCACATCACCCTGGTTAGAATGGCTCACATACAGAAATCTACCAACAACAGATGCTGGCAAGGATGTGGGGAAAAAGGGACACTAACCCACTGTTGGTGGGAATGCAAACTGGTAAGACACTATGGAAGTCAGTTTGGAGATTGCTTAGAAACTTGAATATAGCCCTACCATACAACCCAGCCATCCCACTCTTTAGAATTTACCCATAGGAAATTAAATTAGCAAATAAAAGAACTGTCTGCACCTCAATGTTTGTTGCAGCTCAATTGACACTAGCTGAGACCTGGAATCAACCTCAATGCCCATCAATGGAAGACTGTGTAAAGAAATTATGGGATATGTACTCTATGGAATACTAGGTCTTTTCCTTCCTTCTTCCTTCCTTCCTTCCTCCCTTCTTGACCTTTTGGTATTCAAGCCTAATTTTCTATTTTGAGAGAGCTTCTTGGGTAACAGAAGAGCCTCATTCCTTTCCGCAAGATCCCCAGTAGGTGGACTGGTTGCTTGCACTCAACAAATGTCAACAAATAAAAAATTGGATGCAACACCTTGGCATGACTCCCTGGTACCACCAGACAGAGCCTTCACATCTGTCTTGATTTGTATAACCTTGTTTATCTTCCTCCTCCCCTTTTCTACCAGCTTGTATTGAGTCAGAGGGTAACATTTCTCAGGCCATGAATTCAACTTTTGATCATTACTTAATTTGAAGTTTATGGGTGAAATATGCCTTGTTTATTTCTTGGTTTCCCCATAACCCTTCTTTTCAAATCAGTTACTGATTCCTGTCCAGCTTTCTGGTTTGGTAAAATGCACAACCACTCCATACATAGGAAGGGATTTAATGACTTAAGTAGCATCTAGATTAGCATTTTTCAAATCTTATCCTACCTAATTTGTCCATTATTTTCTATCAGTCTATCTATTTATCATAATTTATTAAGTGCAGTTAGATCTAATGGATTTGCTGTTAGTTAGGATATATCTGCCTGAACTAAGTTTTTAATTTTAATAATGATTTTCATATTTATCTCTCATTTATTTAGAGACTACAGAAGAATCGGATATGAAGATGTCTTAAATGTCCTGAGAATTCATTCACCAAAAACTTGACATAAGCTATCACATTTTAATTCTAATGACATTTATGTAGATTTTGAAAACTGAATAGGCTCTGAGATTCAAAATGATACCAGATGGCCATGTGGGTGGGGAGATATTTTGGGGCAACCTGTCAGCTTGGTGTTCTCTTATATAACCTTATTTATCTATTTTTAAAAGTTTTGTCTGGTTGTAGATGCTGTAGTGACTGCAGCAGCAAAAGCAGTAGCATCATTCTCACTTAATCATGAATATCTTATGCTGTAGTAAGAGGTGAAAAACAAGTTTAGCGACGGCAGGATATAACAGAAAGTGGAAGCAGTAAAGGGAACATTGAATTCTTGATTATTTATTATTTGCTTGGAAGTCTTTGTGCCTTTGGACTTGTGTAATTATTTTCATCATTTCTACTTTTCTTTTTTTAAAAAATTTTATTTGTTATATAAACCATGCATTTCATATATACAAATTTAGGAAGGTGCTGATTCATCTCACCCTACTTCCCTCCTATCTGCACTCCCACCATTCTTCCTCCTCTCTCTCCTAGTCCCACTCTTAATTTTCACAAAGATCTATTTTCAGTTTCCTTTATACTCATAAGATTAACCCTACTTAAGTAAAGAGTTCAACAAATAGTATGAAGGAAAAAAGTGTTCTTCAGCAGTTGAGACAAAGGCTGTGAAGAATTCAAGTCTTCATGGCACAAAAGTACCATGCTATCTTATTCTTAAGCGTCACGTCTGCTTTATTCCCTTTACAGAAAAATGGCATGACATTCCTGTAAGGTAATCCTTACTCTGGGTGACATTTTTTTTCCAGAATAGAGGCTCCAAGCCACCCCTCTGGGCTCACTGCCTGCTGCAGAATCACAGATGTCACCCTTGTGCAACAACGTCAATGGATTTCTCACCAAGCTTAGTAGCACTTCCTAGGTTTAATAAAAGTCATTGCTATGTCTTTTCCAACAGTCAATATCTCTATCACCTTTCCCTTTAGTATCACGTGAATTGTTATTATTTGAAGGCTGTATAAGTGACATTAGATGCATTTAATGACATTAACCCCCACTGAAATGTATAGGAAATTCAACTGAAATATAGTTCCAGACCATAAAACATTCCAAGTGATTAAAGTATAATCACCTAAAGAATTTCCATTCAATTCATTCACTTGAAATATTATTAGCATACCTAATGTCTCCCCTGAGAAGTAGAGAAGCTTGATAGCAGATTATATTCCCTTTAAGAAGTGAAAACACTGGGGATCTTCAGATCACTCCTTTGAACACGAATTCTTATTCTGTATCACAAGACATAATGACATTGGAGATACATACTGAATTGACTGTCTACCTTAGACTCTCACATTCCTCCATGTAAGATTCTTTTCTTTAGATTTTCCCATTCTTTCTTGATACTGGGTCTCAGAAAAACCAGTGAATGTTTCAAGGTAACAGAACTGGTTAAGAAGACAGATTTTAAAGCAATATGCTTCATTACCATACAGCACAGATTCAAAATACGATGATTTTAAATAAATTTGCTTTAAAATGAAAAGGTAAGCATTGTGGTGTAGTCAGTTGTACCTTTGCTTGGGATATGCAAATGCCATATCAGAGGACCTGCTCACATACCACCTTCATTTGCAATCCAGCCTCTTGCTATTGGGTACTGGGAAGCAACACAAAATGCTCAAGTACCTGGGCCCCGACACCCATGTGGGAAACTTGGCCAGTTGGGAGTTCCTGGCTTCTGTCTTCAGCCTGGCCCAGTCTTGGCTATTGAGGGTATTTGAGGAGTGAATCAGCTGATTCTCTGACTCTCTTTCTTTCTCTCTCCCTAATTTCAGTTTTCAAATTGATAAATAAACTTTTAAAAATATTAAAATGAGATTCATTTTATAAATTTATGTTTATATACAGCAGTTTTGATTCATCTCTGTCATGTTTAATTGACTACAACTGTGTGCTTTCAGATTATTCTTTGCAGGAAAAAATGTTAGTTTGAAGTGTCATTCAGGTATAGAGGATTTATGATGAGTCAGGAAATTAAAATACTCCAAGTAATCTAAGAATGGTTCAAGATAATATATAATGTTTTTGAGTGTCTTGATTGTGGAACAACACTGCACCCTCCATGACTGATCACTGGAATTCAAATATATTGAAGTGAACAGAAATTACCAAAGTTACACGACAATGTTAATGTATGTTACACACATGTGTTTGTGTGTATGTGGCACATTCCTGAAATAGAATTTAAAATCATGTTCAGAGTAGTCATTTCAAGTTTACAGAAATACATTTTTGGTTACTAACATTCTGTCTTACAACATTACTGATCTCATTTATTAGTTCTATTTTATTTTTTTCAGCAGATCCCTTTAAAGTTTTAATAAACAATTCATCTGAGAACAGAGAAAATTGCACATATGTTCAAACAAATTCATTTTATTTCATTCCTACTTCACTCTGGCTAGAATTTCTTACAGAATGTTGAATTGGGGCTGGCGCCGCCGCTCAATAGGCTAATCCTCCACCTAGCAGCACCGGCACACTGGGTTCTAGTCACGGTCAGGGCGCCAGATTCTTTCCCGGTTGCCCCTCTTCCAGGCCAGCTCTCTGCTGTGGCCCCGGAATGCAGTGGAGGATGGCCCAAGTGCTTGGGTCCTGCACCCCATGGGAGACCAGGAGAAGCACCTGGCTCCTGCCATCAGATCACCGCAGTGCGTGGACCGCAGCGCACCGGCCGCGGCGGCCATTGGAGGGTGAACCAACAGCAAAAGGAAGACCTTTCTCTCTGTCTCTCTCTCTCTCACTATCCACTCTGCCTGTCCAAAAAAAAAAAAAAGTTGAATTGGTAGAGCTAGCAAATATTAATTTATTTATACATTTATTTGAAAAGCAGAAAGATAGATAGCATAATCTACTGCATCACAATGGAAAAACTTTCTTTCATTTACAATTTTTGTAATTTAAGTCTTCTTTTATTATGGCCTACCTAGCCAAATCTTTATCATTTCATTTGGTAGCTTCTATAGTGTAAACTCCAATTATAAATGATTTCTAACCGATTCTAATTAACTGAATTTGGAATTGGGAAAAGCTGCACAGTAACACAGCATTATGTCATGCACTAACCATATAGATAACAATAAATGTACACAATCTGAAAATATACAGATTACTAAAATGCAGTAAAAATAATTAGGAAGTAATGAGTCTGAAATCTTACCTGTGATTTAGCTATGTAATTTAATTTTAGTCATGGTTGTTTTTAAGGTTCAAGGTTCAGAATTCCTGAACAGTAAACAAACCACCTCCAGTTTGCCATAGGTTCACAAAACCCTCTTTAATATACTTTTTATAAAAATTTTATTTCTTTTTATTATAAAGCAGAATAAGGGTTAGAGAGAAAGAGAGAGAAAGAGAGCAATCTTTCATCCATTGGTCCAATCCCCAAATGGCCACAATGGCCAAGGCTGGTGGAGGCCAAAGCCAGTAGCCTGAAATTCCATCCAGGTCTCCCATGTGAGTGACAGGGGCCCAAGCACTTGCACCATATTCCACTACTTTCCCAAGCACACTATGGGGAGCTAGATTGGAAGCACAGTAGTCAGGGCTTGAACTAGCTCTTGTACAGGAAATAACAGCATTGCAAGCAGCATCTTAGCCTACTAAACCACAAGTGACAACCCCACATCACAACCACTTTTTTAGAACAAATTATTTATTTATACTTGAAAGGCAGAGAGATAGAAAGATAGGAGGAGATATTTCATCTTCTGGTTCTCCCACAATATGTCTGCAACATCCAGGTCTGTACCAGGTTGATTGAAATAGCGAGCCTGGGAATTCAATGTGAGTTTCCCACATGGGTATCAGGGACCCAACCTCTTGAGCCATCATTTCTTGTCTCCTATGGTGTGAATTGTCAGTAAGCTGGAATATGAAACGGAGCTGGAACTCTTACTTATGCACTCCTATGTGGAATGTGCGCATCCCAAGAGGTACCTTAACTGCTGTGCCAGATGCCTGTCTGTGACCACCCCTTTTATAGCAAATTCACTAAAATTTGCTCTCATTACACTTATTTGGCAGGCTATTCAAAAAGTAATCATTATTGTCTTATGTTGCTTTAATGCTTTTATTTTTTTCATGTTATGTCCTTCTAATTATGTTATAGTAAGTTCTTTATCATAGCAGTTATATTTACACATATTTCTATTTCATGCTCAGCCTGACAAAGATCTTATACAGTTAATATGCAATAATTTTTTAATATACTGAGCTCCTAAAGAAATTTCTTAAAACAACAATTATTTCTACACACAATGTAGTGGTATATACAGACAAAAAAGTTATTAAGAATAACTTGATAATTATTATCAATTATTGTATTCTTATATATTTCAAATTATAATTAGTAAATGTTGAGAATATTTGCTATTAATATTAGTTTCAATGTATTAAACTGTTATGGCATATGTATGTAATATGAGTGTACTAAAAATGTTCATGAAATATGAAATTAAAAGATAAGACATCATGGAAAAATCTTTTGGAGTTTCCTGAAGACAAGTCATTCGTAAGTTGATGGTCATGCTCATTAGCAGTAGCCAACCCATTGTAGGAGACAAGTAACAGCATCAACTCCATGGACAATACAGCATTTGCATTATAATAGATGGAGATCATTGTCTAGAATAGGTAATGAGGAAGATCAACTTCCTTTTCTAAAATTTCTAAGGTGGACCAGAGGAAAACCATTAAGGTCTCCAAAGCTGCTGTGTTGACAAGATAAGCATATATTGTTTACCTGACAAGAAGTCAAGACGGGGTGTTTTTCTATAGCATTATGATGACTTGAGTTAGCTGCTCTTTAAAATTAAACGAAACAAAAAGGCAAATGCTTTTAATTTAAGGAAAATCTGCACCTACTAACAACAGATTCTTTAAGACTCTCCTTTGTGCTAAACCTCTGGCAACTTTGAAAATTATTGAATCTGTAGCTTCCTTTCAGAAGCTCTCTTAGGTAATCTTAGGTAGGGATGATGTCTGTATTAGGATTCTTTACAGGAACAGAACAAATTGGATTATATTTGTATAGGAAGAGATTTATTTTAAGGAATTAACTCATGCAATTACGAACCACATACCAAACATGTCAAATACTAAAATCTACATGTTAGGTTGGCAGTCTGGAGATCCAAAGAGCCAATGCTCCAGTTCAAGCCTGAAAATCATCAAGCTATGGACACAGGAAGGAGCTGATGTTGCAGTTCAAGCCCAGATGTCCTCTGCCGGCAGAATTCCATGTTGCTCCAGGCAAGTCAGTCTTTTTTTCCCATGTAGGCCTTCAATTTTTCGGTAAACTCCACCCACACTAAGAAAAGCAATTTACTGTATACAAGATTCATCAATTTAAACATCAATGTCACTCAAAATCACCCTGACAGAAACATCCAGAGTAATGTACAATCGCATACCTGAGCGCACATGTCCCAGCCATAAAATACATAAAATACAACACAAGTCCACTATTGCCAATTTGGCACCCTTACACATTCTCTCTCTCTCTCTCTAAAGATTTATTTATTCATTTTAAAAATAGAGTTACAAGGCCAGTGCCGCGGCTCACTAGGCTAATGCTCTGCCTTGCGGCGCCGGCACACCGGGTTCTAGTCCCGGTCGGGGCGCCGGATTCTGTCCCGGTTGCCCCTCTTCCAGGCCAGCCCTCGCTGTGGCCAGGGAGTGCAGTGGAGGATGGCCCAAGTGCTTGGGCCCTGCACCCCATGGGAGACCAGGAAAAGCACCTGGCTCCTGCCATCGGATCAGCGCGGTGCGCCGGCCGCAGCGCGCCGGCCGCGGTGGCCATTGGAGGGTGAACCAACGGAAAGGAAGACCTTTCTCTCTGTCTCTCTCTCACTGTCCACACTGCCTGTCAAAAAATAAAATAAAATAAAATAAAATAAAATAAAATAAAATAAAGATAGAGTTACAGAGAGAGAGAGAGAGAGAGAGAGAGAGAGAGTGTCTTCCCTTCACTGGTTTACTCCCCATATGTTCATAACAGCAAGAGGTAGGCAAAACTGAAGCCAGGAGCCTGGAGCTTCTTCAAGGTTTCCCATGGGGTGCAGTGACCCAAAGACTTGGGCCATCTTCTACTGCTTTCCCAGGTCATAGCAGAGTGCTGGATTGCAAGCGGAGCAGCCAGGACTTGAACGGGTGCCCATATGGGATGCCAGCACTGCAGATGGCTGCCTTCCCTGCTATACCACACCACTGGCCGCTACACATATTGTTAATTCATGCTTATTTTTCATGTAGACAATAATAAGCCATACTACTGACGAATATGATATAACCAGCAAGTATACAACCAAACATGTCCAAACTTTTTCCCTAAAGGAGGGTGCGAAGTGCTTATGTGATATTTAATCTTCTCCTTGATTACTCTATACTTTAAAGTTTATGATGCAAAATCAAGACTTCATAACTATTATAAAGTCAATACATCTTCTGTTACATGAAGGAAAGAAGACAATGATATTTGTTTAATTCTCAAATAGTGAATGTGCACCTCCTTTTAGAATTAAGAGCTCTAGGCTGAAAGAGCTTGAAGTGGTGGGCATAGAAAGCACAAATTTTGAATCACTAGGTAAAAGTAAATTGTGTCATTTCCATTTTTACCCATTGATGCCAACATTGGAGATCATAGCTATCAGGAATAGAGCCTTCACCAATGGTTATTATTTTAACAGGCAGAGTAGAGGCTTAATTAGGTTAGTGAAATTTTAATTCAAATATACCTCAAAGTGTGGCTAATGGGTCCTCTTAACCACTTTTTGTTTGTTATTTCCTCAGTTCCTGAATGCATAATAGAGACTGATGGAATGAGACTATTACGATATGAAAGGCCAAGTAAAAGCCATTATACTACCTCTTAATAGAAAAATAGTAAACCAGAAGCAATGGCACATTCCTGGAGCGATTACAGAGTTTCACATTGCCATCAAAATCTTGAAAGATGCAGGAGTGGCAAACCATATCCCCACTCAGCTTTCCCCTCTCGTGTATTCATAATACAGATGGATTTTGGAGAACACAAGCGGATTATTGTAAGCTTAACCAGGTAGAGACTCCAATTGCATTTGCTTGAGTATATTTATATATCTCTTGTTAACTGGTATATAGCTATTGATCTGGAAAATGCATTTTTAGCTATATCTGTTAATAAAGACCACTAGAAACAGTGTCCTTCCTAGTGACAAGGCTGAAAATGCACCATAGCTGTTCAACATCTTAGTGATATCTACTCTAACCTTATACAATCTTGATGGCATTCCCTTCCACAAAGATATTACATCAGCGACATAACTGATTGCCTGGTGATTGGACTCAATGAGCTATATGGAGCAACAACTCCAACTCTAGACTTACTGGCGACACATTTCATGTTTCAGAGCTTGGGAAATAAATCTGCTTGGTCTTCTTCCTTTGTGAAATTTTCAGGGATATAGTAATGTGAGACACACCAAGATATTTGTTCTAAGGTGAAGGATAAATTGCTGAACCTCGTCCCTCCTTCAACCAAACAGAAGCAGAAGCAAATGAAGACAAAGACAAGGAAGAAGGAGGAAGAGGAGGAGGACAGTGAAAAACCTAGTGGACTTCTTTGGGTTTGGGATATGGAAGGTGACATATTCTTCATTTTGATGGTTTGTTTCAGCTCATTTATTGAGCATACTTTAAAAGCTGCTGATTTTGAGTAGGGCCCAGACAGAAGGTTTTGGAGCAGGTCCAATCTTCTGGGCAAGTTCCCTGCCACTTGGGCCATGTGATCCAGCAGAGTCAATGGTGCTTGAAGAGTCTTTGGCAGATAGTGATGCCATTTGGGACCTTTGATGTGTAGCAGAGATGAAAGTTAGTACAGCCTCTTGTGATTTTGGAACAAAGTCCTGCCATCATCTTTGAATAAGTGCTTTCATTTTGAAGAAGATATTTTGAACTTCTACTGAGCCTTAGTGGAGTCTGAAAGCTTAACTGTGGGCCACTAATTTATCCTGTGACCTGAGCTGCCCATCATGAACTGGGTTTTCACAGCAAAAAGTTGGGGTTAGTGCACAGCATCAAAGTTGCACAGCAATACTCCATCATCAAACAAAGTGGCATATACAAGATTGAGCCTCGGGAGGCCTTGAAAATACAAGTAAGTGGATGAATAAGTGACTCAAATGGTCATGGGACTCATTTCTGTCACACTACCTTTTCTCTCCCAGTGAGAAAAAATTCCCTACAAACACATGGAGACAGAGAAGACTCAGGGTTGAACAATATTTCAGCACCACCCAAATGTGGAGAGCTATAGTACTACATTTCCTCTGTGCGACATCTCTGAAGGACAGTGATAGGAAATCCTCTCCACAGGCAGGATTTCTTCCACCAGTGCACATGGCTGTCCAGTTTTCTTTGAAGGAGAAAAGATGAACTATACTTATATATGAATTTCTGGGCTCTCACCAGTGGTTTTGCTGGAAGGTTGGTGACTTTAACATGATTAGAAACTTGGTTAACAAGGACACATAAGAAAGAGGTGTATGGATAAACTCCTCTTAATGGATGAAAAATATGAAGATTTTTATGTCCTGTTGTAATGTATGCCATCTGTTTTTACATTCTCTTCAGAATAGGAAAATTCTAATCATCAAGTAGATGGAATGACCCACAATTCTGTCAGTACCAGTCAGCATCTTTGCTCAACAATTCTTGTCATTGTCCAATGAGCTCACACACAAAGTTGCCATGCTGCCAGGGTTGGAGGATATGCATGAGCTCAGCAACAAACACGCTGCTTTCCAAGGTCAACCAAGCTACTGGCACTGCTGAGTGTCCAATATGCTTAGAATAGAGATCATCTATGAACTCCTGATATAACACCATTCCCTGATGTAGACCTACCTGGTCACAGGCTGATTACATCACACTTTTTCTGTCATGGAGGGCAGGCATCATTTTGTTCTCAGTGAAGCAGACACTCTAGATCTAGGTTTGCCTGCCCTCAATACAATGCTTCTGCCAAAACTACCAAATGTAGATTCATAGAATGTCTATCCACTGATGTGGCATTGCACATAAAATTGTTTCTAATCATGGAACCCACTTCACAGCAAATGAAATGTGATAATGGACCTATGTTCGTGAAATTCACTAGGCTAACCATATTCATTGCCATTAGTGAAGCATCTGGCTTTGTAGAAGATTGGAGTGACCCGTTGCAGACCCAACTGCCACATTAGCTAGGTGACTACATATCGTAGAGCCAGGACAAAGTTATCAAGGAAGGCTGTATGCTCCAATTCAGTGTTCATTAAAATGTGTTTATCTTAAGAATTCAGAAGGCTATATGCTCAAGATTCTATCAACATTTATAATGTAGTCAATTTATTATGCATTAACTGTGATTCTGAAGTAGCTACTCTGTAGTAAACACCTACACGTTGGAAGCCATGGGTAATAGTAATAATGGAAGACTATGGAATTGTCTTCAGTGTTGCATAAATCACATGCTTTTGGACTTTTAGATGAATCTCTACCTTTTAATGTCCTTATGTATAAAACAATGATAATAATACTTTACATTTCTGAAAATTATGATTCTAAAAATTAGAGATAGTAGCAAACCTTTTGAGTTACACAGTTGGAAAGTTAAAATTTATACTCTGGAGTCAAATGGCCTTGGTATGCCCGTCAATTGTGCTATAAGATATGTTATTAACTTTGATGAGCCTCAAGTGTAATACAATGACATAACCTATGCAGCTTAGGGAGAATAAGAATATACAAATAAACTCACTGTAAAGGTGATTCTTATAAAATTCTGCCTCAGCAGTCAAAATTTATTAGGCATTTACTATGTAAGTATTCTTTCTTATTAGGGAAATTGTGCCAAAGCATTGAATAACTAAACTCTCAGGAGATTGTTTAAGTATGTCAGAAGAATAACTCGACAACCTGACATGCTTGTAATCATTTTTTGCTCTGTCATAAGAATTTTCCATCTTTTCTGTTTAGTGTATTTCTATTAAAGAAGAAGAGAGTGGAAACATAAATCAATTAATGGAATGCTTTTGTCCCCCACAGATTTATTTATTTGAAAGGCAGAGTTACAAAGGTGGAGAGGCAGAGGCAGAGAGAGAGAAATCTTCCATCTGCTGCTTTACTCTCCAAATGGGCTCAACGACCAAAGCCAGGAGCCAGGAGCTTCCTCCTGCTGTCCCACATGGTACAGGGGCCCAAGCACTAGGGACATCCTATGCTACTCTCCCAGGCACACTGGCAGGGAGCTGGACTGGAAGTGGAGCAGCTGAGAGATGAACTAACGCCCACATGGGATGCCATCACTACAGGCAGAGGCTTTACCTGCCACACCACAGCACAGGCCCCTGGAATGCTTTTGACATACAGTACGGCAATATATCAACATCTAAGCACTATGTAATATTTTCTGGCTTTTTCTCTAACATTCTCTTTCCTACCTTCATTTCTCTTCCTTTCTTTTGTCCTTCCTTTTCCTACCTACCATCCACTTTCATTAGTGTCTGTTATATTGCAAGGATCCCTACTTAGTGCAATGGATAAGAAAATGAGCTAACTTGGATACTTCTTGGTGACATTAGACAGGCAGGGGGACTTTACCCATAAGCAGATAACTCTAGTGAAATTATCAATGTGGTAACACTCCTAGCCAATGAATATTTTAGAAAGACACATATGAAAGCAATTAAGTTTGTCAAGTGAAGTGTAGATGTCAATAGAATACTAAGGAAAGAAGGACATTTGAACTGGAACTGGGAGAATCACAGGCGATTTCTGGAGGATCTATGGTGATTTTGTGGGGATGCTTGACTTGCCTTTCTGATTTCCAAAAAGTGTCTTTACTGAGTGCAAAATGTACCATTTTTCCAAAGATAAAATACTTGTTGAAGTGAATTAAAAATTGACTTAGTGATATAAGCAAGTTTAGTATTGGTGAGGTCTAGCAACAATGTTAGAGAGAAACAGGAACTCTAAGGCCAGGTAAAAAGTGGGCTTCCAATCTGCTATGTTTAATGCAAATAATTGGGTTATTACCATGTCCTATAACTGTGAAATTGTGGGGTAATAAGGAGAAGGAAGATTTAGGTGATGGATTTGGCAGGAAACACTGGAACTGAAAATTTTGAAAGATGAAGGGAAATTACAAAGTCTGTAATATAAGGACAGTCACATGGAACACCAGACTGAAACCATGAGTTGTGAGAGTGTCTAGAAATAATTTCTGAATTTGAAGTAGGTACTAATGCTAAGGAAAAAAGCATTGTGTGTCATACTGAAAAATTTGAAATTTTGAAATTTTTATTAATATGAAGAGAACAAATTTCAGTATGTTGTTGCATACTGTTGAAATTAAAGGAGGAATTTGAATTTTGTCAACAATAAAAGGGAGTATGTTTTCCATGCAATATTTTTTAGATTTTTATTCTGGACAAGCATTCTCATGATCCTCATCCCCCATGTCAGTTATCTCTGCCCTTGAAGTCTTCAGTTTAACTGGTGGCTCTCCCTAAAGGACATGCCTTGCAACTGTCAGCTCCCGCTGTTTCCCAAGGTTCAGACTACCTTGGGGAGACAGCATGCTCATTTTGGTCCCAGTGAGTTCATATCCTTCATATTCTGAGAAGTGATAGATTGAAGTACAGGTAATATATGACTTGATGTTGGCAGGTGAATCTTGCAGCTAAATGGTATAAGGAAATAGATTAAGGATAATCTAACACCTGGAGATTAATGCCATTTTTTCATTAAAGAAAGATTTTTTTAATCATTGTGATCTAAACTAAAATTGAGCACATTTGTGTCTCAAACTTCCTAACTTAAATATTCCATAGTTACCACAGCTGGGTATCACGTTAGTGAGAAAGGCATTGTGGAATTTGATCAGATCCAAATAGCATTGAGAAAGATTATAAATAAAAAACCAGTTTGCTTCATTGTTTACCATAACTAGGTGTAGATGTCTGTTTTTTAAAGGAGAAATTGCGCATCACAAATATATGTAAAAAGGAAATAAATTATTAATAGTGTTTAATCTCATACTCAACAGCCTTTTTAAAAATTTGTATTTACATTAAAATCCCAAAAATAGCTTAGAACCACTCTGTTCTTATGCTTCTCATTGGAACCACAGAAGCCATTCACCAGCAGATTCAGTGCCAGGGAAGGTGCATAATTACCTAGGTGGTCTCAGTGTTCCTATTTTTTCCACTTAGTAAATTAACCGAAGTTTAAAATTTTCACATTTTATTTCTAATGAGGAAATCAATATTCTCCTTATCCACTGAGGCCATTACAGGAAAGAATTACAGAAGGTCTTCAAAAAGTTTCTGGAATGAGTGTATTATGAAAAAATTATGCATGAATATCAAAAACATTGCACAAAATAAACTTATCTTTAAATTTCATTTTTCCATGAACTTTATTTTTCTTTATAAATTTTTCTTTCCTTCCTTTATTTATTTGAGGGTCAGAGAGAGAGATCAATCTCCATTGGCTGGTTCACTCCTCAAATGCCCATGGAATCTAGGGCTTAACCAGGCCAAGGCCAGGAGCCAGGAACTCAATCCAGGTCTCCCAGGTAGGTGGGCTTTGAGCCATCACCTGCTGTCTCATAGGGTATTAGGAGGAGCTGAAATAAAAAGCAAAGCCAGCGCTTGAATCCAGGCACTCTGATAGGGGATGCAAGCATCCTAAAGAGAGTGCTAACCATAGCATCAAATATGCACACCCCATGAACTTTTTGAAATACCTTCATAATTATCTTACATATAGGAAAAATCTTGTTGAAAATAGTTGGATACTGGGATGCAGTAGTCTACTAAGGGAAGTGATTTTTAGAAAAACATTTATTTTAAAAATGTGTTTGCTTTAGATGACATAGATGAAAGCCAGTCCAAATCTATTCCTTTACATTTACATTCTGTAATGATTCATGACCTCCAAGGAATTAGAAATTTCCAAAGTTTCCTCTCAGTTGCCTTTGAAAAAGTGGATTTTTTTTAAGATTATAGTGTTTGGCTTCTTTGGGAGCTGGTGTAAGTATGGAGCTCAGCTGCAAATCCCTCAGACATTTGTCAGGTACTGATCCATTGCCTTCTCAATGCCTTACCTCTGATAGATGCTGAGGGCACAAAAAGGAAATTATAGCTCTTGACCTAAGGATTTCAGAGTTTAGGAGGGAGGTGACTGGTTTGGAAACAAATTCCATGTAGCATATTGTATCCACATATTTGGATGTAAAAGTTTCTAAAATCAAACTTCTCATCTTAGCAACTAAAGATGGGTAAATCTCAAAACAGATTTTTGAAAATTCCATTATATACACAAGAACACAAAGAAATGAATCTGTCATTGTGGCATAGCAAGTTAAGCTGCCGCCTTCAATGCTGGCATCCCATAGTTCCAGCTGCTCCACCTTGATTCAGTTCCTTGCTAATGTGCCAGGGAAAGCAGCAAAGGATGGTCCAAGTTCTCAGGTTTCTGCCACCTACATGGGAGACCCAAATGGAGTTCCTGGCTCCTGGCTTTGGTTTGGCCCAGTCCCTGTTACAGTCATTTGAAGAATGAATCAGTGGGTGGAAGATCTCTTTCTATGTCTGCCTCTCCCTCTCTCTGTAACTCTGCCTTTTAAATAAATAAATCTTAAAACCAAAACAAAACACAAAACAAAATCTGAGAAGAGTGTCTTTATAGACAGAAGAGTTACCACTTCTGTTCGTCAATGTAAAAACTTGTGGCAATCAGGATGTTTCCATGGATCAGTTAAGGGAAAACCAGTAAACTTACCCACTCTGAACCCCAGTGTGAATACTGAGGTGACAGGTTAAGATCCCAAAGAGCCCAAGCCACTGGGTAAGTCTGGACTCATTTCCCCCTTTCACCTTATAATTCATACAGCAATTAAGAGTGAAAAGGAAGGAAGGCAGGAGACCTGCTTAGAAAAGCATGTTTAGCGTCTTTGCTTCCAGCTGCCAACTTCTGAGAAAGGGTCAGAGTTTGAGGAAGACTCTCCAAGAAATCTGGAGCTTTTCCAAAGGGCAATGAGGTCTATCTCAGAAGACAAGGGGTATATTTAAGGGCTGAAAAACTTCTCCCAAAACTCAGAAACCTTGAGCAGAACATGAGAACTCAGTGAACTGTCTCATGACTGCCAGCTGCAAAGATCATCATCAAAGCAGGGAGAGGTTCTCACCCATGCTTCAAAAAGTTAGTGGATAAAATACCTGCAGATACAAGAAGACCCTAAAAATACTGACCATGTTCAGTCACCTGTGTGACTGAAGACACCATCCCAAACTCACCTGCAAAACATTTGAAGCCCATGCAAAATGTGTCAGGTTAAAAGTTGCAGCAACCCAGACCTAGCTAAACTGCTATAGGGGAACATAGATCCCCAGCTAGACTTATTTCAAGTTCTTGCCTCAGCATAAGAGGCGAATTAAAATCTGAGCCTTAAACAGGCAAGAATGAGGCAGGATCTATTAAAAGAGATTAAAGAGAGTACACAGTCAAGAAAGAGGTGCAGGCAATCTCATGGAGAGACTCGCACCCCAGAACAGTTCAGTTTCCCCTTCTATTGAGTAAGGTATGATGGTTCACAGCACAGATTGCTCTCTTGGAAGGTTTCATGGTATCTGCACGTGGAGCTCAGCATACACGTGTTCATTGTGGCAACTTCTGCATGGTGGAGGATGTTGAGTTGCATCATGGAAAAGCGGGTGTGCTGATCTGGCCCATAAGGGGAAAGAGTTTGTTTTTTTTTGTTTGTTTGTTTGTTTTTTTTTTTTTTTTAGTGGTGCAAGGCTAAGGCAAAGAGACTGTTGGAAGCCTCTAATGCATTTTGTTCACTAATAACTTCCCGTCTATCCCATGTCAAAACTACATATCAGATTGCATCTGTTCTCACTTCACAAGCATAATATTAGGGAAAGAATGCTTCTTAGAATAAATACTATTATTTTTTTTTTTTGACAGGCAGAGTGGACAGTGAGAGAGAGAGACAGAGAGAAAGGTCTTCCTTTGCCATTGGTCCACCCTCCAATGGCCGCCATGTCTGCCGCGCTGCAGCTGGTGCACCGTGCTGATCTGATGGCAGGAGCCAGGTGCTTCTCCTGGTCTCCCATGGGATGCAGGGCCCAAGTACTTGGGCCATCCTCCACTGCCTTCCCAGGCCACAGCACAGAGCTGCCCTGGAAGAGGGGCAACTGGGAAAGAATCCGGTGCCCCGACCGGGACTAGAACCCGGTGTGCTGGCAGCTGCTAGGTGGAGGATTAGCCTATTGAGCTGCGGCGCTGGCCAAATACTATTATTTAACTTCCTACCCATATTTATAGAAAATATCCAATATGGAGGAGTCAAGATGGCGGAATAGGAAGGAAGCACACTGATAGTCCGGGGAGAGATAGTTTAATAAAAGTGGAGATACTGCAGGTTCAAGGAAGAGTAGGGGAGGAAACAGCAGAAGAAACTCTTCCGGAACGCGTGATTCACAGTGGACCTGCGTGGAGAGCGTGGGAGCCCACAGTTCGGGACACCAGCGACAGACTCAACACACCAGCGCTAGAACACGAGGTGAGCCAAACCTCAATAGCCCGAGACACCGGCAGGCAAGCGGAGAGAGGAGACTAGAGGGAACGACCCCCGGGGGCGGGGGGGGAGTTCACCAGGCTAACTGGAAGAGAGAGAGAGAGAAAAAAAAAGGTGACTGGTATGGACACAGGTTTCTCTCTCTCCGCTCACCTCTCAAGGGCAATCAAGACAAAGAGCAGGCGCCATCTTGGACATATGTCATAAGCAGAGCGACCTCAGGTCTGCACCGGCCCTGAGCCTAGCAGAAAAACCTGACTCTGGGCGGGACAAATTAACAGGAGATTAGGACCTAGTAAATTTGTGGTTCTACTGAACTGAGACTGTGAAAAAAGAGACGGTGGGGAAGAGAACTCATGGAATTCACGTGAGCACTCTCCAGAGACGCTACAATTCCGTAACTTTGGCAACCCAGTGGGAGACTGAAGGAGACTTTGAGCCCACTCTGAGGGCCGAACAGATTCCCTGTGTGGTCCTTGGGAAAGGGCTTCCGATCTCTGGCTCCTGTGGGTATATCATTTGCCTGCTATCTACCTCCAACTTCGTTCAGCTGTGTGGAATTACTTCCCTTTTGAATCAAAAAAAGAAAGAGAGAGAGAGAGAGAGAGAGAGAGATTTACCACGCCTAACCTGGGAGTGTAACCTTTGGCACACCAAACAGAGCTCTCAGGCCACACCCATCTCAAGACCTAAGGCTCCATCAAAAACAGATAGTCCACTTAATCTAGAGTCATAGTATAACAAGAAAAAGCACCACAGTGAAGAAACCAAATATCTCCAATATGCCAAATAACAAATGTAAAAACCGAGGTAATAAAAACAAGGAAGTCACCATGACGCCCCCAAATGAAAAAGACACCCCAATTCAAGATTATGAAGATGATGATAAGAAGAAATGCAAGAAGCATATCTCAAAAAATTGATAAGAACATTAAGAAGTTCTCAAAAATAAATTCTTGAACTACAGAAATCCTTAATGGACAAGATAGAAAATCTCTCTCGTGAAAATGAAATATTAAGGAGGAATCAAAATGAAACGAAACAGCTAGTACAACAGGAAACTGGGATAGTGACTGAAGTGAAGAATTCAATAGATCAAATGAAAAACACAATAGAGAGCCTTACAAACAGAATGGGTGAAGCAGAAGAGAGAATATCAGACTTAGAAGACAGAGAACAGGAAAGGATACAGTCAGACCAAAGAAAAGAAGAGGAAATTAGAAATCTAAAACATATTGTCAGGAATCTTCAGGATACTACTAAAAAACCCAACATTCGGGTTCTAGGAGTTCCTGAAGGCATGGAGAGGGAGAAAGGATTAGAAGGCCTTTGTAGTGAGATATTAGCAGAAAATTTCCCAGGTTTGGAGAAGGACAGAGAAATCCTAGTACAGGAAGCTCACAGAACCCCTAATAAACACGACCAAAAGAGATCCTCACCACAACACGTTGTAATTAAACTCGCCACAGTGAAACATAAAGAAAAGATCCTAAAATGTGCAAGAGAGAAACGTCAGATTACTCTCAGAGGATCTCCAATCAGACTCACAGCTGACTTCTCATCAGAAACTCTACAAGCTAGGAGGGAATGGTGAGATATAGCCCAGGTACTAAGAGAGAACAACTGCCAGCCCAGAATATTATATCCTGCAAAGCTATCATTTGTGAATGAAGGTGAAATAAAGACTTTTCATAGCAAACAGAAATTGAAAAAATTAGTTGCCACTCGTCCAGCCCTGCAAAAGATGCTTAAAGATGTGTTACACACAGAAACACAGAAACATGGTCATCAATATGAAAGAAGGTAAAGGAAGGAAACCAAGGAAAGAAACCTCACAGCAAAAGATCACAGGGAATTCAAAGCATATATTAGAACTTATCTTTGGCAAATGGCAGGGCAAAGTTACCACTTATCATTAGTCACATTGAACGTGAATGGCCTGAACTGTCCAGTTAAAAGACACCGATTGGCTGATTGGGTTAAGGAACAAAACCCATCTATTTGCTGCTTACAGGAAACACATCTTTCCAACAAAGATCCATACAGACTGAAAGTGAAAGGCTGGAAAAAGATATACCATGCCAACAGAAATGAAAAAAGAGCGGGCGTAGCCATCTTAATTTCAGACAACATAAACTTTACCACAAAAACCGTTAAGAGAGACAAAGAGGGACACTACATAATGATTAAGGGATCAATTCAACAGGAAGATATAACAATTATCAATGTATATGCACCTAACTACAGGGCACCGGTTTATCTAAAAGATTTGTTAATGGACTTAAAGGGAGACTTAGACCCCAATACAATAGTACTGGGGGACTTCAATACTCCACTCTCAGAAATAGACAGATCAATAGGACAGAAGATTAACAAGGATACAGTAGATTTAAACGACACTATAGCCCAAATGGATCTAACAGATATATACAGAACTTTCAATCCTACAGCTAAAGATTTTACATTCTTCTCAGCAGTACATGGAACCTTCTCCAGGATTGACCACATACTAGGCCATAAAGCAAGTCTCAGCAAATTCAAAAGAATTAGAATCATACCATGCAGCTTCTCAGACCATAAAGGAATGAAGTTGGAAATTAGCAACTCAGGAATCCCTAGAGCATATGCAAACACATGGAGATTGAACAACATGCTCCTGAATGAACAATGGGTCATAGAAGAAATCAAAAGAGAAATCAAAAACTTTCTGGAAGTAAATGAGGATAACAGCACAACATACCAAAACTTATGGGACGCAGCAAAAGCAGTGTTAAGAGGAAAGTTTATATCAATAGGTGCCTACATCAAGAAATTGGAAAGGCACCAAATAGATGAGCTTTCAATTCACCTCAAGGATCTAGAAAACCTACAGCAAACCAGACCCAAATCTAGTAGGAGAAGAGAAATAATTAAAATCAGAGAAGAAATCAACAGGATTGAATCAAGAAAAACATTACAAAAAATCAGCCAAACGAGGAGCTGGTTTTTGGAAAAAATAAACAAAATTGACACCCCATTGGCCCAACTAACTAAAAAAAGAAGAGAAAAGACCCAAATCAATAAAATCAGAGATGAAAAAGGAAACGTAACAACAGACACCACAGAAATAAAAAGAATCATCAGAAATTACTACAAGGACCTGTATGCCAGCAAACAGGGAAACCTATCAGAAATAGATAGATTCCTGGACACATGCAACCTACCTAAATTGAACCAGGAAGACATCGAAAACCTAAACAGACCCATAACTGAGACAGAAATTGAAACAGTAATAAAGGCCCTCCCAACAAAGAAAAGCCCAGGACCAGATGGATTCACTGCTGAATTCTACCAGACATTTAAAGAAGAATTAACTCCAATTCTTCTCAAACTATTCAGAACAATCGAAGAAGAGGGAATCCTCCCAAATTCTTTCTATGAAGCCAGCATCACCTTAATTCCTAAGCCGGAAAAAGATGCAGCACTGAAAGAGAATTACAGACCAATATCCCTGATGAACATACATGCAAAAATCCTCAATAAAATTCTCGCCAATAGAATGCAACAACACATCAGAAAGATCATCCACCCAGACCAAGTGGGATTTATCCCTGGTATGCAGGGATGGTTTAATGTGCGCAAGACAATCAATGGGATACACCACATTAACAGACTGCAGAAGAAAAACCATATGATTATCTCAATAGACGCCGAGAAAGCATTTGATAAAATTCAACACCCGTTCATGATGAAAACTCTAAGCAAATTGGGTATAGAAGGAACATTCCTCAATACAATCAAAGCAATCTATGAAAAACCCACGGCCAACATCCTATTGAATGGGGAAAAGTTGGAAGCATTTCCACTGAGATCTGGGACCAGACAGGGATGTCCACTCTCACCACTGCTATTCAATATAGTTCTGGAGGTTCTAGCCAGAGCTATTAGGCAAGAAAAAGAAATTAAAGGGATACAAATTGGGAAGGAAGAACTCAAACTATCCCTCTTTGCAGATGACATGATTCTTTATTTAGGGGACCCAAAGAACTCTACTAAGAGACTATTGGAACTCATAGAAGATTTTGGCAAAGTAGCAGGGTATAAAATCAATGCACAAAAATCAACAGCCTTTGTATACACAGACAATGCCATGGCTGAGGAAGAACTTCTAAGATCAATCCCATTCACAATAGCTACAAAAACAGTCAAATACCTTGGAATAAACTTAACCAAGGACGTTAAAGATCTCTACGATGAAAATTACAAAACCTTAAAGAAAGAAATAGAAGAGGATACCAAGAAATGGAAAAATCTTCCATGCTCATGGATTGGAAGAATCAATATCATCAAAATGTCCATTCTCCCAAAAGCAATTTATAGATTCAATGCAATACCAATCAAGATAACGAAGACCTTCTTCTCAGATCTGGAAAAAATGGTGCTGAAATTTATATGGAGGCACAAGAGACCTCGAATAGCTAAAGCAATCTTGTACAACAAAAACAAAGCCGGAGGCATCACAATACCAGATTTCAGGACATACTACAGGGCAGTTGTAATCAAAACAGCATGGTACTTGTACAGAAACAGATGGATAGACCAATGGAACAGAATTGAAACACCAGAAATCAACCCAAACATCTACAGCCAACTTATATTTGATCAAGGATCTAAAACTAATTCCTGGAGCAAGGACAGTCTATTCAATAAATGGTGCTGGGAAAATTGGATTTCCACGTGCAGAATCATGAAGCAAGACCCCTACCTTACACCTTACACAAAAATCCACTCAACATGGATTAAAGACCTAAATCTATGACCCAACACCATCAAGTTACTAGAGAACATTGGAGAAACCCTTCAAGATATTGGCACAGGCAAAGAGTTTCTGGAAAAGACCCGGGAGGCACAGGCAGTCAAAGCCAAAATTAACTATTGGGGTTGCATCAAATTGAGAAGTTTCTGTACTGCAAAAGAAACAGTCAGGAGAGTGAAGAGACAACCGACAGAATGGGAAAAAATATTTGCAAACTATGCAACAGATAAAGGGTTAATAACAAGAATCTACAAAGAGATCAAGAAACTCCACAACATCAAAACAAACAACCCACTTAAGAGATGGGCCAAGGACCTCAATAGACATTTTTCAAAAGAGGAAATCCAAATGGCCAACAGGCACATGAAAAAATGTTCAAGGTCATTAGTAATCAGGGAAATGCAAATCAAAACCACAATGAGGTTTCACCTCACCCCGGTGAGAATGGCTCACATGCAGAAATCTACCAACAACAGATGCTGGCGAGGATGTGGGGAAAAAGGGACACTAACCCACTGTTGGTGGGAATGCAAACTGGTCAAGCCACTATGGAAGTCAGTCTGGAGATTCCTCAGAAACCTGAAGATAACCCTACCGTTCGACCCAGCCATCCCACTCCTTGGAATTTACCCAAAGGAATTTAAATTGGCAAACAAAAAAGCAGTCTGCAGCCTAATGGTTATTGCAGCTCAATTCACAATAGCTAAGACCTGGAACCAACCTAAATGCCCATCAATGATAGACTGGATAAAGAAATTATGGGATATGTACTCTTTAGAATACTATACCACAGTAAGAAACAACGAAATCCAGTCATTTGCAACAAAATGGAGGAATCTGGAACACATCATGCTGAGTGAAATAAGCCAGTCCCAAAGGGACAAATACCATATGTTCTCCCTGATCGGTGACAACTGACTGAACACCAAAAAGGAAACCTCCTGAAGTGAAATGGACACTATGGGAAATGGTGACTTGATCAGCATAGCCCTGACTGTTAATGAACAACTTAATACATTATCCC
The DNA here is from genome assembly GCF_051225735.1 of Oryctolagus cuniculus. Classification (NCBI taxonomy): domain Eukaryota; kingdom Metazoa; phylum Chordata; class Mammalia; order Lagomorpha; family Leporidae; genus Oryctolagus; species Oryctolagus cuniculus. The sequence goes on along the minus strand of NC_142869.1, from coordinate 126,283,119 downwards.
TCTTAGTAGTTTTTTTGTCTGTTCTACTTAATATGACTGGTTTAATTCTGTAATTAATACACAGTTATTCTTAAGTGTTGAAAATTAACTGAAATGTGATCCCTGTAAACGTAAGAGTGGGAATAAGAGAGGGAAGAGATGTATAATTTGGGACATGCTCAAGCTGACTTGCCCCAAATGGTAGAGTTAGAAACATACCAGGGGATTCCAATTCAATCCCATCAAGGTGGCATGGACCAATGCCATCTCACTATTCCAAGTGATCAATTTCAGTTCACAATTGATCATAATGAAAGGACTAAGAGTCAAAGGGAGCACATAAACATGTCTAGTACCTGCTAACACTAACCGATAGAATAAATAAAGGGGAGAGTGATCCAACATGGGAAGTGAGATACTCAGCAGACTCATAGAATGGCAGATGTCCTAAATAGCACTCTGGCCTCAGAATCAGCCCTAAAGGCATTTGGATCTGGCTGAAAAGCCCATGAGAGTATTTCAGGCATGGAAAGCCAAGACACTCTGGCAAAAGATCTCTGTGAGTGAGATCCCAGTGGAAAGAACAGGTCTTCAAAGAAGGAGGTACCTTTCTCTGAAGGGAGGAGAGAACCTCCACTTTGACTATGACCTTGTCTAAACAAGATAAGAGTCGGAGAACTCAGAGGGCTTCCATAGCCTTGGAAACTCATGACTGGAGCATAGGGAGATTACTGATGCCATAGACAGGAGTGTCAATTGGTAAAGTCAACAACAGGAGTCACTGTGCACTTACTCCTCATGTAGGATCTCTGTCCTTAATGTGCTGTGCATTGAGATTTAATGCTATAACGAGTACTCAAACAATATATTTCACTTTGTGTTTCTATGGGGGTGCAAACTGTTGAAATCTTTACTTAATGCATACTAAACTGATCCTCTGTAAAAAAAAAAAAAAAGAAATTATCAACTCCCAACTTGACTCTCACTGGGATTAAACATGACAATAGGTCTGATCTGATTTCATCATCATTTAAAAAAATCATCTATTATTTTTCACTTTATGTTTCTGTGTGGGAGCCAACTGTTGAAATCCTTACTTAATGTATACTAAGCTGATCTTCTGTGTATTAAGATAATCGAAAATGAATCTTGATATGAATGGAAGGGGAGAGGGAGTGGGAAAGGGGAGGGTTGTGGGTGGGAGGGACGGTATGGGGGGGAAGCCATTGTAATCCATAAATCATACTTTGGAAATTTATATTCATTAAATAAAAGTTAAAAAAAAAGAAAAGAAAATATCCAATATATAAGAAAAATCAAAAAGCATAGGGAAATGGTGGCAAGTATTGGAGGGCATATGGACATAATGAAAAAATCAAATATAAATCCAAAGAAATGAAAAATGCCTATGAATAAACCTAATAATTGGTATGTAAGTCCAAATAACCACAAAAGTTCAATGAGAGAAATTAAATAAATAATGAGATACACTCTGTTCAGGAGTCACCAGCCTCAAGATTGTTTAGTATCCTTTTTGTTGATAAATATCTAGGCTTAATTGAATCCCTTCTGAAATTTCAGTAGGATTTTATGTTTTCAATAGGATTTTATGTAAAACAAATTCTAAAATTTACTTGGAAAAGCTAAACATATCAATTAGTAAAATCAAATCTTGAAAATAACAAAGTTAAGTTGGAAAATTTACTCCACTTCATTTCAAGACTTGTAAATCTAATAGTTTAATTAGTTTGTGATCCACTTAAATGTAGGTAAGTATATCAGTGTAAGAAAAAAGAATGTCCAGAAGTCCTGCCTCTCACGTGGGAGACTCAGATGGGGTTCCAGGCTCCTGGTTCAGCCTGGCCCAGTTCAGGCCTTCAGGGACATTTAGGAAGTGGGCCAGCAAATGGAAGAGTCTCTCTCTCTCTCTTTCTCTCTCTCTCTCTTTCTTTCTCTCTCTTTCTATATATATATCCCTCTCTCTTTGTAACTTTGACTTTCAAATAAATTACTGGATATTTTAAAAATTGATATTAAAATATCAACTTTATTTTGTAACATAAACTTCAAATTTTCAGTGTAGGGTTAATCGTATGAGTAAGAAGTAAACTGAAAAGATATCTTTGTAAAAATTAAGAGTGGGAATAGGAGAGGGAGGAGAAGGGAGGGTGGGAGCATCGGTGAGAGGGAGGGTAGGATGGGAAATATAACTCTGTTTCTAAATATGTAATTATGAAATTTGTATACCTTAAATAAAGTTTAAAAAAAAGAAATTTACTAGCTCAAGGCAATAAAAAGACTTTTCTAAGCAATGATACATCTACTTAGACTATTCCAATAAATAAAATAAAATAACTGAGGGTACTATTAATTTATTTATGCTATTGCAGTCTTCATCACATTATTAATAGAAACAAAATCTTTAGAAAGTTTTCTAAGATTAGGGAACAAAGATGTCAGAAGGTGCGCTATCAGGACCGTGAGGTGATGCCTCATGGGTTCACGTCAAACTCTTTTTTAAAAGATTTATTTATTTATTTGAAAGGTAGTGTTACAGAGGAAGAGGGAGAGACAGAGAGATCTTTAATCTACTGGTTTAGTCTCCAAATGGCCACAAACAGCTGGAACTAGGACAATCCAAAGCTGAGAGCAGGAGCTTCTTCCAGGTCTCCTATGTGGATGCAGGGGTTCAAGCACTTGAGCCATCTTCCACTGCTTTCCCAGGCCATAAACCAAGAGCTGGATCAGAAGTGGAGCTTCTGGGACTCAAATTGTGCCCATATGGGATGCCAGCGCTGCAGGCAGCAGCTTTACCTGCTAAGCTACAGCTTTGGCTACTCCTGTCATAATTTTACAATATCAGCCTTCTCTTTTTTGTGGTTTAAAAATGTATTTATTTATTTGAAAGTCAGAGTTACAAAGGAATAATAGAGGAATGAGCAAGAGAACTGTAGTAGAGGAAGACTCTCTAAGGAATCTTTTCCAGGCAATTTTGGCTTTTGCAAAGCTCTCATAAGCAGAGGTTATTATAGTTTACCTCCAGAAAATGAACCAGAAAAGTGTCTTTGGCATCCCAACACACTCTTGCAATGATTTTTCCTGTAGCTTTGACTGGATCACTTTCATCTCTTAATAACCATTAGTTTGATTGTGCTTTGTCTTCAGGATCGCACTGAGAAAGCCATATCTCTTCTCCTGTTAGGATTCTTGGAAGAAATCCTTAAGTGCATTCATGTCACTTGTGTAACATTTCCATTGAAATCTCTGCTCTTGTCAGAAGTCGATTGAGTGCAATAGTTTTGACACTCAATGAGCAGAAAATTTGGTTCACTTTTTTAAGTCAGAATTGTGTATGCTGAACAAATCACATGTGTATAGTTGACCCTCGTCTCTGCAGTTAATCATCTGTCTTTTTCAATGCACAAACAAGATTAATTTTTACTTGAAACTTGACGTGGTTGATCAACTGTTACAGACTTCATTTTGAAAGTCTTGTCCCTTCTTAAAATAAATTATCTGTTTGCAAAATACTGTTTTCTTTGGAGCATTGTCCCCATTGAGTTTTCATAAAGCAATAATGATTTTACTCTTTTTCTACTTAGGCTTCACCATCAGTGTGTTTGTTCTTGCTTCCGTTATAGTAAGATCCATGTTTATTTTAGAGTTTCTGTTTCCAAACAGATGTCTTACCCTTCTTAGTGTCTCAAAGAATATCCTTTCCAAATATGAGCTAACAAATTAATATGAATTTACTTTAGTACAAAAAGTTTTTGAATCCCAGAATACTGGTTTCATATTAGGCATTTTTAAGAAATTTTGAAGATTTGAGGTGTGTGTATGTATACACAGTAGTACTTCAAAAAGTTCATGGAAAATAGAATCAAAGGATAAGTGGGTGGATGTTTAGCACAGCCATTAAGTGGCCACTTGGGACATCCATATCCCATATTGGAGTGCCTTGTTACTGTGCTTTGGATCCAGCTCAGGAAGAACCATTCCAGATCTCTGACCTACTCATCTGTAAGGCAATCAATTTTTTAAAAGACTTATTTTTATGTATTTGAAAGAATGAACAGAAAGAGAGGGATAGACAGACAGACAGAGATAGCTTTCATTTTCTGGTTCACACCCCAAAACTGACTCATTGGCCAAGTCTGATGCAGGCCAAAGCCAGGAGCCTGGAACTCCATCTGGGTCTTCTACATGAGTGACAGTGCACAAACACTTGGTCCATCACTTGCTGCTTTCCCAGATACAGAGGCAGGGAGCTGGATCAGAAGTAGAACAGGCAGGACTCAATGCAGCCCTCCAAACTGGGATGTTGACATTTGTAAGGTACAGCTTAATTAGCTAGAGCCTGTGATTTGGATTTTTATATAAATATTTATTTTTTTTCCTCCATGAACAAGGACTATTCAGAATGGATCATAGACTTAAAATATTCAGAATCATAGCATAGAGTGTTTGAATATTTATAGGAAGATTATAATTTGCTAGTATGTAAAGCTTTTGTGTACAAGATAAAAAAGTCACAAGCCACAAAAAAATTATATAAGATTTAATCAAAGTTAAACATTCTGCTTTTCAAAAGGCACTATTAAGTACATGAACAGATGAATTATCATACAGGAATAATGACAGCAATATATGAAAAAGAAGTTTAATCAAGTACATAAAAAATCTTTACCAATCAATAAATAGACAGCAGGATTTACAGCTAAATAATTAAATTCTTCAAAAAATATACAAATGTTGTATAAGAACATGAAATGACACTTACCATTACTAGTAATCAGGAAAATACAAATAATTATCATACTAGTATTAGATTTCACACTACAGCAGATGTAATTTATTAAAATAGTAATAATATTTCCAAGGAAAGTGGACAATTGGAGCCTTGTTAAACTGCTTCTGGGATTGTAAACTGGTTCAGACTTTGAAGAACCATGCATAAGTTTCTGATAAAAATCAAATATAAATTGATCTTATGGGATAGCAATTTTATTCCCAGGTACTTATACAATAAAAGTACAAACATTTGAGTGCAAAATGTCATAGCAAGTGTACACCAAACTTGAGAATAATACAAAGTACTCTAGATTGTGATTAGATAAATTGCTGTAGCCACACAATTGAATATTTCATAGTAATTTTTGAAAATCTACCAAGACAATCAATCAATCACATAGATTAATATCAAAGAGATTATATGAAATTAAAGAAGCTCATACAACACAATAGAATGCATATGTCATGATATCATTTGTATTTAATACAACCATAAGCAAAACTAATCTATGATAATAAATTAGATGTCTGGTAGTTATTATCGGACTAGGAGCAATGTTTTTGACTGGAAAGAAGGAAGACAAACATTTCAAAGGGGATGGAAATTCTCCATGTTTTTTAACCTAAACCTACATGTATTTCTTTCTTCAGAAACGCTTTGCTTATAATTTATGGTTGACATAATTGTACACATTTCTGGGGTACAACCTGATGTTTTGATATATGCATAGGAGTGAGTAAATCTGGATAATTAGTATATTCATCCCCATAAATCATTTCTTTATGACAAGATTCCTGGAAAAATCTCTCTCCTAGTTATCCTGAAATAGACAAGGACAGGCATTTGAAGTGGTTATGCTGCTGCTTGGAATGCCCATGTCTCATACTGGAGTGCCTCTGTTCAAATCCTGGCTCTCCTGACTCCAGCTCTCTGCTAGTATGGATTCTATAAAGCAATGTGGATGCTTTTTATAGTTGGGTTCCTGTAATCTACATAGGAGACCTGGATTTAGTTCCTGGTTTCTGCCCAGCCCAATCTTGACCATCATAAGCATCTGGGAAGTGAATCAGCAGATGTGTGTGTGTCTTTTGTCTGTCTCTCTGCCTTTCAAAAACCGTTAATTTAAAAAAATAACCTGTATGGGAGCCAGCACTGTGACATAGCTGGGTAAGCCACTGCCAACAGTGCCAGCATTCCATACAGGTGCCAGTTTGAACCCTGACTACTTCACTTCCAACCCACCTCCCTGCTAATACACTGGGGAATAAGCAGAGGCTGACTGAAGTGCTTGGGCCCCTGCACTTGCATGAGAGACCCAGAAGAAGCTCCTGGTTCCTGTCTTCAGACTGGCCTAGTCCTGCCTTTATGGACATTTGGAGAGTGAACCAGCAGATAGGAAATCCTCTCATCTAACCCCTTTCTTCATCCCCTCTGTAAATCTGCCTTTGAAATAAATAAATATTTGAAAAAATGATCTGTATAATACATTGTTATGAAGTTTAGTCATCCGACCAATCCTAAAAAAAAATCAGAATTTGTTCCTCCTACTTAACTCAATTTTGTTTATGTTAGTCAATTTCTCCATGTATCTCCACCCACTTACTCTCCCCAGCCTCTGATAACCAATTCTATATTTTCTTTTGGAGAGAAAACTTTGAGCAGTCCATGTATTCTAAATACTGGTTTTGGTAGTGGCTACACATTGTATACAATTGTCAAAACTTACTGCATAGCCGGCACCGTGGCTCACTAGGCTAATCCTCCGCCTTGCGGCACCGGCACACCAGGTTCTAGTCCCGGTCGGGGCGCCGGATTCTGTCCCGGTTGCCCCTCTTCCAGGCCATCTCTCTGCTGTGGCCTGGGAGTGCAGTGGAGGATGGCCCAAGTCCTTGGGCCCTGCACCCCATGGGAGACCAGGATAAGTACCTGGCTCCTGCTTTCGGATCAGCGAGATGCGCCGGCCGCAGCGTGCCGACCACGGCGGCCATTGGAGGGTGAACCAATGGCAAATGGAAGACCTTTCTCTCTGTCTCTCTCTTTCACTGTCCACTCTGCCTGTCAAAAAATAAAAAAAATAAAAATAAAAATAAATAAAAAAAAAACTTACTGCATACAAAACCTTAAAGATCCATGTGGTTTATTGTGTTAGTTATATATCAATAAAAACAGTGCACTGAGGGCCCTGGAACTGAGGCATAGTTTGTAAAGCCATCTCCTGCAGTGCTGGAATCCCATATGGGCACTCGGCTGCTCCACTTCTGATCCAGCTCTCTGCTATGGCCTGGGAAAGCAGTAGAAGACGGCCCAAGTCCTTGGGCCCCTGTACCCATGAGGGAGACCCGGAAGAAGCTCCTGGCTCCTGGCTCGGAACAACCCAGCTCAGCTCTGGCTGTTGAGGCCATTTAGGTAGTGAGCCAGTGGATGGATGATCTCTCTCTCTCTCTTTCTCTCTGTCAGCCTCTGCCTCTCAAATAAAGAAAGAAATCTAAAAAACAAAACAAAACTGTGCTGAGAACAATGAAGCTAAGGACAGAAGCTGGAGCAATCATGAACAAGGCTGCCAGCCCAGACACAGATTTGGTGATGGATGTCGCTTGATGCTACCTCAGTTTCTAAGCATGAGATGGCCTTTGTTAACAGGAATAGACCAGAAGCTAAGCTGGGTATCACATTGAAGGGAAATTAACCAAAAAGTATCTAGCTTATGTGATTCTCCTGTTTCCTTTTCTTACCTTGATCTACTCTATTGTTTGGTTCTGTTTTCTGTTTTGTCAAAGAGAATTAGGGAAAGGTTATTTTTCTTGCTTGAGCCAGACTGGAACGCCCACCTGTTTGTGCACTAATGACAAAATTTGCTATGGATCTCTGGCTAGTAGTTCTCAGAGTTTGGGAGCTGATTAGAAATATGAATTCCGGAGCCCTAACTAGTCTATCTGAAGCAAAAACTGTGGGTGTCCCATGAATTGTGTTTTAAACATAAACTTTCAAGATGACTGTTGCACACTGAAGTTAGAGAATTGCTGCTCAACGGGAAAGAGTATTCTCAAGAAAGCCTTGTAAGACAGCAAGATTCACACCTTGCTTCTTGGCTCCTCTTCCACATTTCTTTCTAGAAGAGGATGCCATCATGTGCCATAGGTCTGACCTGGAACTTTCTATTTACATCCTAATAAATCCCCATGGGTGGTCAACTTGGCTGTGCTACACACCACACATGGTCAACAATGGGTTCTATGGTTAGGGACAAAAAGTTTCTTATGGAGCTGACACTTGCATGAGCATTCAGAGGTAGATTTTGAGTTGAAAGTTTATAGAGTGTTTTTAAAAATTCTAAACAAGAAGATTGAAAGCTAAGTTACATGTAATAGTTGAGGAGGTGTGAATTAATTAGACTGGTGGGAAACTCCATAAAAATAGTAAAGAGCAGACTAATCTGGTATCAATGAGTTCCTATCAGTAGGAAATCCACCCACTTAATGGTGCACATGCTGGTGGCCTCTGCTTTCCAACCACTCCTTGCATCAAACAATTCCTAAACTCCTTTGGAATTAGTGTCCTACTTCGCTGCCTTGTAAACTAAACATAATTAATTAATTTTAATCTGCTCCTGTCTAGTCTCCAAAGCTGCCACTCCAGTCCTACTGTGCTTTGTGTGTATACCTCCTTCTGTCCTCCCCACCAGATTTCCTTTTAGTAGCAAAGGAGTTTGTTTAGTGCGATAAAGATTGCAAAGCCCTTTTACCTACTCTAGAAAAGTTTACCTTCAGTCCTGGTTGCTCCTCTTCCAGTCCAGCTCTCTACTGTGGCCTAGGATAGCAGTGGAGGATGGCCCTGGTCCTTGGGCCCTGTACCCGCATGGGAGACCTGGAAGACACTCCTGGCTCCTGGCTTCAGATGGGTGCAGCGCCAGCCTTTGCGACCATTTGGAGAGTGAACCAAAGGAAGGAAGACCTTTCTTTCTGTCTCTCCCTCACACTGTCTGTAAACGCTACCTGTCAAATAAATAAATAAATAATCTAAAAAAAAAAAAAAAGTTTACCTTCACAATTGCCACTGAGGTATTGCTCCACTTTCCAGAGGGGCAAATTGAGGCTCAAAGAGGTCAAGTCTCCAACCAAGGTCATATAGATGGTTAAAACAGAGCAGATCTGGAAAAGCTGCTTTCTATTCTTGGATTGTGGCTACCTTTGATTCATTCTGTCTTCAGGACAGTTCCTGGCAAGTCGATGAAAGGAAGAAGAAATCACTCCTAGACTCTTCCCCAAAACATAAATCTTAGTGTTTGTCACTGCCTTTTCATTCCCCCCTGCTACCTCCGATTACTCTCCGTAGTAACTGCATTATTTAACCCTATTAAATATTTAGAGGTGCAGTATGAGAGATGTCATACAAAATAAAGTTTTACTATCCACAGGATGCAGGTATACATATAAATTATGTGCAGAGACAGATGCACAGTCCAGAGAAACATGGCTCCCTCGGGGGTCTTTTGTCATGTGCCTGAGCTCATCTTTTTTACCTTCCTTCCTCTCCCACTTGTGTCTTGTCATGGCTATTTATGCCTTTTTGACCACCAAGTGGAATGACTTCCCTTCTGTGTTCTGCTGGCTGCTCAGAGAGCTACACCACTGTGTCCAAAGACACAGAAGCCATTCCTCAGAAGGGACTCTTAGATATTTCCATCTGTGTTAAGAGGGATAGACCAGAAGCTGAGCCAGGTGTCACACTGTAGAGAAATTAACCAAAAATTACCTAACTGATGTGATTCCAGCATCCACTGCTGGAACGGGTAACCTTTACCCCATAGGCAAGGCAACACGATTGGTGAGCAGCAGAGTAAGAGTGAGAATCTGATTTTTGCTACTGTTGAAAATTCTGTGCATTTATTTCCTGCCTCCAGAAGCTAATGTCAGCCTCCTATGTTAAACATGGTCAGTTTTAGCAAGTGATGGTGATGAGGTGACCCTCATAATGGAAATTACGGAAATGGCTTACAGCACAAGGGCACATCAGAACGTTCTTGGAAAAAGGAAAATAAAAATAGTTTTGTGCAATTTTTTGAAATCCATGCATATTTTTTCATAATATAAATTTTTATTTTGAATATATCTCATATACATGATTTTATTAATTATTTTCATTAAAATAAACTGAAATTTAATTCTTTTTTCATTAACTTTTTGGGAGACATTCATATATAAATTTTATAGTAGCAATATTTATGTCTCAGTATAACCTCTCTTTTATCCACCTATCTGTCTTTATGGACACAAATATTGATCCTTAAAAAATACTTGGACCAAAGTAAAAATTTAATTAGCTATTCATCTTTTTATTTTTTGAAACAAATATACATTGGAAACAATTTGGTTGTAGGCATTGCTTAGTCACTGAGGGAAAAAAATAAGAATTTCACTTTCTAGATCATAGTTGAGGAGATAAATATTCATTAACTAAATGTACAAATGAGAGTTGCTCAATGCAGTGAACACATGTAAAGAAGATTTTGGAACACATCATTTATTGGGTGTTTAATAAGTGAATATGTGTAATAAATGACAATGTATCTGAATCAGGTAAAAAGAATATCCTTGTAGCTCATTTTGGAAAACAATAATAATAATAATAAATAAAGGTTGTCAAATCGTTGTGGAAGTAAATAAATAGACATAGTGGTAACACAACTATGACAGCTAGAATAATGGCACCCAGGTTAATCCCTGCACTACATGAACATGTTACTTTCCATTGCAAGAGAGATTTTTCAAATGTGACTGAGGTTAAAGGCTTTGATATGGGAGATGATAATGGTTTACATGGGCCCAATCTAATCACATGGATCCTTAATATTGGAGAACCTAGGAGGTATTTGGTTTAGAGGTTAAGATGGCTGTGCCCTGTGTCAGAGTGTCTGGGTGCAACTGATACCTGCCTCTTCTCTTGACTGAGAGGCATTGGTGATGGTCCAATTCATTGGATTCCTGACACTCAAATGGAAAATCTGGATTGAATTCCTGGCTCCTATCATTGTTCCTACTTGAGTTCTGTGTATTTGGGGAGTAAACCAGTGGAGAAGAACTCTGTATGTGTGTGTATGTGTATGTGTGTGCACCACTGACAGAGAGAGAGAAGAAAGAAAGAGAAAGAAAAAAGAAAGAAAGGGAGGAAGGAAGAAACAAGGAAGGAAGGAGTGTTGTTGGCTGTGGTTGGAGAAAGACATGACAACAGAAGTAGAGTCATATAGATGGTAGCCTAAGAAGGACTCAACTTGCTGGTTTTCAAGATGGGGAAGGGCCACAGCCTAGGTTGCACCAGCCTCCAGAAATCAACGGCAGACAAATCAGACTGCCCCCTGCAATTTCAGGATGGAACACTGAGAATCGCTTCTCCCAGTGAGACTGATGTTGGATTCCTGAGAGTAAAACTAAGATAGTAAGCGTGGATTTTTTCAAGCCAAAAAATTAGGCATGAGTTGTGACAATAGGATAGAAAACTAATCCAGTTACCATGCGATGCCATGATGTCAAGACAGCATGAGTGTCATGATCTTCACTTACTCACATTTATCCTGAATATTCCTCCCCTTCCAGGATGCTATAATTTTTTTTGTAAAAGTTTAAGGCAAATATATCACAAAGATGTTTAAAATGTTATGCTCCTCTTCTACTTGGAAACTAAATTTCCAGTGCTGTGAGATTTTGATGAGCTCCTGCCAACACGTTCAGTTGGGGAACAAGAGCATTTGAAACACACTTTTAATCCAAGTTTGACTCTTTTTATTATTCTTAACCTTATTGATTTGGAAGGCAGTGAGACAGAGAGAGAAAGACAAAGATAGAGAGTGTCCATTTGTCCACAAATGCCTGCGGTGGCTGAGCTAGTCCAGGTCCAATCTAGAAACCAGGAACTCAGTCCAGGTCTCCCACATGTGCAATAGCAGGCAGCTTGATCAGAAGTGGAGCAGGGACTTGAATCCCAGCACTCTGATATGGGTGTGGGTCTCCCAAATGGTATCTTAAACATAATGCCACAACACAGGCCCCTCAATTGAACTCCTGAAGTTGACAAACAAGAACAAAAGCAACCAAAACCTCTTTTAATAGTACTTCATTATAAAATAGAAAAAAAATCTAGATTTTTAAAAAATTTCATACATTTGAGGAGTTTTCCCTATTTTTTAAAAAATTGGCTGGATCCGGGCCAGCGCTGTGACACAGAGGGTTAAAGCCCTGGCCTGAAGCATCGGCATCCCGTATGAGCACCGGTTCTAGTCCTGGCTGCTCCACTTCTGATCCAGCTCTCTGCTATGGCCTTGGAAAGCAGTAGAAGATGGCCCATGTCCTTGGTCCCCTGCACCCACGTGGGAGACCTGGAAGAGGCTCCTGGCTCCTGCCTTTGGAGACTCAGAAGAAGCTCCTGGCTCCTGGCTTCGGATTGGCACAGCTCCAGCCTTTGCGGCCATCTGGGGAGTGAACCAGCAGATGGAAGACCTCTCTCTCTGTTTCTACCTCTCTGTAACTTTTTCAAATAAATAAATTCTAAAAATGGCTGGATTAATTCTTCTCTTCCTTTATTTACTATTTTTGTTTGCTTTTTGTTTAATGCTCATCTTCTTCCACATTTTTGGAACATACTTACCAATAACTAAAATTTAAAGGATTAACTAATTAATCTGTTAGTGAATGAATGAATGAATAAATGGATTGATATATTAAATTTGAAATCAGATCTTATACTTGCAAAGAATTTTAAGTGTAATGATGAAATGTTGTTTCACTTAATTTGATCCTTTATATTTTATACAGAAAATCTAAACTTGGTCTTGTTAAATATAGTAGTAGAACACTTTGTGAGACTTTTCCATTTACAATGCAATTTGCAATTGCTTTAAATGTGCTATTTACTGCTAGAACAAATCTCTGTATTACAAAGAATACAGAGAACTGGTGATTACATGGTTCATAATCACCCAGCAGTATCCATGTTCAGTGGTTATCTTATTTCCTGAACTTGAATTGGGCTACAGTCTGATATAAAGACACAATTTGAGTCCAAGACTACCTCCAGGCACTTCTAAATTTAATCCTGTGGTCCCTAATACCCTAACCCTATTGTATACTTTGATGGACGAGATAATGAAAAGAATCACCATTTATATGTTTAAGGAGACTGATAAAGCTATCTTTAATCTCTCTCTTTCTATTCCTCTTGCTCCAATCTCTCTACAAATCTATCTTCTACTATACCTGGATGTCCAGTCCTTTTTGTACTCTTTTTCTACTTAAGGGAAAATTGCTGAAATAGTTCCCTTCTCAGGCCCCAGCCACTTAGAAAGAAGAATTGATTGATTCTAAGACTCATTCTTGAGCTAGAATATGCTGTAAGGTAGTTAGAGGTTAAAGGCTTTAGACTTGGGTCTATGGAAATGGTCTGTAGCAATGAACAGGTGGTGGTGATGGACACATGATCTCCTCAATAATTTTACTTTGATCCCTGCCTAAATGCTTTAGACTCCCCCTAAAGACGAGACTTTCTGGTAAAGCCATAGGCAGAGGGACCTCAGCACTTAAGTGGTGCTGTATGTTAGCATCACTTTGTCCAGCTGGAACCCACTGTTGGAAATGCTGGCTCACCCTGGCCCAGAAGAAGAAAGCCTCAGGCATTGGAAGACTCTGAACCACCTCAGCACTTCCAGAACCTGCCTGGAATGCTGTCCGCTGGGGACCTCTCTTCTCCTTCATCCTCTGCTGAGAGACAGAAGACAGTCTTAGGATGCATTTGAATGTTTCTTTTCATGCTCTATGTCTCAATAAAAAAAAATCAATGACCATGAGATGAAAACAAACGGATATTTTGAAACACCACTGAAACAATCTTGAACCATCTTGAAAAGTGAGGATGTTTTTATTCTATCTGTTTCAGTGTGCAGGCATGTTTGCACAAGATGTTTCCCTTGCTGTAAGAGGCAGTTTTCTTGTGTGCTTGCTTGGTGCGCAGCTAGCCATCACGATCCAGTGCAAATGTCACTCTGTTGTTTAAACATCACTGGTAAGGCAGAGTCTCTCCCACAGGGCAAAGATAGCTCTTTGAACATAAAGATTGCTCATTGATTAATGACTTTGTGTTACTACTGGTTTGTCTGTTAAAATAAATGCTAGCAGAACCTCGGTATAAAAGAGTTGTCTCCTTCTTCGTGTACTTGTTATACAATCTCTAGCACATACAGGGTATTGGATGAAAGCACATTAAGTGTACATGTAGAAGCCTGTGGCTGCATCTCACTTTAAAATCTCTCACTTTAGATCCCAGTGGAAAGAACAGGTCATCAAAGAAGGAGGTACCTTTCTCTGAAGGGAGGAGAGAACTTCCACTTTGACTATGACCTTGTCTAAATAAGATCAGAGTTGGTGAACTCAAAAGGCTTTCCATAGCCTTGGCAACTCATGACAAGAGCCTAGGGTGATTACTGACGCCATAAACAAGAGTGTCAATTTGTTAAGTCAACAACAGGAGTCACTGTGTGCTTACTCCTCATGTAGGATCTCTGTCCTAAATGTGCTGTACAATGTGATTTAATGCTATAACTAGTATTCTAACAGTATTTTATACTTTGTGTTTCTGTGTGGGTACAAACTGTTTAAATCTTTACTTAATATATCCTAAATTGATCTTCTGTATATAAAGATGATGTGAATAGAAGGGGAGAGGGAGCGGGAGAGGGGAGGGTTGTGGGTGGGAGGGAAGTTATGGGGGAGAAAAAGCCATTGTAATCCATAAGCTGTACTTTGGAAATTTATATTCATTAAATAAAAGTTAAAAAAAAACTCTCACTTTCTTCTCTTTCGGTATGCCAAGGGTAAACAGTTTGTCTCAGTTTTGTGATGTTCACCGCTGATGCTTCATGAAGAGTCAAAACCTGTGCCGAAATCCAGGAAGCTCCTTCCCTGGTGGGGAAGTCACCTTGAAGAAACAGCCAGAGCTTGGCAAATAATTACATTTGTCAAATTGCCCTGCAATTACAGCTCATTTTTCTTTATGAATTCATTTTTAAGAATATCATAGCAACATAGTCACATTTTAGCAAAATTAGAAATAGGTAAAAAAAGAAAAACCTCAACAATTCTAACTCTTGAAACTATTATTGTTAGCTACTTGAATATATTTCCATTACATATATGTACATATATAGTATAATGCATATATCATATTACATATTTTGGTTTTATTGTAAATATAGTTGGCCATTCTATTGCATAGATAGTAGATGCTCATTAAAAACTATAAAATGGGGCCGGCGCCGTGGCTCACTTGGTTAATCCTCTGCCTGAGGCGTCAGAATCCCATATGGGCGCCGGGTTCTAGTCCTGGTTGCTCCTCTTCCAGTCCAGCTCTCTGCTGTGGCCCGGGAAGTCAGTGGAGGATGGCCCAGATGCTTGGGCTCCTGCACCCACATGGGAGACGAGGAGGAAGCATCTGGCTCCTGGCTTTGGATCAGCATAGCTACAGCCATGGCGGCCATTTGGTGGGTGAACCAATGGAAGGAAAACCTTTCTCTCGGTCTCTCTCTCTCTCACTGTCTAACTCTATCTGTCAAATAAAAAAAAATTTAAAAAGAACTATAAAATGAAGAACATATATGAAATAAAGCACAATCACATTTACTTACATCTCTAAGAGATAATCATGATTAATATATTGCTTTTTGTCTACTTAGGCTTAGATCTATGAAACAAGTTTATACACAGATATAACCATTGTAATATTCTTTGGTCTTTAGCTTTGGTTATAAAATAAAGCTGTATTGCAGTGATGCAGTACCTTAGTACTTAAGTTGTTTATTCCGGGATGGGGATAAGAGGAGTGATTTCTTATCAGTCATTCGAAAATCATTCACTGATGATAAACTCCCTTTAAAGTGGCTGTATCTAATGGCTTGAGGCTTAGATGATTCAGGAGATTGAAGAGCACAGAGTGATTGCTGATCAGGATTAGGCCTTGGGGCTAAGCATTAATTGGTAAAATACTGCAATAACAATGGAACGAAGTGTATTGTGGAATCCCTGGTTCACTACATCACAGTAGCATTATATCACTCTGTCATTATATCACTCTATCCCTCCAGTATATTCTGTCTTGTCATATTATTTTATCAATACATCACTCCCCTATATCACTGTATGAATAGATCACTATATTATTATATCACTGTATCCCTACAATATATCACTGTATCATTAAATCACTATACCACTCCATCATAAACTGAGGAATTTAAATTATTACATGGCCCACCTTCTTTTAACTTCACCATGTAAGGAACCCTACTGTAGTACAGTGGGTTAAGCTCTTTGTTGCTACACTAACTTTAATATTGGAGTGTGGATTGAGTCTGGACTGCTCCAGTTCCAATGCAGCTCCCTGCTAACGTGCCTAGGAGGGCAGCCGATTATGGTTCATGTACTTGGGGCACTGCGATCCATGCGGGAGACTACAATGCAGTTCCTGGCATCAGACATCTGGGGAATGAACCAGTAGATTGAACATATCTCTCTGTCTGACTCTCCCTCTGTTCACTCTTTCAAATAATAGCAAATACATTTTCAAAAAATCTTCACTATGTAAATAACCCATCAGAAAATTATGTGACATTCATTGCTCTTTTTCATTCAATCTTTTTATTGTGTCTTTATAAGGATTTCCAACTGAGGTGCTCATTGCTTCTTTTGATAACTAATTTCTGACATCACTTCTGTTCTGGACTTCTATAGTTTCCAGAGACAGAGAGATTCCATCTGCTGCTTCAGTCCCAAGTTGCCATTATGACTGGGACTGGACCAGGTTGAAGCCAGGAGCCAGGAACTCCATGTGGGTCTCCCACGTGAGTAGCAGTGGACCAAGTACTCAGGCCATCTTCTGCTGCCTTCCTCAGTGCAGTAGCAGGGAGCTGGGTGGGACGTAGAGCAGCCAAGACTTTAACTGCTGCTCAGATCTGAGTCCAGCATCATAGGCAGGGGCTTACCCACTGCATCACAAGGGTGGCCACCCACTTTCTTAATTTCTGAAATAAAACAAACATGATTCAGTCACCACAATTCAAGTTTTCTAATAATTACACTTTGTCCCTTTCATCACATCTCCTGAAGTAAGTTAGCCTTTATTCTCAAAAATTTTTCCATTTTGCGGACTTTTCTCTTCAGAAAACAATTATACTGGGGCCGATGTTGTGGTATAGGGTGTTAAGCAGCAGCCTGTGCTGCTGGTATCCCATACGAGCTCCAGTTTGTGTGCCTTGTTGCCGGCTGCTCCACTTCTGACCTAGTTCCCTACTGATGTGCCTGGGAAAGCAGTGCAAGATATCCTGAGTGCTTGGTACCCTGCACCCATGTGGGAGACCAGGATGAAGTACCAACTCCTGGCTTTGGCTGGCCCAGCTCCAGCAGTTGAGGCCAACTGGGGAGTAAAGCAACAGATGGAAGATGTCACTCGCTTGCTCTTTCTCTGTCTGTAACTCTGCATTCCAAGCAAATAAATAAATTGAAAGAAATAAAGAAAGATGTATGAATCCTAGATTTTCAAGCCCTTGGTTTCTATTCCATACCATAGATGAAGCATAAAAAATAAAATAGCTAATATTTTATTAAATAAATGAAATATATTTAAAGGTAATTGGATGTTTTAGAATCTCTGCATTTTCCTAATAAACTTTAACTCATTTCTTCCACAAGAGAGTTAACAGTTTGTGGGAATAAACAAGCCAAGAGTTCAACACAGTTGGCAAAACAATTGCTTTTCTCACTAGCCCCTGTGGACTTGTGGAGCCACTCATCAACCACTGTTGTTTGTTTAATTAGCGTGGTTACCAAAAATGCCTGCTTTCATAGATGCCAGAAAGGAGCTTTTTCCATTAATTAGAAAGCAAGATGTCATCAATCCCATTATCATCAGGAACTAACAATACCAGAAAATGCTTTCTCACAGTATCAGATCATAGAAACACAAGTGGTAAAATTTCCTCAAGAGACAGTTTTGAAAGACAACCTTAAACAAAGTTGTTCCTCAGAATTGAAACAAAAACAAATAAAATCTACATAACAAAATCACCAAACATCCAAACAATGAACAGCCAATCCAATCAACAAATAGCTAATCTCTTTTGCTCTTTTCATGTCTATGTTGGATTTGGTAATGTGAGCTGAAGAGTCTGGAAGGTGCCTAAGTTTGTGATATGAGTTTTCATTTAATCCTTAAATGCTTTGTGTGTGAAAAAGCTGAAACTTCAATGTATTATATATTTCATCCTGGGCTCAAGGTTAATAAATAGATGTGATTTTAATTTTTTTTATTTTTATTTTTACATTTTAAATTTTTATTTAGTAAGAAAGATGCATAAGAGAGTGAGAGCTTATTTAGGGGAGATAGGTGAATAGGGGTTCATACCAAGCACCAGGAACCAGCCACGTGGAGGAGCATCTAGGCTAGGAAGCCTAGAGCACATGACCCGAAGGCCATGCACCCTGCAGGTGCAGGGCAACAGCAAGCTCTGTCCTGGCAAGAGGCCAGGGAAAAAGAGCAGGGCCTGGGCACACTGTGCTCCAGGCTTTTAACCCACTGCAAAGGGGAGTGGTTAATTAACCTGATTGGCTGGTTGGCACATAGGTCTGGCCAGGTAGGGGGATGAGGACACACAGGGGATGGCAAAGGCGTGGTCTTCCAGCTCACAAACCTAATCGATTTTAACCTATATGCCTGCCTACTTCATTCTCCCCTCAGAGACTCCATCCCTTAATCCTAAGGGAAGTTGATGGACATCGAATCATCTCTTCTGTAACTGCTTCCTGCTTATGAGGGGTGTAGTGCAAGCCCTGCCTATCCAGGGTCTGGAGGTCTCTGCCTATCCTAACAAATTTGCTTTGTGAGCTGGTGCAGTCTCGGTCATTGCCAAGATCTGTGACCTGTGTGGTCAGTTACTCCCAGAAGTTCAGTTCCGAAACACATAAGTTGTTAATTAGTATAAGCAAAACTAGAGCAAAACCAATTGTAGGTGGGGTACCCCTTTAGCTAAAAATAACGCATCTTACAGATTCCCAGAAAGTGGGTAGTGGTAGGCCACCCTTATGTAGATTATAAACCCATTTAGCTTGAGTATAGAGAATAATAGAAGAAATCATTAGGTAGCTTTATCCTCAATAACAGTTCTTAAGAGATAATCAAGGAAGGTGGGTACAGCATGTTGCCTTAAGGAGACAAAGGCAAAAGCTTTACTTACCTGTTTTGCTTTGAAGTACTTAAGGTTTCTGATTGGCTTATAGGAACAGTCAGGCATGTCTTTCGTATTCACCTGCGAAGACTTAAGAGGTAGAAGTTTAATCCTAATTTCACAGAAGTAGTTGTGCTCAATAGCACCTGGTAAGGTCCCTTTCATTTATGCTGAAACTCACCTGAAGAGGATCTTCTATGAATGGCTTGCTCAGGAATTCCTAATGTTGGAGTTTTTGTTAAAAACTCCTTGATTCTTTGGAACACCTTTGAGCTCCCCTGTCCAGCACAGTGTCTGTTTCAGAGGCTTTTAAGCAAACACAAGGCTTAGAATCCAGATCCTGGAATCCACAACTCTTGTAGCTACCCTTTTCAGTAGAGAGTCTGCATCAGGGCCTCTTTAAAACTATGTAAAAAGTTTGGAATCCAAATCTTGGACTTCAAATTCCATAGAATCCTGTCATCAGTAATTCCCAAAACCAGAGCTTTTATTTAGAAGCTGCTTAGTTCCCTGGAACAACATTTGCAGCTACCCTTTTCAGTCTCCGTACTCCGTATCAGGGCATCTTTAAAGCTATCCACAAAACCTTGGAATCCGAAGTCCACAGAACATTGCTATTCTCAGAAATCTCCTCGGCTGCCTTTAAATATCTGACCCTATGTTAACACATACAAGATAGGAATTTCACAGAGACATGTATGCAAGATTTCACATTTGAGGCACTTACTAAACCTTAAATAAATACCTAGAAACACAGGAAATGGAGTCTGATACTTAGACATAAGTAGAACTTACGATGCATACTATCACACAATAGAGTAAAGCAAATCTGTGGGATTAAGTTTTTCCGTCGAAGTTAATACTGTAGCTCTTTTGAGAACAGAGGTCCTACATGGGAAGTTAGTACACAGTGACTCCTGTTGTTAATTTAACAATTAACACTCTTACGTGTGACATCAGTGATCACCCGAGGCTCTTGACATGAGCTGCCTAGGCCATGGAAGCCTTCCGAGTTCCACAAACTCCCTCAGTGTGCAGACAAGGCCATAAGCGAAGTGGAAGTTTTCTCCTCCCTCCAGAGAAAAGTCCACCCTTCTTTGATGGCCACTCTTTTCCACTGGGGTCACACCCAGGAAGGTTCTCCACGTTCTGCACAAGTGTCCTGGCTTTCCACGCCTGAAATGCTCTTCTGGGCTTTCCAGCCAGACCAGAATGCCTTTAGGGCTAATCTTTAGGTCACTGAGTGTTACTGAAGGCGATTGCCATTCTATGAGTCTGCTGTATGAACTCCTTCCCATGTTGGAGCATTAACTCCTCTTTATTATTAGTAGTAATAAACACTTAATCCCACTGACATGATATGATTGCTTTAAAACTTAAGATGTTACCATTACCATCTAGGCCAAGGGGATTTGCGATCCCATAGCAAGTTTTAAACTGTACCCTTAGAATCCATAAGAATGCATTTAGAGCTACACAGCTCAACAGTCTCTCTCTAGAACCTGAGGAAATAAAAACAGAGCTCTTCATGAGCTTAATTATTCTTAAGCATTTTGCATGGATACATTGTATTAGTTATAATTCCTTAATCCCATCTAGTTGAAGGGTCTTCCAATTATTAAGTGTAGATCTTTCAGGGAGTCTCCAAAGGAGCAGATGTAGAACTACCCACAGTTAAATCACCTTGTAACCTGGGGAGACAGGAGGTAAATAGGGCTAAGCTTTCGGCCCAGTTAGGTCTCTGATCATCTACCTTAACCAATAATCTGACATCTCAGAGCTACTATGCCTATTATAGAGCTTAATGCATATATCACTCTATTAATCAGGATGTAGCATGTGGTGGGCCATGGGGGCCGCCATCTTGGGGCGGAGTCTGTTGCCCATCTTGCTGTGAGGGCAGAAGTTCCACCCTCCACGACAGAAGTAGAGGGTCCTTTTTAAAGGCTCCTTCTCCCTGATGCTAACATGTTTCTAAGCAACCAGACCAGATCTCCAATTTGAAATTAGCAATTGAAAGCTTGTATGATAAGGCCCAGGGACAAGGAGAAATGTTTTCCTTAGGAGTTTTTCCTCCATGTAAATCTTTTACCTTTCTTATTAGCAACATCACCAAAGTCCTTAAAGCCAGAAGCCAAAAAAAAAAAAAAAAAAAAAAGCCACTAACAAAAGAAAAGAGAAAGAAGGAAAAAAAGCTCACTTATCTTTTGCTTCAGCGAGCTGCTCTTCTCCCCCAGGGCAGGGTGGCTCTGGCCAAGTGATGGACTACCGCACTAACTCCTCTCCCCACACCCATCTCAGCTTGCTTTGAGCAAGCTGGGTAATGGCTGCTGCCTTTGGAACCCTGGTGCAGGAAAGCCACAAAGGTCGGCCATGTTCCAAAAGGCTGGCACGGACCACGTATGTGGCCCCTTAAAGTTCCCTAGAAATGCTATCCGGAGTGCCACGTATGCTATTGGAATTTGGGGTACCTTATGCTTTCACCACGGGCTTATTACTAAATCCCCAATATTAATAAGCCCGAGAGGGTTCTTGCCTAATATTTAGAGAAGAATTCTAAATACCGGCACAGATAAACGAGGCAGCATGGTACATTTTAAGCTTTTATTTAGTAAGAAAGATGCATAAGAGAGTGAGAGCTTTATTTAGGGGAGAGAGGTGAATAGGGATTCATACCGAGCACCAGGAACCAGCCATGTGGAGGAGCATCTAGGCCAGGAAGCCTAGAGCACATGGCCCGAAGGCCATGCACCCTGGAGGCACGGGGCTACAGCCAGCCCCTTCCTAGCAAGAGGCCAGGGAAAAAAAGAGCCCCGTGATTTTAATTTTTAAAATTTACTTACTTATTTATTTTAACCCAGAAACCTTTTATTTAAGGTGTACAAACTTCATGCATTTCATAAATACAAATTTAAACAAATTCTTGCCATCCTACTCTCCCTACCACCCACACTCCAACCCTTCTTCTACCTCCCTTTCGTATTCCCATTCTTAACTAAGACCTGCCTTCCATTGACTTTATAAATATAAAATTAGCTCTACACTAAATAAAGAATTTAACAAATAGTAACAAAAAACAAAAACTGTTCCTCAACAGTTGAGACAGGGCTGTTCAAAGTTATCACTACTCAAAGTGTCAACTTCACTTGTATAAATTACCATTTAGGTACTCTCTTAGTAACTACAGATCAGGGAGAACATATGGAATTTGTTTTTTTGGGACTGGCTTATTTCACTGGATATAATGTTTACCAGTTGCATCCATTTTGTTGTAAATGACAGGATTTCCTTTTTTTTTTACCACTGTGTAATATTCCATGATGTACATGCCCCATAATTTCTTTATCCAGTCTTCAGTTGGCGAGCATTTGGGTTGATTCCATATCTTAGCTATTGTGAATGGAGCTTCAATAATCATAGGGGGTACAGATAACTATTTCATAAGCTGATTTCATTTCCTTTGAGTAAATTCCAAGGAGTGAGATGGCTGGGTCATATGGTAGGACTATATTCAGATTTTTGAGGTATCTCCCTACTGTCTTCCATAATGGCTTTACCAATTTACATTACCACCAACAGTGGATTAGGGTATCTTTTCCCCACATCCTTGCCTGCATTGACTGTTCGTAGATTTCTGTATGAAAACCATTCTAACTGGAGTGAGGTGAAACCTCATTTTGGTTTTGATTTGCATTTCCCTGATGGTTGGTGATGCTGAAAATTTTTTCATTTGTTTGCTGGCGATTAGGAGTTCCTCTTTTGAAAAATGTCTGTTCAAGTCTCTTGCCCATTGCTTAACTGGATTGCTTGCTGTGTTGTCGGGTTTCTTAAGCCCTTTATAGATTAAAGATATTAATCCTTTATCAGTTGCATAGCTTGTAGCTTGTAAATAACTTCTCCCATTCTGTCAGTTGCCCTTCACTTTCCTAAGTGAAAGTGCAGTGCACTCTTGCAGTGCAGAAGTTTCTCAATTTGATGTAATCTCATTTGTCAATTTTGGCTTTGATTGCCTGTACCTCTGGGGTCTTTTCCAACACGTCTTTATCTATGCCAATATCTTGCAGGTTTCCTCAATATTATCTAATAAGTTGATGGTATTGGGTCATAGATTTAGATCTTTCATCCATTTTGAGTGGATTTTTGTATAAGGTGGAAGGTAAGAGTCTGGCTTCATATTCTGCATGCAGAGATCCTGGCATCATGGCACAGTGGTTTAAGTCACTGCATGCAACATCTGTATCCCTGTGTTCATCCCCTGCTACCCATGTGGGAGACAATGGAGGAGCTCTTGGCTCCTGGCTTCAGCCTGACCCATCCTTGGAAGTTGTGATCATTTGTGGAATGAACTAGCAGATGGAAGATATCTCTCTTTCTCTGTCTTTCATTCTCTGTCACTTTGCCTTTCAAACAAATAAATAAAACTTTAAAAAATTATTTATCTAAATGGGAAATATGGGGAGAGAGAGAGAGAGAAGGCAGAACACTGTCATTCACTGTTTTATTCCTCAAATATGCTTAATGCCCTCTGGGAGCCAAAGTCCAGGTCTTCCATGAGGGTGGCAAGTATCCAATTACTTGAGCCATCACCACTGCCTCCCAGGGTCTGTATCAGCAGAAAGTTGAAATCAGCAGCCTGAGCAAGGTATCAAATCCAGGCAATCTGTTAATGCATACAAACTTCTTAAGTTGCATTTTAACTGTCAAGCTAAATGCCTGCCCCATAAATATTGTTATACTTTCATTTTATCTTCTAAATTTTGATAAAATCTCTATCTTGATTAGATATACCTCCTAAATAGCCTTTAAATGCATTGATTATTTCATTTATTATTTTTTCCTACACTTACTGAAGAGAAATATTTGCCTCTCAACCAAAAGTTGAGTGAGAATGGCAAGTTAGCTCACATTTTTTATTGCCTGTGTTGACCAGACACTCAATGATATATAGCTTATTTCATAGGCTCTTAATATAAAACCTAGATGAAATTAATCTGCACTTCATGGATCACTTACTTGAGACTCCAAAATTAAATGAGCTTGCTCAACATCACAGAGCAAGTAAGTGGCCCAAAGCAAGATTTAAATCCAGATTCTTCTTGTGTAGCACTTCTGCTACCCAGCCCACACCTATGAAGTCATCCTGATGACTATCACACATGTACAAAGACCATTAAACTATTTTCCATTATGTGTTGCTGGATAATTCTGCTTAGAAGGACATTTTGAAATCAGATTCTATGTGATTAGTGCATGCCTGCACATTATTTATGGAGTACTTTGAACTTGCCACACTCTGTGTTAGCATGGAGGAATGATGCTTCAGATCATGCCTGCGCCCCAGAGCAGCTCACCATGCAGCAGGAAATGCAGGCATGGGGATAAATTACAGAGAAAATGACTTCTAAAATGTGATCAAATCTGTGGGTAAATTGGGGGAATGTCCTCTCCAGCACTTTTGAGTCCTGTATGGACTCTTCCTCATTTTCATGCAAGATGACCTTGAATTCCTTCAACAATGTATATCCGGAGGCCTATGCCTTTAAATAGATACAATTTCAATTTGAAATATTTTTCTACCCTGAAATCAGATCCCTCTAGGAAGTAGAATACAGACTCTTTTCTTTTGTTAATGTATATTTTTTGAAAATAATCCCAATCCCAATTCAGTGTTGATTCTCTAGGTTCCCACTGCAGTCTATAATTCAATCATGACAAAATTATATTTATGCAAAGTCAAGGTCATATAAACTGGAGTCCTACTCAATAGTATAGTGCCTGAGGATGAATATCGAGATTTCGGATGCTTCCCAGCCTATAGTAGGTGCTCAGTAAATTGTTGTTGATAGAGAAGTCAATGAAACCCTTGATTGAGAAGTCAATTAAACAATCAATGAAATGTCTTTGTCAACCCCTTTAAACTGTTTTTCTGAGAATTTTTCACTTCAGCATTTTTTGTGAAAAAAATTACAAGCTCTAGAAACTATAGAAAATATTTATAATTGATACAATGCCTTTATTTAGTCAACAGCTTTACTTACCTATTCATTTAATATTTACACATATAAATTTGTTTATATCATTCTTTGCATTTCATCTCTGGTGTAACATTTCATTTGTATTTTTTTCTTGTTTCCATGTTAGACGTTTTAGTGCCCATTGGTGAAGGCAAATGTCAGTTCTGGAACTACGTTTTGAATTTCCTGTTTTCTATTTTGTTAGAGCTCACATATTACTGCCCCTTAGAGTCATGCCAAATTATGTCCTTTAACCAGCTGTAAAGTAACTAAAGTAGCACTTTGACCATCTGTCTGTGTATTCATTGTTGTACTTCCCTATTGCATCCAAGTCCATAACAGGAGATGGTTTAATCATTTAACTTGGCCTTGTGTATTTACAATTTTCTTGAAGTCTGTTTGCTTGTGTCACACTATCTTTATGCATGGATTTCACACTGATTAACTCCAAATTCATTAATTTTTATAGTGATTCCATAATAAGCCAGGAAATATTTATAATCACATTGTTTTTCAAGAATTTTAGTGATTTTAGTTTTTTTACTGTCTATATTTAATTCTACTGCATTATAGTCAGGAAATTAGTTTTCTTTGATTCATACTCTTGAATTATTTGATTTTTTTTAGTTTTTATTCATGTTTTATAAAGGTGGTTTATCTTTTCATCTCATTATCACAATTTTTAAGCCAGTTTTACTTATTTTACCTAAAAGGCAGAGTAACATAGACAGTGTGAGAGAGAGAGCTCTTTCATCAGCTGGTGCTTCCTCAAATACCTGCAACAGCCGGGGCCAGGCTAGGTCACAGCCAGAAGCCAGGAACTCCCCTTGGGACTCCAACATGTATGGTGGGAAACTCAAGTATTCAGGCTGTAATCTGATGATACCTCCTAAGCACATTAACAGGAAGCAGGGCTGGAAGTGTGGAGTAGCCTGTACTTAACCAAGACACTCTAGCCTGTACTCAACCAAGAAACTCTGATATGGAGTGTGGATGTCCGAGGTGACACCTTAACCTGCTGCCCCACAACATCTAACTCAATATTTTAGCAATTTAATTATTATGTGCACCCTGATATGGGTTACTTTACATTTTTCCTGATTATAGTTTATTGAATTTTCTCTGATATATGGTTCTAAAATTTTCATAAAATTTGGAAAAATCCTATTCTTCCAAAAACAGATACATATATATCCCCATACTTCCCTATTTTTTAAGACTCCAATTGTACCTATGTTAGCTATTTTTTGTTCTCTCTGGGCTTCATCTGGATAGCTTGTGTTGCTACACATTTGAAGTTAACTATGCTTTTCCTCTCCAATGTCTCATACACTATCAATTCCACCTTTATTTCTGGTGTTGCTTTAATCTCATGGAGTCTCATTTACTTCTTTTTTACATCATTTCCTTTTCTTCTCTTCATGTTTATATTTTTATTTACATCATTAAACATGTGGATCATTTTCATAATAGCTGTTTTAATGTTCTTGCCTTTTAATTCTATCATTTATCATTTCCTAGTCACTTTCTTATTATTTCTCCCAATTATCAGTATTTTTTAAACTCTTTATTAATCTAGCGCTTCTCAGTAGCATGTTGAACCTTTAGAATCTCATGTTTTATCATCTTGTATTTTTTTTTCCACTTCTTAAGAGTGAAAGAATGATGGATATTTTTTCACAGCAGGCAGCTAATTTGATTTGGGTTTATCTGATCTTTTTGAAGCTTGCTTTGATTTTAACTGGGACAGCTCTTCAGAGCTCTTTAGAGGCACTTTTAAGCCATTGTCTGAAGGAAGACCCAGTGCACTCAGTGTGGTCTCTGCAGTGGGAGGAACTCAAACAATTCCTTTCCTTGTTGACCTTTGAGAACTGTTCATCTTATACTCCTTCCTTGAAAGTTGTTTTTGCTTTCACTTTGGGGATTTCACACCGTGCACTGCATATTGCAATTCAGGGAATGACTCCTGGCCTCTGCTAAAGATTTTAGGAGCATTACATTTCTACGGTTTTATAGTTTGTTTTCTAGATCTAATTGGCCAAATACAAATCTCTAGCCATCTTGGCTTCTGCAAACCCCAAGCTCTGTTTCCTCAGCTAAGTGAGATTTCGAAATTTAGCTTGAGTCCTTCCTTTCTGTGTTGTGCAGGCATTGTCTCTGTACAGAAAAAGACTAAGCAGGAACTTTGTTGATCTGATTTGCTTCCATTCCCTTTTGAATTCAGCTCTGAGCTGCTCCTAATGCAATAGTCTTACAGTCTTAAGTAGTTATTTCCTGCATTTTCTCCAGTCGTCTAGTTGTTGGAGCAGGAGGGTAAACCTCAGAACATCTTATTCCTAGCTAGAAAGCAAAAGTGCTCCCATGTGCCTTGCTCTCTTTTAAAATATGGTACAATGGTCTCTACTTTTTACTTGTAGAATTCTTTATTTAAAGGAAAATTAAGCCTGTGACTATAAAGTAAATTGAGAGTGTATTCTTGCAAAAAATGTTTTTAAAAAAAGTAAGGAGGGGGGCCAGGTTCTAGTCCCGGTTGCTCCTCTTCCAGTCCAGCTCTCTGCTGTGGCCTGGGAGGGCAGTGGAGGATGGCCCAAGTGCTTGGGCCCTGCACCTGCATGGGAGACCAGGAGGAAGCACCTGGCTCCTGGCTTCGGATCAGCGCAGCAGGCCGGCTGTAGCGGCCATTTGGGGGGTGAACCAAGAGAGGGAAGAACTTTCTCTCTGTCTCTCTCTCTCACTAACTCTATCTGTCAAATAAATTTAAAAAAAAAATAAAAAAAAAGGAAGGAGGAAGGAGGGAGGAAAGTTTCACTATATTTTTAGAATTTTTGGATGAAATTCATAAATCGGTTTTCTTTGTATTAATAAATTAAAAAGCGTAAAAAGTAGAAAAAAATTAAAATATGTACTTACGTATTTTGACAATTTTTAAAATACTTCACACTTCACGCTTTGAGTAGACGTGTGGAAGACTGCATAATGCTCACTCTCTTATTTTCATAAGATTCCAAGACTACTCACTTTAATGTTCTTTTTTCAGTGTCTTATAATACTTTTGCAAGCTACACAATTAGAACTCATAGGTTTTCATGAAGTATGATTTTTGCTAGCTATAAATAATCAAAATAAAACCCCAATTCAAAATATCTTTGGGGGGAGGAAATTAAGGTATTTATGGGTATAAATTTTTGTTTGAAGTGCTGCTAAATCTAGGCTCTTACAAACAGCTCTCTCTCCTTTATGTCTTCCCCATTTTGCTGTTATCAGTTGACTCTGCTCTCCCCCTTCTCTCTGGTTTGGTCTCATCCCCTCCTCCGACCATTACCAATGGGCAATAGCAGTCTTAGAAGAAAGAGGATTTAGGCTGGCGCCGTGGCTCAATAGGTTAATCCTCTGCCTTCGGTGTTGGCACACTGGGTTCTAGTCCTGGTTAGGGTGCTGGATTCTGTCCCGGTTGCTCCTCTTCCAGTCCAGCTCTCTGCTGTGGCCCATGAGGGCAGTGGAGGATGGTCCAAGTGCTTGGGCCCTGCACCCGCATGGGAGACCAGGAGCAGGTACTTTGCTCCTGGCTTTGGATCGGTGTAGCTTTTATCTTAACTCATAACAGAGGGTTGTTTTCTTACAATAAGCATTGCTTATGTCTTTGTACAACTATTCCTGGGCTGCATATCCTGCCAGAACTGAACAAATACTTGTTGACTGATGGAACAGTACGAATTAAGTAAGACTCTTGTTTGACCCATTTATGGCTTTTGACTTTAACATACTCAATGGAACACGTTGTGATAGGAAATTTAAATGAAAGGAAAGTGATTATACTTTGCTTAACATCTCCTTCTTCCCAGCATATTTCTGCAGTACACAGAAAGCTGGAGTTATGGTGTTGTAGCGAGACTATGATGATGATGTTGTTTTATTTTATTTTTACAAAGGATATCTGATGATAATGACTTTATAATGCTTATTGTACACATCAATAAAATAATTTTCTAAATGGAACAATCTTATGCTATAACTATTACTTTTTTAATTTTAGAGATTAATTAATTTGAGAGGCACGGTGACAGAGAGAAAGAGATGGTTAGAGAGACAGAGGAGAAAGAAAGAGAATGAATCAACCTTCCATTTGCTGGTTCAATCCTCAAATGACTTTAATGGCTGTGGCTGAACCAAGCCGAGGTCAGGAACCTAGGGCCCCATGTGGATCTTTCATTTGAGTGACAGGGCCCAAGTACTTGAGCCAACTCTTACTACTTTCCCAGGGACAATAGCAGGGAGTGGATCCAAAGCTGAGCAACTGGGACTTGAACAGGTGCTCCAATATGGGATGCCAGCATTGCAAACTGCAGTTTAACCTGCTGAGCCACAGCACTGGCCCTGCTTGCCTTTTCTTGACTTGAAACTGGGCTGAAATGTTGAAAGTAAAGAAAAGAAAACTACAGTTATATTCCACCCACATCACTATTTCATGAAGGAATACTGTTACTAAGCCAACATTTTTTGAGATGCCATCTAGGAGTTATCTAAATGATGCAGTAAGCACCTTTGTAATTCTATTATTCAGGTGATGGATGAAGGCTTGGATAATTTAGGTAAATTAAGCTAGAGTGATCTAGAATTAGAAGGCAAATGTTTCTGATTCTGAGATGCTATTCCTACTGATATCATCTTACCTCTTGACTAAGTTCAAAAAATAGCTTAATAGAAGGTCTATGAACAAGCCTGCTATGAAACAGTTCTGAAAAACAAACATATCTATAACACACTCCACTCCTTTTTTTAGTAAATTTTTAATGCCAAGGAGATATTTTGCGTTCATCAAACTCTACCTAATTTTAATTTACCTGGAATTCCCATCAGGCATTTGCAGCCTCATAATCCTGTCCTAAGGGACTGTGGTGTTGTCATAAGAGAAGGTCCAACTTGAGAACTGAATGGAGTAGCAGAAGAAAAGAAACTCTAAAGAAACACGGATCTATTATTTGTTGTTAACTTGCCAAGTCACAGGCAGCAGAGGGGTAAAGTAAGTGACCTATTACTGTGATTTATACCTTAGGAAACACTATCATTGTACAAATTATTTCTCTATGATGTCAATTGGCTATGATGGCACCTTTATTGTTATATCGACCATGTATATCAACCAAATATAGGTTTTCATTAATGATTTGTTTTTATATTATTCTATTTTGAAATTAAAATGCTTTATATACGTTGGGTTTAATATAACACCTTATTGACACAAAATTTATCTTATTTTTAGTTTATATTTTTGAAAGTGACTATCTGAAAATTCAAAATCAAAAACTTGTATACATTTCTATTTACATTGGATAAGATGTCTATATAAATTATCATTAGTCAAGGGATAGAAAACTGAGCAGAGAAGAGAATCAACTGAGTGCTATGAATCTGGCCTTCTCATCTGTAGCCCAGGATTCTCTGCATCAAGAAAGTACTTCCCTGCCAGTGCCGCGGCTCACTAGGCTAATCTTCCGTCTGCGGCCTGGCACTCTGGGTTCTAGTCCCAGTTGGAGCACTGGTCCTGTCCCAGCTGCTCCTCTTCCAGTCCAGCTCTCTGCTGTGCCCCAGGAAGGCAGTGGAGGATGGCCCAAGTGTTTGGGCCCTGCACCCGCATGGGAGACCAGGAGAAGCACCTGGCTCCTAGCTTCAGGTCAGCGCAGCGCCAGCCATGGCAGCCATTTGGGGGAGAACCAATGGAAGGAAGACCTATCTCTCGGTCTCTGTCTAACTCTGCCTGTCAAAAAAAAAAAAAAAAAAGTGAAAAGGCAAGCGACAGAATGGGAGAAAATATTTGCAAACTATGCAACAGATAAAAGGTTAATAACCAGAATCTATAAAGAGATCAAGAAGCTCCACAACATCAAAACAACCAACCCACTCAAGAGATGGGCCAAGGACCTCAATAGACATTTTTCAAAAGAGGAAATCCAAATGGCCAACAGACACATGAAAAAATGTTCAGGATCACTAGCAATCAGGGAAATGCAAATCAAAAAAACAATGAGGTTTCACCTCACCCCAGTTAGAATGGCTCACATACAGAAATCTACCAACAATAGATGCTGGAGAGGATATGGGGAAAAAGAGACACTAACCCACTATTGGTGGGAATGCAAACTGGTAAAGCCACTATAGAAGTCAGTTTGGAGATTCCTCAAAAAGAAACCTGAATATAACCCCACTCCTTGGAATTTACCCAAAGGAAACTAAATTGGCAAATACAAAAGCGGTCTGCACCTTAATGTTTATTGCAGCTCAATTCACAATAGCTAAGACCTGGAATCAACCCAAATGCCCATCAACAGTAGACTGGATAAAGAAATTATGGGACATGTACTCTATAGAATACTATACAGCAGTAAAAAAAATAATGAAATCCAGTCATTTGCAACAAAATGGAGAAATCTGGAACACATCATGCTGAGTGAATTAACCCAGTCCCAAAGGGACAAATATCATATGTTATCCCTGATCAGTGACAAATAACCAAGCACCAA
The DNA here is from genome assembly GCF_051225735.1 of Oryctolagus cuniculus. Taxonomy (NCBI): domain Eukaryota; kingdom Metazoa; phylum Chordata; class Mammalia; order Lagomorpha; family Leporidae; genus Oryctolagus; species Oryctolagus cuniculus. The sequence continues at coordinate 126,251,559 of NC_142869.1, read as the reverse complement.
AAAGGAAACCTGTTGAAGTGAAATGGACAGTATGAGAAACAGTGACTTGATCAGCCCTTGTTCTGACTGTTGATGTACAATTTAATACTTTATCCCTTTTAGTATTTTTTTGTTCTACTTAATTCTATTGGTTGAACTCTTTAATTAACACACAATTATTCTTAGGTGTTTAAATTTAACTGAAAAGTGATCTCTGTTAAATATAAGAGTAGGAATAAGAGAGGGAGGAGATGTACAATTTGGGACATGCTCAATCGGACTTGCCCCAAATGGTGGAGTTAGAAATGCACCAGGGGATTCCAATTCAATCCCATCAAGACTGCATGTACCAATGCCATCTCACTAGTCCAATTGATCAATTTCAGTTCACAAGTGATCACACTGATAGGTCTAAGAGTCAAAGGGATCACATAATCAAGACTAGTGTCTGCAAATACTAACTGATAGACAAAACGGGAGAGAATGATCCAACATGGGAAGCTGGATACACAGCAGACTCATAGAATGGCAGATGTCCTAAACAGCACTCTGGCCTCAGAATCAGCCCTGAAGGCATTTGAATCCTGCTGAAGAGCCCATGAGAGTATTTTTGGCATGGAAAGCCTATTGAGCCGTGGTGCCGGCCGTCAATGGATTTATTTTCCATATTTTTTGCTATCTTATCTTCCTTTCCCTCCTACTACCACTTCCCTTTCACAATGATGATTCTTGCACATAACCTCCAGGTCCTCTGAAAAACAAAGAAAAGAAGCTGGCTTTGATGTCTCATTCAAGGAAGCAACTTTTAAAAAAGATTTATTTATTTATTGAGAGTTACAGAGAGAGAGGGACAGACTGTGTGTGTGTTCGGGGGATCTCCCTTTCTCCAGTTCACTCCCCAAATGGCTGAAACAGTGGGGTCTGGACCACACTGAAGCCAGGAACCACATGCTTCTTCCAGTTCTTTCACATGGGGAACACAAGCAGTTGGGTCATCTTCTGCTAATTTTTCTAGCCATGTTATCAGGGGACTGAATTGGGAGTTTAGCGGGCATGAATCTGTGCCCATATGGGGTGCCGGACTGGTAGGTGATGGCTTTAACCGCTACACCACAATGCCAGCCCCAAGGGAGCAAGTCTTAAAGCCAAAATCCCAAGTGAGGACAGCCCATACAAAATATGCACGCAGGAAGCCAGCATTGTTGTACAATCGGTTAACTTTTGTCTTAGGACATCAGCATCTCATGTTTGGAGTCCCAGCCATTTCACTTCTGATCCAGATGATGGTCCCAGTCCTTGGGTCCCTGCACCCAGGTGGGAGACCTGGATGGCTTTAGCCTGGCCCAACCTCAACCACTAAGGACATTTGGAGAGTAAACCAGTGGACTAAAGACCTCTTCCTCTCTGCCTCTCCCCCTCTCCCTTCTTCTTCTTCCTCTTCCTCTTCCTCTTCCTCTTCTTCTTCTTCTTCTTCCTCTTCTTCTTCTTTTTTTTTTTTTTTTTGACAGGCAGAGTTAGACAGTGAGAGAGACAGAGAGAAAGGTCTTTCTTTTGCTATTGGTTCATCCTCCAATGGCCACCGCGGCCGGCGTGCTGCGGCCGGCGCACCATGCTGATCCGAAGCCAGGAGCCAGGTGCTTCTCCTGGTCTCCCATGGGGTGCAGGGCCCAAGCACTTGGGCCATCCTCCACTGTACTCCCAGGCCATAGCAGAGAACTGGCCTGGAAGAGGGGCAACCGGGACAGAATCCGGCGCCCCGACCAGGACTAGAACCCCGTGTGCCGGCGCTGCTAGGTGGAGGATTAGCCTATTGAGCCATGGCGCCGGCCTTCTTCTTCTTCTTCTTCCTCTCTAAATAAATAAATAAAATGCATTTTTAAGAAATTATATTAAGGGGCTGGTGCTGTGGTGCACTAGGTTAATCCTCTGCCTGCAATTCCGTATTCCATATGGGCACTGGTTCTAGTCCCGGTTGCCCCTCTTCCAGTCCAGCCCTCTGCTGTGGCCCAGGAGGGCAGTGGAGGACGGCACAAGTGCTTGGGCCCTTGTACCCGCTCGGGAGACCAGGAAGAAGCACCTGGCTCCTGGCTTTGGTTTGGCGCAGCGCCGGCCGTAGTGGCCATTTGGAGAGTGAACTAATGGAAGGAAGACCTTTCTTTCTGTCTGTAATTCTACCTGTCAAATAAATAAACTCTTTAAAAAAAGAAATAAATTATATTAAAATGCTATCTGTGCATTTCCTGCCTTTCAGGGCATCAAAAATCTATGCCTAAAACAGACTTGGATACAAATTCAGAAACTTTGTTCATTCATTTGTTTAAATATGACAGCCATATTTCTTCCATTAAAATAACAATCAAGGACCTATAAATTGAGAAATGGAAGTTGAGCAGTACTAATGAATATTCCTTTGACTTGGGATGTATCTTAAAAGTAGACTACAGGGGGGCTGGCGCCGTGGCTCAATGGGCTAATCCTCCACCTTGCGGCACCGGCACACCGGGTTCTAGTCCCAGTCGGGGCGCCGGATTCTATCCCGGTTGCCCCTCTTCCAGGCCAGCTCTCTGCTATGGCCCGGGAGTGCAGTGGAGGATGGCCCAAGTGCTTGGGCCCTGCACCCCATGGGAGACAGGAGAAGCACCTGGCTCCTGCCTTCGGATCAGCGCAGTGCGCTGGCCGCAGCGCGCCAGCTGTGGCGGCCATTGGAGGGTGAACCAATGGCAAAAAGGAAGACCTTTCTCTCTGTCTCTCTCTCACTGTCCACTCTGCCTGAAAAAAAAAAAAAAAGTAGACTACAGGGGCCAGCACTGTGGTGTAGTGGGCTAAGCCTCAGCCTGCAGGACTGGAATCTCATGTGGCTGCCAGTTCAAGTCCCAGCTCCTTCACTTCCTGTCTAGCTCTCTGTTATGGCGTAGGAAAACAGTGGAAGATGGCTAAAGTGTTTGGGCCTCTGTATCCGTATGGGAGACCCACAATAACTTATAACTTACCCAGGAAGCAGTGGGGACAAATTTGTAGGGAAATAACGTTTGCTTCTTCCTCTATATAAATCTATATAAATCATTATATGCAAATAGAATGAAAAGAAAAGAAGAATTGCATTTGACTTCTAGGGTTCAGGTTGATGTATTACTTGGTAATCTATTCTCAGCCATTCTGTAGTCATCTTAAATCCATGAACCTAAATAAATTTGGATCAGTTTTCTCAGAGGATGGCATGTATATGTGTGTGTGTGTAGATAGATAGATAGATAGATATAGATATCCCTGCTGTATATCTATATCTATCTATCTATCTATCTATGCATATTGTATGTGAGCTGTTTTCTTGATACCACCAAATAATTCTTTATACCTTCTGTTCACTTGATTTCTGATATGTATCTACAAAAGTAAGATAAAATGTGTAGTGGGATTTAGTTTGAGATGCTTGATAAACTCTAAGAACCCTGTTGACCTAAACTGCCTAAGTAAATGGAAGAGATAAACCAAAGCATCCATTTCATTTTGTAGGCAATAAAATTGAGACATAGAGAGAAGTTCTCTCCTCAAGGCCATATTTTATGTGGCAAAATCTTTCATGTAATATAATACTGTTACCACTTTTATATGCTATGATTTTTATTCAGTGTATCCAGGGTAAATGTAGAAACCACAATAAATTTTTTGTGGTGTCAATGATAAATTGGTACAAATATCCACTCACTAATTGTAGATGGACTTTGTTTTTTTCAAACAAGTTTTTCTTTATAGTACTTTAGAAATATAAGATACAATAAAAATCTTGTCTTTTGACCAAATTCCAAAGTGGTACTTAAATTTGGTGAAACAAAAAAATAAAATCTCTTTTTCTTTTACTAGTTTCACTATTATATTCTAATATGTTCCATACTACTATTTTAATTTAAAATTTTTATTTCAAAGCATTTATTTTTATCTGAGTATAAAATTAATAAAGGCTCACTGTAGAGAGCTTGAAAAATTGGGAAAGAAAGAACAAAATACACAAAGAACTGCTACCCAATATAAGTATATTTTATAAGATGTGTTTTGCTATTAATATATAATATTCCACAGTTTAATATCATAGTTTAGGTAATAAGTATTAAAGTTCATGGATTAAAATGCATTCTAAACTTGAAATGGGAGCCCAGCATTGTAGTGCAGTGAGTTAAGTCATGGCCTGCAATGCTGGTATCCCACATCAGAGTGCCATTTCAAGTCCCAGTTGCTTTACTTGCAATCCAACTTCTTTCTGCACCTGGGGAAACTTCATAAGATGGTACAAGTACTTGAATATATGACACCCATATTGTAGACCCAGATGCAGTTCCAGACTCCTGGCTTCAGCTTGGCCATTACATGGTTCAGTGAATGAACCATGGTTGGAAGATTCTCTCTCTCTTTCTCTCTCTCTCTCTCTCTCTCCCCCTCCCTACTCTCTCTTCTTTCTCCTTCTCTCTTTCTCACTCTCTCGCTCATATCTTTATGTCTAGCCTCCTCTGTCTCTACCTATATCTCCTTCTTTCTCTGTCACTCTGCCTTTCTAAGAAAAATAAAATATTTTTTTTTAAAAAGCTTGAAATGACACTTAAGATTACATGGATACAAGTCTATACAAAATGCATTAGGAGACATGGAATTAATTCTATGAAAGAAAGTGTATGGAATGATTATAACAGCTGGGATACTTAGGGTTGGCTCTGTGACATAGTTGGTTAAAGCCACCACCTGTGATACCAGCATCCCATTTAGGGTTGGTTAGAGTTCCAGCTGCTCCACTTCTGGTCCTCCTTCCTGCCAATGCACCTGACACGGCAGTGGAAGATGGCCCAATTGCTTGGACCCCTGCACTCACATGAGTGACCTAGAAGAAGCTTCTGGCTTCAGCCTGGCCTAATTCCAGCCATTGTTGCCATTTGGGGAGTGAATCAGTGGTTGGAAAAGCTCTCTCTCTCGCTCTCTCTCTCTGTGTGTGTGTGTGTATGTGTCTCTCAGTCTACCTTTCTCTCAATAATTCTGCCTTTCAACTAAAATAAATAAATCAGAATAAAAGAAAAACAACAACAAAAATATCTGGGATACCTTAGGCTAATCTCATGTTTTTACAAAATTTTATAATTTAAATTTGATAAATAAATAAAATCAAAAGTAAAACATATTTTAAAAATTGGTAATGTACTAGTATTAGTTATTATCAATACATTGATTGCTGTAAAACTTATTTTAACTGTTTACCCCAAGAAATCAGTATGCGTTATTTTTAACTCAGTAGTTAAGATTCTAAAAGAGAATACTTAATTCCTATCACTGCTATTTCAATGCTCTCACAGGCATGTAGTATCCCAACTCAAATAATAGTACCATGTATATAGCTTCTACTAGGTACAAGTTGCCATGCCATTTTTGGAACTCCACAGTAATTTGTTTAATACAACAATTAGGGAACTGATGCACTGAAATGTTAAACGAGTCAACAAAGATCGCAAAGCTAGTAAGTGTAAGACCTAGGACCCTGGGATGCAGCTCCAGATCTTGACATAAACCTGGATAAAATATACCATGTATCACCACTTCTCTCATGCTAACCTAAGAGGTAACAAGTATTTTTCCCTATATATGTGTGTGCAAACACATGCAGGTAGATAAACAGAAAAATATCCAATGATCTCGCATGCACTGTCACCATTTAAAACTCACAGTCCAGAGTAAGCATATATCTTAGTGGATAAGGTTCCTACATTCCACATCAGTGCACCTGGGTGGTTAGTGGCTATAGCTCCTGACTCCACCTTACATCAGTGCAGGCCCTGGGAGCCAGGGGTGATGACTCAGGTAATGGGATTCCTGCCTCATATGTGGGAGATCAAGATTGAGTTCACAGCTCTGGCCCAACCTCAGTTGTTGTGGAGAGTGAGTCATTGGATAGATGGGAGTTAATTCCACCCCCATCTCCCTCTCTCTCTGTCTCTCCCTCTATCTGTATATCATTAAAATAAATGATTTTTAAAAAGATTTATTTATTCATTTATTTGAAAGTCAGAATTCAGTAGTTCATGCATTTGTTTATGATTACTTCTAAATATTCTTATCATAAATTTTTTTTGAGTTCCGTTTCTTTCATTTCTTCTATCTCATCATCTTCATAATCTTGTATTGGAGTGTCATGTTCTTTTAGGTGTCCCGTCCCGCGGGACAGCAACTGGGGCCGAGCACCTAGAAGGAGAAATGAAAGGGACAGGAGACACAAGGATGGCAGCAAGACAGGTGCCGATCAAGCTGCGACTTTATTTTTCAACCACACACTTATATATCATCGAGGCAGGGTATCGGGAGGGGGAAGGAGGGGGGGGGCTTATCTTGTAGCTGCAATGCTAGTGCAAGTAGGGGAAAGGTTACAAGGCCTTAAGGCACAAGGTCACACAAGGTTGCATTATCAGTACTATCAGGTCTGGCTTGTCCAGCCCTGTCTCTCAACTAAGAGGTCACATGCTGCGTGGTCCCCGACATATCCCCCTTTCTTATCAATTAAACAGAAATGGCTACCGGTTAGGCCAACCGTGATGAGCGAGCAGTGCCTGTCTTAGGAATCGACCCGGAGCTCCAGCACCTCTTACCCGTCATTGGATATCCTTGCCAGTCCCCAAGGACTCCTGTCTTAGGTGGGTGAGGTTCCGGGAAGGTGCCCGTCATTGGCTTACTGCTCGTTTTATTGATAGGCCTGGGGCCCTTCCTGGGCTCCCGACTGGGGCAGCGGCAGACCGAAGGGGAGAGTCAGTTGTTGGAGGGACCGTGACCTCACTGGCCAGACTTCACCGGCCAGAGAGAGAGATAACGTTTTCCATGGGATCTTCCATGGCCAGACTTTGGTAATGTATTTGAATTGGTCTGGCTGCTAAATTATCTACTTGTTGTCTGATAAAGGTCATCAGCCTATTGAGGAGACAAGGACCTATAGATAGCACAACAAGCAACCCAACAATGGGGCCTAAAAGCGGTAGCAAATAGGGAAGCAGTCCATTCCATCCAGTCCAAAAGGGATTTTCAGCCATGGCACGTCGACGACGCTCCAGATCTTCTTGAAGTGTCTTGATTTTATCACGAACAATGCCGGACTTGTTAGCATAAAAACAGCATTTTTCCTGTAAAGCCAAGCAAATATCTCCCCGTTCAGCAGTAAGCAAGTCTAAGCCTCTACGATTTTGTAGAACCACTTCCGCTAGGGAATCAATTTGATCTTGAAGGTCCTGAATGGTGGTGGATAGGGTCTGCACATCATTAATAAGTTGTTGGGACAATTCTCTATATTTGTGGACCGCAATTCCTAGTCCTGTGGATCCTGTAACCATAGCTGAGGAAATTCCCAATGTGGCTAATAAAGGAATAAATTGAATAGCTCGTTTTTGTCTCCCTGCAATATAATCAAGGGAGGGGATAGGAACAGGGGTATCTCCATTGATAATCTCTATATCAGGAAAAAGTATAGCTTGCATGCAATTACCGGTCCAATTTGTTGGTAAAATGGTATAAGCTAAATTATCCCTACATACAAAAACGGTGGAATTAGGGGCATAAAGAGGGTAGTTTACTGTTACATTATTTGTACAGAAAGGAGCAAGGCCTACATCGATATCGAAGGGATTGTTGTTGGGAGGTTTATAAAGGCAAGTGATATTTTCCGTTGGGACAGGAAGAACGGGAAAGGGCTGCATAGGGGGGTGGCCCAAGAAACTATTGAACTCAAGGGTATTATTAAGCGGTAGAAAAATGGCAAGAGGAAGGGGGGGTCCCTGGCGTAAACAGAGCCAGCAGTCTCTTGCAAGGTTTGGGGCAGAGAGATTAAGCAGTTTATGGGTGTTGGTAAGGATATCGATGGTATTGACATCCAAGTCTTTATTTCCTCTGGAATGAACTTTAGCCAGGGGGTGGTATTGGAGGGAAGGGTAAAGGCTTTCAAATACAGTTTCGAGTACCTTTTGTGTTTTTAATTTAGTAAGGGTATCCTGAGGGCCTCCACCGTCAGACACTCCCACAGGGGCTATAGGGTACCAGCAGGCTACTTGTCCCTTAGTGGGGCAGGAGGGGGAGCTGAAGCGTGAAGAGGACAACTCTCCTCCGAACGTTCCCTCATAATCTCCTGATATAACAGCAAACAGTAAACGCTGATTTCCCTTATTACAGGTTTGATACTGTGTATAACAGGAGGAGTGCACGGAGTAATGGATAGTTTTATTGCACTCTGATGGGCACTGATCCCCAGTGCGGTAAGAGTCTAGCTTAGGTTTGGGAACACAGAACCATCGGGAACCCGGGACGGTCAGATAAGCAGTTTTATCTCCGCAGTCTTGTGTAAAATGCGGCTTTTGAGCACGGCCACGGCCACGGGTTCGTGGGAAGGATACTATTATGCCCCCTGAGCAGGTACAAGGGTGATGCTGTTGAAGGTATTTTTGAATGCCCTGAGGGTTGTCAAGCCCTGCAAAGACTGGTGGAGCCCAATGGATGGTGTAGATTGCCATCATCAGGAGAGCAAGGCTGAGGGCCATTGTATTAGGGCCCTTTGGAGGGGTTAATCAGTGAGCCCTCAGGAAATGTAGCAGGGGAGGAGAGAATAGAGAGAAGATAAGATACACAAATAGCAACAATGGCAACAATTCCAACAATAATAAGGAGTCCTGTAATGAGTCCCAGTAGCGTCCAGCCGGGTCTTTTCATTCCTGTGGGTATAAAGAAAAGGCGTTCTCAGGGCCAAGTACAGGCTCTGGAACAACATCATTATTTGTAGGAATTGGCGGATTAACTTGTTTAATTAATCTTTCAGGTAGCCATCTTGGTGCCGATTGTTTTTGGTCCAGGATGCAGGCTGAGCCACGTCCCCAAATGAGTACTGGATCTGGGCCGTGCCAGCTACTGGTGAGGGGGTCTCGCCACATTACCATAGGCGGAGCCGTATCAGGGGAAGGGTGCCAATGACGGTCTGCAGCTGAATGATTATTATTATCCAAGGTCAGGAAGTTTAGCACAAAGAGCGCATGATTCAATCGGTCGCGGGGAGAGGCAAAAGACAAGGAAGTGGCTTCAAGCCGAGTGAGCCAAGTTTTTAGTGTTTGATGGGCTCTTTCAACAATTCCCTGTCCCTGTGGATTGTAGGGAATTCCTGTAATGTGGTTAATATGGAGCGCCTCACAAAATTGTTTAAACTTAGTGCTGACATAAGCAGGACCATTGTCTGTCTTAATCTTAACAGGTTTTCCCAGTACAGAAAGAGCTGTGATAAGGTGCGAGATAACATCCTTAGCAGCTTCTCCTGTGTGGGGGGAGGCAAAGACAAAGCCACTATAGGTGTCTATAGAGACATGGAGATACTTTAGTTTGCCAAATTTTGGGAAGTGTGTGACATCCATTTGCCACAGTTGATTAGGGAGAAGACCACGCGGATTGACTCCCAAATGCGGTACAGGTTGGCTTGTAACACATGAGGGGCATTTTTTGACTATTTCACGAGCCTGTTCTCGTGAAATTTTACAAAACAAACGGAGAGATTGAGCATTTAAGTGATGCAACCTATGCAAGTTTTGAGCTTCCTGTACTGATCCCACAATTATGGGGAAGGTAAGCCTTGTAGCATCTGTCTGGGCATTACCTTCTGAGTTTTGAGCTTTCTGCACTGATCCCACAGTTGTGGGGAAGGTAAGCCTTGTAGCAGCATCTCTCTGGGCATTACCTTCTGAGTTCTGAGCTTCCTGCACTGATCCCACAGTTGTGGGGAAGGTAAGCCTTGTAGCAGCATCTGCCTGGGCATTACCTTCTGAGAGTGACCCTGGTACTCAAAAAATGCCTTTAGATCCTTATTTTTAACCCGAACTCCTCGTGTCTTGAGGGCCTCCCTGAGACCTGAAATGAACATTTCCCGTGACGATAATGCCTGTCCCATGGCTGTCACTTACCTTGCGCCGTCTTCACTCCGCAGCGTCGACCGATGCTGATGATCTCGGGTGGGCAGTTCCGAGCCGGTCGCACAATCACTTGGATCCAAGTTTTCCTCCTGGAAGGCGGCGTTCCTCCAATCTTACAGGCACTCGAACCCCAAGGGCCGCACTCGAGCCCCACGTTGGGCGCCAGTTGTCCCGTCCCGCGGGACAGCAACTGGGGCCGAGCACCTAGAAGGAGAAATGAAAGGGACAGGAGACACAAGGATGGCAGCAAGACAGGTGCCGATCAAGCTGCGACTTTATTTTTCAACCACACACTTATATATCATCGAGGCAGGGTATCGGGAGGGGGAAGGAGGGGGGGGGCTTATCTTGTAGCTGCAATGCTAGTGCAAGTAGGGGAAAGGTTACAAGGCCTTAAGGCACAAGGTCACACAAGGTTGCATTATCAGTACTATCAGGTCTGGCTTGTCCAGCCCTGTCTCTCAACTAAGAGGTCACATGCTGCGTGGTCCCCGACATTTAGGAGCATCATGATGTCTTTCTTGTTCTTGTTTCTTCAGTTTTTGAATTTGTTGTTTGGCATTGTGGAGATATTCTTTGGTTTCTTTCTTTTTTTTTTTTTTTCCCTCTCACTGTGGTGGCTTTTCTTATTATACTATGACTCTAGATTAAGTGGACTGTCTGATTTTGGTGAATCTCTAGAGGCTTGTGATGGGTGTGACCAGTGAGCTCTGTTCAGTTCTTCAGGGTTAAGGGTGTGCCAAACGTGACACACCCAGGTTTGGTGTGGTAAATCTCTCTCTCTCTCTCTCTCTCTCTCTCTCTTACTCAGAAGGGAAGTAATTCCGCTCAGCTGAGCTCTTCTCTGTGGCGATCAGTGCCTGAGCGCTGGCTCCTGTGGGTATAATATTCATCTGCTCTCTCTGAAGGACCACACAAAGGATCTGTGCAGTCCTCAGTGTAAGCTCAGATTCCCCTGCAATGTCTCTCACCAGGTAGCCAGGGCTGCCTGAGCCTGTGGCGTCTCCCACAGAGACTACTCACATCTCAGCCACACCATGAGTTCTCCCACATACCCTCAGTTTGGTTTTTTTTTTTCACGGTCTCAGTTCATAAGCTCCACACATTCAGTAGGTCTTATTCTCCGGTTATTACTCCCCACCAGAGTCAGATTTTACTGTTTGGCTGAGGGTGGGTGCAGCCCCGAGCTAGCACAGCTGTTACATATGTCCCTCTGCTTCAGTCACGCTGTCTTCAATGCTTGGTCAAGAACATTTCAGTGGAGTCTTGGCTGCTGTTTATCTCTTGCCTGGGATGCTTTCCCCAAGTTATCTGTTGCTCTCACTCCCTCATCTTGTTGGGCAGGAAGTTAGGTATGAGCTTATGTGTGTGTGACAAAGGCCTCCAGAGAAGACTTCTACATCCAGCATATGCATCTACATCTCAAAATTATCCCGATAATGCTTCAGGGGCAGCCCAGTGTTTGCATCCTGCCCTGCCCCCTTCTACCTGATAACCTGCCAGGTGGAGATCCCTGCCCCTTCTGCCTGACAAATCTTCTACAATCTCCCAGATGCAGCCCAGTATCTGCATTTCAAACACCCTGCTCTGGATCCCCATTCTCTAGGGGGTCCTGCTCACCCTTCCTCTGAACCCAGGATGGCACCAGCTAGGTTTCCTCCTGTCTGATACCTTCAAGGAAAAACTCAGATAGGAGCTTCTTAGTATTTACAGCCAAAAAATCCTTTGTTTCAGGAGGAAATGTGTGAAGACAGAGACCCATCTCCTTAAACACCCTCCTACCCCCCACCCCACCCCCCACTCCCGGCCTCAACCGGACTGTGAGCTCAGCCCTCTGCCTCTCTGCTGAGCCGCCCACCTGGCCTGGTCAGGTGTACTCTCTCTACTTGGTCATGTAACCCTGCTCCCCCCCCCCCCCAGTCTGTCAGGCTGTCTGGAGGGGTGCCCATCCATCCTTACGGATGTCCCTTCCCTAATAAACCTTGCTATTTTACCTCCCATTACTCTCTGTCTCACGCCTGAATTCTTTCTTGCGCGAAGACAAGAACCCTGTAATTTCTCCGGTAACAATCTCATTCAGGCATTTATTCAAACAGGCTACCCACATGATAGAACTACCCTGACTCTACCCAAAATTCTACTCTCTCTTCTGTCAATTCTTTACCACACTTATTACCAACTTTTCATTTACAGGGATTGTCTTAGGACTTACTGCCGTCCAGCAACCAACAGATTTTAATTTTCTTGTTTATGGTCTTTCCCCTCCATTCAGAATGTGTTATCCAGAGTAGCAAAGGTTTTTTTTTTTTTTTTTTTTTTTTTTTTTTTTTGTCTATTTCATGAACTTTAACATTTCCACAAACAAGATGGAATTAACATCCAATAGGTACCTAAGAAGCTGCTATTGGTTGAGTTTAAATGAGGCACTTCAAAGCCAAGTGCTCTTGAGTAAGGGTGAACAACTTACTGTATTTCAGCACAATTCTCATTTACAGGTAAAGAACTCAATCTTGCCTTCACACATGAATTCTTCTACATTTCTACCCTTACTTATAACAAATATTTGATGCAAATATTTGTTTTTCACCATGATTTTAACAGCCCTATTTTTATGTATGTGATCATATCTAAATTAACATCATTTTTAAAAATGAAGACATTATGCTAGGTGAAATTCACGTACATAAAATCAAGCATATTAAAGTTAATTTAATGTGGCAAGTTTAACTATTTTAACGTTTTCAAGTGAACATTTCAATGGCATTTAGCGTATTCACTTTAGGACATTTTGTGCATAGAACCCATATATTTAATTCAAAATAATAGCATTATTTCAAAGTAACACCCCTGATCAACAAGCAATTTCTGTCCATCCCATCCCCCTCTAGATCCTGATAAATGTGAACCTACATTCTCTTTCTCTAGATTAGCCTATTCTGGACACTTAATCTAAATGGATTTTATAATGAGTCACCTCTTGCACACATAGCCCTTTGACTGGGAGTTACATCTACATTGTAGAACATATCGGTTCTTCATTTTTATTGTTGAAAAACATTTAATTTTATGTATAGACTACAATTTGTTTATCTACTCCTGGGCTTTTGGATGGTTTTGCTATCATATGGCTATAGTGAATATGACTACTCTGAACAATTTTTGTACACTTACTTGATGATATATTCTCAGTTTTTGAGGGGTGCAGCTGTGAGGTAAAAGGATAATTTTATGCTTAAACTTTTGAAAAGTGCTCAAATTATTTGCCACAGCATAATTATTGTAATTCCCACCAGCAATATGTTATGGATCTACTCCCTTCCCATCATTATGAGTTTTATTTGTATTTTACTAATGACTAATGAAGTTGAGCATTTTATCATGTGCTTTTTGTCCATTTGTTTGTCTTCTTCAGAATAAAATGTCTATTCAGGTTCTTGCCATTTTAAATTGTGGTGTTATCTTTTGCTGTTGAATTCTCAGATATGATTTGCAAACATTTCAACCATTTTAGGAAATGTTCTTTTATTTTCTTGATAATTTGCACTGGCAAAAAAGTTTTTAATTTTGATGAAGCTATATTTATGTATTTAATCTATTTATTTAATAAATTTTGTTCTGTAATGTATTTCCTGTTTGCTGTTCTCTACATGTGAGAATTCTTGAAGGTAATTTTTTATAAAAAGATTTATTTATTTATTTGAGATGCAGAGTTACAGAGAAGGAGAGGCAGAGAGAGAGACAAAGAGAGGTCTTCTATCCGCTGGTACATCCCCAAATGGCCACAACAACCAGAGCTAGGTGGATCCAAAGCCAGGAGCCAGGAGCTTCTTCCAGGTCTCCACATGAATACAGGGGCCCCAAGATTTGGACCATCCTCTACTGCCTTGCCAGGCCATAGCAGAGAGCTGGATCGGAAGTGGAGCAGCCAGGTCTTGAACCAGCGCCCATATGGGATGCCAGCACTGCAGGTAGCAGCTTTACCTGCTACGCCACAGTACTGCCCCCAAAGCACTGTTTTTAAAGAGTCTGTTCTTGGTTGAAAATATGGTTTTTCAGTGTTTATTGAAAATCAGTTAGCCATAGATGTGTGACATTGTTTCTGAACTCTCAATTCTGTTCCATTGGTGTACCAACATACTGTTATATGAACCTAAGATTATTGTAGTCAGTAGTAAGTTTTGGAACTGTGAGTGTGATTGCTTCTAATCACAGAATACTTTGGGTCTTTGTGACCTTTTTACAATTCTCTATGAATAACTAGAGCAGCCTTTTCTATTTCCTCAAAAAAAAATGCTCAAATTTTGATAGAGATTGCATTGAATGTGCACACTGCTTTAGATAGTAGTATGAAGTTTCCAATCCATGAATAAAGAATGTCTTTCTATTTATCTGGGTATTCTTTATTTCTCTCAGCAGTGTTTTGTGGTTTTCAATGAAAACATCTTCCATCTCTGTGGTTAAATCTATCCCTGTGGTTAAATTTAATTCTATTAAATGCCATTGTAAAAGTAATTGCTTTCTTAATTTTCTTTCCAGTTTGTTCATTGCAGATGCACTGTTCATTTTTGCATTTTGATTTTGTATTCTCTAGCATCACTGATATTCTTCTTGGCAATATTGCTTTTATATTCCTGCGAATTACTTTGCATTTCTATAGGTAGCTTCATGTCTTTGTAAACACAAATGATTATTTCCTCTCTTCGTTTTCAACTGGAATGTCTTTTTCTCTTATTCATGCCTAATTGCTCTGATTGGAACTTACAGTGCCATTATAAATACCCATTGTGAAAGCAAGCATCTTTGTCTTGTTCCTGAATGGGGAGGAAAATATTTTAGTCTTTCACCTTTGAATATAATTTTCATAAATGCATGTGGTCACATTGAATACATTTCCTTTCATTCCTCCTTGTTTCCGTAGGGTTCTTCTCAGAAAAGAGTGTTGGGTTTCATTAAATGCTATTTCTGAGTCTTTTTGTTTTTAATGTGATGTATTAGTGAATCGGTTTTCTTATACTGAACAATACCTGGTGCAAATTCCACTTTGTTTCAGTACGAAATTCTTCTAATATGTTGTTGTGCTTTATTTGCTACTATCTGTTATGGAATTTGGATTCTGCAATGATCCTTTCTTCTCTTTATTCTTACTTTTATATAAGAGTGATGCTTACTTCATAGAATGAGTTGCAAAGTGTTCTCTCTTATATTGAAAAGGTTTGAGAAGGATTTTGCCAATTTTTCTCTTCATATTTATAGAATTCAGCAGTGAAGACATGAGTCCTTGGATTTTTTTTTCTTCTTTTGAGTGTTTGTAATTTTTTTTATTATTTTTGGTGACTCAATCTGTTTACTTTTTATAGGTATGTTGAGATTTTCACTTTCTTTTTGAGCCACTTTTGGTACTTTGTGTGTTTATATGCATTTTTCCATTCCAGAAAAATTATCTGATTTGTTGTCTTACAATTTTTCATGCTATTTTCCTGTAATCCATGTTTATTTTCATAGAGTTTGAAATAAATATTGCATTTTTATTTCTGATCTTATTTATTTTCCTTTACTCATTTTTTCCTTCTCAGTTCTAAGGATTTGGGGGAATCTTTTTAAAAGAAATTTTGATTTTATTGATCTCTATTATTTATCTACTCTTAATTATTTTCATTCTATCTTTATTATTCCTTTCTGTTTGCTAGCTTTTGGTTTAGCTAACTTTTCCTTTTACAGCTTGTTAGGTTTTAAAGTTAAACTATTGGGTATACATTTTAATTTATTTCTTTGAAGAAAGTGATTGTGGCTATAAATTTTCCTCTGTGTTCCACCTTAACTGCATCCCATAAATTTTAATATTTTATATTTTTTATTTCTCTGTGTTCTAACTTTTGATGAGTTTTTCTCTTCATTGGATCTCTTGTTTGTCATTTAAATTCCACACATTTGTGAATTTTTCCAGTTTTTCTTCTCTCATTTATTTTTAGAATTATTCCCTGAGGATGGAAAATATATTGTATATGATAGTTTTTAAAATTTATTGAAACTTACTTTATTTCCAAAAATTTGGTCTGTTATGGCTGGAATGTGCATTCTGCTCCTACTAACTGAAGAAATTTACTTCTGCCTGTTAAGTCTAGTTGTATTGTGTTATTGTTTAAGTCCTCAATTTTTTAAATTAATCTTCAACCTAGATATTATACTCATGATTAAAAGTTGAGAGTGGATTACATGGTATCACATCAGGTTAAACCTCCAATTGTGACACGAGAATCCCATACTATAGTCCTGGCTGCTCAGCTTAATATCAGCTCCCTGTTAATGCTCCTGATAAAGCAGCAGAAGATGGCCCAGTTTCTTGAGACCCCGCCACCCACATGGGAGACCCAGATGTAAATCCAGGCTTTTGGCTTTGGTCTGGCCGAGTCCCAGCCTTTGCAGCCGTCTGGGTACCGAACCAGTGGACTGATCTCTCTCTCTGTCTCCCGCAGTCCCCGGTCTTTAACTCTGCCTTTCAAAAAATAAATAAATAAATGCACAAATAAAAATAAAATAAAATAAAATAAAATAAATAAAAGTGAAGAGGAGTAGGTGAAGAGCAAGCAAAAACGCTGCAAAACTTTCCTAATGTTTTAATGTTGTCTTTTCTTGATTCAGTGTTTGGTTGCTATGAACTCTTGGCTGTTTCCCAGAGTTCGGAGGAAGTTGGTTCTGTCTATTTTGCTTCCTTTTTGATGTTTTTGAGGAAGGATTGGAAATTACGACTTGCTTGCAACATCATTTTGTTTATGTCATCCTCTATATTATTTTAAAATGCATTTCTTTTTTTAAAAAAATATAGTCCTCTGTAGAAAGTAGTTTGTGGTCTCAATGAACATTGTTGATATGATAGGTAAATTCTGGCTTTTGTTATCTCTGCTTTCATTTTATGAATGTAGAGATAGACAGATAGACAGATAGACAGTGTAGATAGATATACATGTGAATTTTTAAAGATGCTTTTTATCAAAAGCAGAAGTTACCAAATTCTAGTCAGCTTCACCGTGATGATTTTTAATGCTCACTGCATCTGTTTATTTTCTTAGCAGAAGCAGTTTGCTTTATGTGACAACAGATGTATCTGTGATTATTTTCACTGAAATACCCAAACATTGGAGTAAAGCAGCAATTTACAATTTTTTCCTGAGACTTCTTTTAAGTACACAATTAGCGAACAATGAAGAACTCATTACCTCCTATATCTTTACAGTTGAGGAAACAATTAAAATTGGTGGTGTGAAAACACACACAGATAAAATCACATCCAGATAAACACACATCACCCTAATTTTAATTTCCAGAACCTGGAAAACATCTGCTATCTTACTCGACTTTCTCTCATAGATGAAAAATTTCCCCATGACAATTCTGGTATTGTGTTGATATTCCATAACTTTTTTGATATTTGTCTCAGTTATTGTTTATAATTATTTTAGATACAGGAAGAGGGAAAAAACCAACAACTGATGAAACATAGATCATGAAGAGAAAACTACTTTCTTTCATGGTGTGCTTAATCTTGGCCAGATTAATCTCTATTAAGCTATTATCCCTATGGGGATGCTGAAGCTGATATTTATTAGCAATTCCTCCAGGCAGGAAGTTGATCCAATAGCTTTGTTCATTCTTGTGTGAATGGAGGGTTGCTATTACTTATTTTGCCATTAACCTATGAGCTATAACAGCAGGTGGACATTTAATGTTCTCCAGAAAATCCATCACGCTCCATGTGGTCATCAGCATCATGTCCTTCGAGGACACATTATAATTTCTTCTGCTCTTCTCCCAAGCCTGTGTTCCCTCCCCTTTTCTTTTAGGTTGAGTCCCTCCTCCCTCCAGTGAGGCTTCATAAGCATCTATATAGGAATGTCCACCTACTTGCCCTCCACTTGCCAACTCTGGTTGCTAACATGACACCAGCCCTGTTACCACAGCCTAACCAAGGGCTATCCCTTCATTGCCACATGAGGTTCCTCTCCTTAAGACCTTCCAGTGGGCCAGCGCCGTGGCTCAACAGGCTAATCCTCCGCCTAGTGGCGCCGGCACACGGGGCTCTAGTCCCGGTGGGGGCACCAGATTCTGTCCCGGTTGCCCCTCTTCCAGTCCAGCTCTCTGCTATGGCCCGGAAGTGCAGTGGAGGATGGCCCAAGTGCTTGGACCCTGCACTCCATGGGAGACCAGGAGAAAGCACCTGGATCCTGCCTTCGGATCAGCGCGGTTGGAGGGTGAACCAACGGCAAAGGAAGACCTTTCTCTCTGTTTCTTTCTTTCTCACTGTCCACTCTGCCTGTCAAAAAAATAATAATAAAAATAAAAAAGACCTTCCATTAACCTTCCTCTATTTTATCTCCTGCCTTTCTTCTCTCTTTCTCTCCCCCTATTTTATGTACTTTCAAGAAAACAATGTTTATTTTTTCAGAATGATACAGAGAATGAAAAGCAAATCTTTAAGTACTTTGGAAATCAAATCAAAGGACATTCACGTGTCTGAGTTTTGACTGACTCTGTTTGGATGTGATTATGAATGGTCTCTCTCTATTTTTCTACTTTTCAAGCCACCTAATTGTGGCATGGCTAAAATACAGAAAGCTGAAAGTATTTAACAACTTGATAACTTTGGAAATGTGTATATAGCATAGCCCGTTCCATTAATGTATTCATCATCTCCAAAAGTTTTCTCCTGCCCATGTTGTTCATTGTCACCATTATCATCAGTCAATAATAACATTTAACATAAATTTAAGTATATATTCTTAACTATAAGCACCATGCTTCTGTTCAATCAGCATTTTTTCTTTTGTCTACTTGGTCATATTGCTTCACCTGTCTTCATTATTAGTGACAGCTGATTAAATTTCAGAAACATTGTTGGGCTTGGAGTTTTGAATCCATTGATTCAGTTCTCCCCTTGTCTTGCTGATCACACTTTCTCATATCCATGTAGAGGCCACAGTTGACTTCCCTAAAGTCTCACTTGGAGTGAGTGCACAAAATTTGCCCTTACACTTTTTATTTTCCCTACATACTTATCCTCTGGAGGAGTTCATACAGTATTTGACATCTCATCCTTGTATTGACCACTCCCTATTTTTTTTAAAAGATTTATTCATTTGAAAGAGTTACACTGAGAGAGAAGGAGACGTAGAGGGAGGGAGAGAGAGAGAGAGAGAGAGAGAGAGAGAGAGAGAGAGAGAGAGAGGTCTTCCATCCACTGGTTCACTCCCTAATTGGCCACAACGGCCAGAGCTGCACCGATCCGAAGCCAGGAGCCAAGTGCTTCTTCTGGGTCTCCCATGTTGGGGCAGGGTCCCAAGGACTTGGGCCATCTTCTGCTATTTTTTCAGGCCATAGCAGAGAGCTGGATTGGAAGTAGAGCAGCTGGGACTTGAACCGGCGCCCATATATGGGATGCAGGCACTGCAGGTGGCGGCTTTATCCACTACACCACAGCGCTGGCCCTGACTGCTCCCTATTTTTTTATTTATTTATTTATTGACAGGCAGAGTGGACAGTGAGAAAGAGACAGACAGAGAGAAAGGTCTTCCTTTACCGTTGGTTCACCCTCCAATGGCCGCTGCGGCTGGCACGCTGCAGCCGGCGCACCGCGCTGATCCGAAGGCAGGAGCCAGGTGCTTCTCCTGGTCTCCCATGTGGGTGCAGGGCCCAAGCACTTGGGCCATTCTCCACTGTACTCCCAGGCCACAGCAGAGAGCTGGACTGGAAGAGGGGCAACTGGGACAGAATCTGGTGCCCCCACCGGGACTAGAACCCGTGTGCCGGCACTGCAGGTGGAGGATTAGCCTAGTGAGCTGTGGTGCCAGCCATAAGCTCCTGATTTTTTTTGTCTCACCCAGCATTTTCCCTCTAACTCTAGGTTTCTCTGTGCTAGTCATTATTCATCATCTCCATTTGAAAGTTGATCAGGCAAGAGTAACATCAGAAAAAATATTTTATTGGATCAAAATAAAAGCAAGAGTATGCAAAATATGGCTGTACAGTTCAATGAATACCTACAAAGATAATGCACTATTTATCAGCATCACAGCAGCCCGATTTTTGTCTTTTGCTAATGATTACCACCCTGCCTCAACATTGCCAGTATTTTCAATACCATAGTTTGCTTGTGTTTTACTTTATAAAAAAGTGCTTACTCTTTGTGTCTATTTTCTCTTAACTGCAGAAGTGGGATTAATTTATGTTTTTTCAAAAACCAATATAGCTTATAATATTGTATTGCATATGTACATCATGACTCATTAATTACTATTATTTACCATGTCTGTAAGTTTTCAGTGTTATAAATTGTGCTGTTGGGAAATGTCTCCTGTGTGCTTTACACTGAAATGTGTACACACCTCTCTTTGACAGACATCTCATAGTAGAATTCCTAGATTTGTACATATTGTGTTTTATCACAAATGGCTAGAGAGTTTTCCAGTGTGGCAATTATCTATAATCTCATCATACATTTATGAGAGTGATATCAAACGTAGGATATCCCAAACCACACTTCTTTTGGATACCAGAAACCAGTCTCTTCTAAAGCTGTTTGCTATTTAAGTAATTGATAAGTTAATCTTCCTGTTTGATCAAGTTAAAAAACAATACATTTGTTTAAAAATGCTTTTATTTATTTTTATTTTATTTCAAAGGTAGAAAGAGTCAGATTCTACCCATGGGTTCACTCCTCAAATTCCTTCAGCAGCCAGGGATGGGCTAAGTGAAGGAACCAAAGCTCAATATGGGTGTCCAGCGGTTGGCAGGGAACCAAACACTTATATCACCATCTCCTGACCCCTAGAACGTGCATTAGCAAGAAGCTGGATCAGAAACAGAGGAGCCAGGACTCAAACCAAGCACTGCAATATGGGATGCAGATATTCCAAGAGGCAATGTAACCGCTGAGACAAATGCCAGCAAAAATGATCTTGCACATATCTTTCATCCCTCTATCTCTTATTGTGTTTCCAATCTATCAACAAGTTCTCAACCCTTTCTTAAACATTTAATAAATGCACGTACATAGAGACATGCAATTGATATACAAATATGTAAATGTGCACACAGTTTATATAAACATGTGAATTGACGTTACACTGATATAGTAGTGCCCTCTTATTCAGGTGATTCCATTTTCCATGAAATAGTTGCCCAATTCAACTCCATTCTGAAAATATTAGTACTTACCTTGCCTCTTTCAAGAATGAAAGACCACATTCACATGACATTTTACTGTAGTATATTGTCATAATTGTTATATTTTATTATTACTAATTGTGCTCACTTTAGCAAACTTTATCATATGTATGTCTATACAGGGAAAACCACAGCACAAATGGAGTTGGTAGTGTTGATGGTTTCAGGCATCCACTAGGGGTCTTAGGATGTGTCCCTCATGGGTAAGAGGAAACCACTGTACTCTACAGAGAGAACTTCTTGTTCTAAGCTGCCATTACGCCCAACCACTCTATTGCATCCCCATCGTCAGTTATCCACTGAGCAGCCAGTCATTATTAAAAAACCAAAGCTAACCATGCTTTTACTGGCACCTAATCTCTTACAGTGCACGTTTGACCCATTGTGATCTTGCCCCTGAGATCTTATCTCCTGCCTCAGCACTCTCCCTGTGTCAGTTACACTTAAGCCACACTGGGCCTCTTCCCAGTCCTCAAATACCCCAATCTTGCCCTGAGCGCTGGTTCTTTCCACATACCGTCATTTCCACCCAGAAATGGTGTGCTTCCCCAGATAGCTGCAATCTCACATCTGTTCATTATTAACCCCTAGACTTCCATGGCACTACCTTTTTCCTCCCCTTCCTTTTTCTGTGCAGCACTTATTGAATTAGCAGCATCTATTTATAAACTTACTGACAATGGAAAATACAGTTGGCAAGAATATGAGTTGGTTTTATTCTATTTCCCATTTACCTAGAGAATGGTGTAGTATAGAGCAGGCACTGAACAGGCAGCACATTTGTGGAATAAATAACTAAGTTTGTTGATGAATAAATTCTCTTCAAAACCAAGTGATAACCCAAACATAGCTTTAAGAATTTAAATGTACTGGGCCGGCACCATGGCTCACTTGGTGAATCCTCCACCTGTGGCACCAGCATTCCATATGGGCAAGGGGTTCTAGCTTGGCTGCTCCTCTTCCAGTCCAGCCCTCTGCTGTGGCCCAGGAGGTCAGTGAAGGATGGCCCAAGTGCTTGGGCCCCTGCGCCCGCATGGGAGACCAGGAAGAAGCACCTGGCTCCTGCTTCTAATCGGCATAGTGCCAGCCGTAGTGGCCATTTGGGGAGTGAACCAATGGAAGGAAGACCTTTCTCTCTGTCTCTCTCTCTCAATGTCTATAACTCTACCCATCAAATAAATTAAAAAAAAAGAATTTAAATGCACTCAAAAGAATATTTATTCTAAATCCTCTGTTCAAACAAAAACTCTTAAGAGAAATATTTTAAAATTTTAAGAAACAAAGACATGTTCATCCACAAAGAAAAACCAAAAAATTTTGTAGAAACCTAAGATATTTGCATTTCTAAAAATTTAATTATTTTTATTAACCAATTCAAAAATAAATGGTATAACCTTTCTGATTAGCTATATTAAGTGTGTTTAGCATGATATAATATGTCCAAAATTTTGATTTCCTTTAGTCATCATTGACATAAGAATGCTTTTTCTAAATTATGATAACATCATGGACTCTAAGATTTTATTTTTTTTTTTACTTATGTGTGGTCAACACAATGTGAAAAGTGATCAGGCATTTCTAAAATAATAAGGATGTGGCAACTCATAATCTTAAAAAAAATCTCTATGTCTGTCATATTAGCACACTTGTTTTAAAATTCAGTTCAATTGGGGCATCAATTAGCAAAATCATTAAAGATAAAAATATTGTACCTTTGGGGTTCTATTAATAAATACCCATGCAAAGTGTTCATTCAATCCAAGTTGCAATAAAGTGATTTGAGAGATACAAGACAACTTCCTCCTCCAAATTTTCCTTCACTGATTTTTTTTAATTGAGAGAATTGTTTAATTAGCAGTGAATTTCTTCACTTTTCGCAAATATACATTAAGATGTGATGATGTTAGATTCTATATTGGGCTCACATTTCAATCAGAGAAGTAGGACAAAATCCTAGCATCTGGTGTTAAAAAATGAACATTGAAGGATAGGGAACCTGTCATGGGGCAAAAATATTTCAAAGAAAGAGACAGAAGTCTCAAAAGTCCAGCTTGTATGCCTTCTGGGCAGGCAGTGAGACCACAGGAGGGACCGCGTTATAATTCTGGTGGTCATTAGGAAAGTGGAAGTTACTTGTGCTTCATCTCACGGCCATGATTTTCCAACATTTGGCCTTGAATGAGTTACATCATCTCTTCAGCCTCCCATTCTTTATCTGTACACTAGGAAGAATGCTTTGAATTCCATGCTAGGGTTGCATAGTTAATATATTAACACATTTGGCTATATGATTACCTTAAGCAGACACTAGCTTTCTGTTCTTCATCTCTAGGTGTTTCTGGAGACAAACCTTGTGACTGGCATGCTCCAAACTCACGAAGCTCTGTGTTGAGGAGACAGAGTCTTGGTATGCTATCCCCCCTCTCCCCTGACATTTCACAGAGTAGTGAAAGGCATGGGATTGATGCTTAATGAATTTACACAAGAAAGGTTCCTTGAACTCTGAAGATGAAAGATCCAGTTGAAATTCCAGTACAGCTCACCAGATCTGAATGCATTAACCACTGCCGCTGAATTCCAAAACATCCAAGAGCCACTGAACCTTTAAGTACACTTGCAAATGTATTTTCACTAAACTTTTTAAAATCATAGGTAATTTAAAGAAAAAAATTAGTTAAGTAGCTTGACTTTATTTAGACTTACATTAAAATGCCATTTCTAAGTACTTCAAGCCACTTTGAATTTTTTTTTTTTTTGCAGCAGGTTTAAAAGTCTTTAAAAAAAAGAGAAGTTATGTTTTATATTTATAGAAAAGGATCTGTCGTATGCTAACAAAAAAGAGCTGCCCTCAGGCACTCGTTCCTTAGGATAATTTTCAGGGATCCCTTCTCAGTGACATCATGCATGAGATTTGACCCTCTGCAAAGTTAAATGCACACCTCTCCTTCCAAAATGCAGCATAGAAAAAAATGCTTCCTTTTTATATTTCATCATAAGTTCAAAGATGTGTGAATTAGCAAAGTGAGGAGGCTCTCAGGGGCAGAGTTTTTTAAAAAAGAGCAAAAGTCATGTATTTGAAGAGTTTAGCAATGGTATGGGGAGACAGTTAGCAAGATGATCTCTGTAGTCTGCATTTCCATTAACCCCTCAAGGCTGCTGAGGGCCTGAACTCTTGCCTTGGCTTCAGAAACTCCACCCTGGCCCAGCTGCTAAGGACAGTCTCCAGCCTACCTGCTTCCCTGCTTCCCTCCTTCCTTCCTCTTTACTTGCCACTCTGAGACTTCTTTTCCTCCTTCAGGTCATAATTGGGAACAGACAGGGCTGGCGCTGTTGCATGGCAGATAAAGCTGCCACCTCCATTGCCAGCATCCCGTAGGAGCACCACTTCAAGTCCTTGATCTTCTGATCCAGCTCTCTGCTATGGCCTGGGAAGGCAGTAGAGGATGGCCCAGTTGCTTGGGCCCCTGCACCCACATGGGAGACCCAGAAGCAGCTCCTGGCCCCTGGCTTCAGATCATCGGATCAGCCCACCTCCAGCCATTGCAGCCATTTGGAGAGTGACCAGTAGAAAGCAGAGCTTGTTCTCTCTCTCTCTCTCTCTCTCTCTCTCTCATCTCTCTGCCTCTGCCTCTCTGTAACCCTGCTTTTCAAATAAATAAATACATCTTTTCTTTTCTTTTTTTATTTTTTTTTAAAGGCAGAGTGGGCAGTGAGAGAGAGAGAGAGACAGAGAGAAAGGTCTTCCTTTTCCATTGGTTCACCCCTCAGTGGCCGCTCCGGCGCCGGCTGCACACCTCGCTGATCTGAAGCCAGGAGCCAGGTGCATCCTCCTGGTCTCCCATGCGGGTGCAGGGCCCAAGTACTTGGGCCATCCTCCACTGCACTCCCGGGCCACAGCAGAGAGCTGGCCTGGAAGAGGAGCAACCGGGGCAGAATCTGGCGTCCCGACTGGCATTAGAATCCGGGGTACTGGCGCCGCAGGCAGAGGATTAGCCTAGTGAGCCATGGTGCCGGCCTAAATAAATACATCTTTAAAGATAAATAAATAAATGGGAACAAGTGAGTTAAGGGAGGAAGTCACTCTGTATTCTGTACATGTTGCCTTCTTTCTTCATTGAAGCCCCTGCCCCAGTAAGGATTAGGTGGGTTTCTCTTCAATTAGCAGCCTGGTAGGGGGGAGTTCAGGGCCCACATCACACCCTGCCATCATTGAAACCCACATATTTGAAGTACAACTGACTTTTTAAAAATATTTATTTTATTTATTTGGAAGGCCAAGTAACAGAAAGACAGAAAGAGGCAGAGATTGTCCACCTTCTAGTTCACTCCCCAAATGGCTGCAGCTGTCGGGGCTGGACCAGGTTAAAGCCAGGAGCCTGGTACTCCATCTGGGTCTCCCATGTAGGTGGCAAGGGGCCAAAGTACTTGGGCCATCTTCTGCTGTGTTCCCAGGCACATCATCAGGAAGATGGATTAAAAGCAAAGCAGCTGGAACTGAAACCAGCACTCTGATACAGGATGCTGGCACTGCAGGTGGTGGCTTAAACAGCTGGGTCACAATGCTGGCACCCCAAAGGACATGTTTTTACTACACAAAGTTTCAAGGCAGATATCATAGCCCCTCTGTCAATGATTCTTGTTCCTTTGCTGTTACAAATTAGAAGCTGTGTGGGGCCACTGCTTGTGACATCAGCATCCCATATAGAGGGCTGGTTTGAATCTCCACTTTCCATTCACCTTCCTGGTAATAATGTACCTGGAAAGGCAGCAGGCAATGGGCCAAGCACTTGAACCTCTGCCACCTATATGAGAGATCAGAATGGAGAATCTGACTCCTGGCTTTAGCCTGCCTCAGCCCCAAACATTGTTGTCATTTGAGGAGTGAAACAGAGGATTGAAGATCGGTATCCAACTCTGTCACTCTGCCTTTCAAATAAATAAATCAACTGATGACTGGATAAAAAAAATATGGAGTATTACACAACAGAATACTACTCAGCCATAAAAAAGGAATGAAATCCTGTCTTTTGCAACAAGGTAAATGCAATTAAAGACCATTATGTTTAGTGAAATAAAGCAGACCCAAAAAGAAAAAATATCAAATGTTTTCTCTAATCCATGTTAACTAACTAATAGTGTAAAAAAAGTAATGCATGTGAGTGGTATTGACATTTGAGATTTGATTATTTTTATATCCCTTTCCTATACTCTTGAGGAGCCATGGTTTTTCTACTTATTACTTGTTGAATTCTTTATTGAGTGGAGGGGTAAGCTTGTGATTATAAAGGAAATTGAAAATATTTCACTGCAAAAATTAGAAGAAAAATAAGGAAGGAAGGGAGGAAGGGAGGAAAGGAGGAAGGGAGGAAGGAAGGGAGAAGGAAGGAAGGAAGGAAGGAAGGAAGGACGGAAGGAAGAGGGAGGATGAAAGTGAGGGATGGAGGGGGGTTAAAGTGGAAATGCTCTTAAAACTGTGTATAGGAAAGACATGAAGTTTGTTCCCTTTACAATAATAAGATTTCTTAAACAGTAAAATCTGTAGTGTGAGCTCTAGAAGGCCAGCCAGGCATGTCACCAGCTGTGACGATCCAGAGGGGTCAAGTGAACTCAACTCTGAAGAGCAGTGGTACTGAGCCTACTTGAGAGAAAAATGGCTGCTTGGGGGTTGGTGTTTCCCTCACACTCCTCTGGGTCTTTATGTTTGCAAAGAGAGAGTGCTACAGAAAGTTTGAAAACAGAGGCCAAGGGTGAAGCTGTTTGTACACGTTTCTGACAGTTTTAACTTGTTGTGGCTCTGTTCTGAATGCCTACCAAAACCAGGGAATCCATGCAATGGATACAGAGCTCTCATAGACACAGAAGCTCAGGTGATGAAGCCCTTTCGTGCCCCATGTGAAAATCTGGGCTTACAGTTCTTAAACTGATGACTGAATCAACTTCCACTTCTGCAGAGGTGTCTTTATAGTACTGATTTCAAGTATGCTCTGATATAATTAAATGTTGAATATCTCTAAATGCTCTGTTTTTAGGCAGAATGTGCTCATTTGGTTGCTTTTTGCAAAGGAATACATTTCTTTATTTTTCTCTCTGTGTAGCTGTGTGTGTGTGTGTGTGTGCATATGAGAGGACTTCAAACATTTCATGGAAAGTGCACGCTATCTCCTAAATCCATTTTCCCATGAATTCTTGAAGTATTTTCATTTATATTGCTATAAGTACACACACACACACACACACACACACTTATTCAGTTCTGACATATTTTGACCTATTAGAGAATTCAGATTTGTTGCAGAAATAATGATATTTCTCCAGAAAAGTGGCTGTAAAGTCCCTGTGAATATCTTAAGAAGCATAGAGTTGAACAAGTTTACAAGGGATGAAATGAAGATTCTTAATCTGTTTACCTGAAAATAGAGAGTCCAGGATTATCCAGAGGCTCCCAGGACAGGGAACAGTCTGTGGAAGCTAGAAAAGGCATGAAAACCAACTTCCCCATACTCCAACACTTTATACCATCCAGAAAGGAATGCAGCTCCTGTGGCAAAGTTGATTTTATTCCAGTGGAGTACGTTTTGGATATCTGATCACCAGAACTGTAAGGCAATATATCTGTTTTGTGCTAACTCATTAGTATATTTGCGGTAATTAGTTATAGCAGCAATAAAAACTAATACACGATCCATATAAGCAAATATGGTCACATTCTACTATGTAGACACCTAAGCACAGTTGAAAAAGCACATTGGAAATACTTAGCTGTTCTTGGGGGAAGAGAGATTAAATCAGAATTACCAAGGGGTGGGTGGAACCTAGAGGCACACACGTTTCTGCCCAAGCCAGCTTGAGGTACAGCTGTTCAGGCTGCAGGTGCAGACTACACCAAGTCCTGGGGCACTGCTCATTGCTGGGACCATAGCTGAATTCACTATGCATCTGCAACACAGACAACCTCGAGTTATGTCTTATGTTGTTCTATTTAATGTTTATCTGGTTTATTAAATGCTAGTTCATTTCATTTATATAAATATTCTAAAAAAGTTTCTCTCCCAGCCTCTAAAGTGCAGGCAGACCTTTTACAACCTGTTCTAGCTCAGATACAAATACTGGCATCTCCTTATCTGCCGTATTCTCACCTAATTGTCTCTAAAAGGATGGGCCAGGCATGAAGCAGAGTACCAATGATAAAGAATCTGCGTAGCCAGCCAGATAACTTGAACTGTGTATCTCACAGAACCTTCCGTCTCCAGGGGCCTGGAAATGATGTCATCCATCTCCAAACGCCTGTTGTCTTGACCACATGCTCTTCAGAGTCCTGCTGACTATGTTCAATTCCTGCACACGGATTTATTTACTTCTACCCGGACTCACATTTTGACCTTTTCCTCAGTGTTCAGGTTCTTGTTCTCATGCCTACACCTCTGCGCCTGAATTCCTAGTGACTTCTTCTTGCTCCTGTCATCAACCTTGGAATAACTTTCCCTTTGAACGATTTCTTCATTGCCCACTGCAAGAACCATCGTCTCCTATTCCTTTCTTTCTTTCTTTCTTTCTTTTTTTTTTTTTTTACAGGCAGAGTGGACAGTGAGAGAGAGAGACAGAGAGAAAGGTCTTCCTTTGCCGTTGGTTCACCCTCCAATGGCCGCCACGCTGATCCGAAGCCAGGAGCCAGGTGCCTCTCCTAGTCTCCCATGCGGGTGCAGGGTCCAAGTACTTGGGCCATCCTCCACTGCACTCCTGGGCCACAGCAGAGAGTTGACCTGGAAGAGGGGCAACCGGGACAGAATCCGGCGCCCCGACCGGGACTAGAACCTGGGGTGCTGGCACCGCAAGGCGGAGGATTAGCCTAGAAAGTTGCGGCACCGGCTCCTATTCATTTCTACTGCTTAATGATGTATCCCAAGCTGGTACATTATAACTTTTTTTCTCCTCTTCTTCCTCCTTGACTTCCTCCTCCCCTTCCTTCTTCTTCATCCTCTTCCTCCTCTTCTTCCTCTTTTCCTCCTCCTCCTCTTCCTTCTTCTTCCTCTTTTTCTTCTTTCTTCTTCCTCTTCCTCTTCCTTTTCTTCTTTTAAGAGAGCAAGTTCATCTGCTGGTTCACTCCCTCAAATGACCACAACAAGCCAGCAAGGCCTGACAGGAACCAGGAGCTAAGAACTCTATCAAGGTCTCCCACATGAGTATCAGGGGCCCAAGTACTTGGCCCTTCATCCACTGTTTTCCAAGGCACGTTAGCAGAGAGCTGCATAAGAAGGCGAGTAACTGCAGTTTAAACTGGTACTCTGGTGTGTGTTGCCAGTGTCCCAAAGGTAGCTTAATCAGCTGTGCCATGACACAATCCTCATGAGGACAGTTTTCTAATTAGATCATCTTGGCCCTCTTGAAAAGAAAGTGAGCTGCAAGTTGGGAAAATAAAAAAAAAGAACTTCTTTCAACAATTCCTAAAAGAGGCTTCATCAGATTTGCACCTTTACTAAATCTTTGTTCTTGCAAATTCCTCCTTAGAACATTAACATCCTATCTGAATTGGACAAAAAAATAACTGGTCGAATTAATGAGTCCTGTCATCAGAAAATGAGATAGGACTTATGGCGAACTACTCTTGATGGGGAAAATGCATAGGCAAGCCTCAAATACAGGTTTCTGTCAAATTTGGAAGATTTGTTAACTAGTGGGAAGGGAAGATGCCAAGGGAAGAAGATAAATAAACTTGGATTTTCTTGAAAACTTTCTTTATATCGGAAACTATGAAATACAAACATATAACTAGGCAAAGTCAATAAGTATTACAGGTAACTTAGTAATTCTTATCCAAAGCAGACAAAGTTGGTTTCTTTTATATCACTTGCTTAAACTATTTATAAACAAATCATATGAAAATGAATGTTTACACTTTGGATCTCATACATCATATTCTGATTTTATCATCTTCAGCTTTATATATGATTGATTTTTATATGTGATGATGAAATTCATTCTTTCAAATCGTTTATTCCAGGTTTAAGCAATTTTTGACAAGTGGTGGATCATTTATATATTGTGTCTCTACACAGGTCAATGTGTTCCTTGTAGGAGAAGTTTAGAAAGATAAAATGTAGCCAAAACCTGAAGACTGGTAGTTGTGGGTCAATGCACACGTACTGGAAAAAGAAGATGATTGGATTAGGATGGCATAGCAGGGGTGGGGAAGCTTGCTGCTCTAGTCTAAGAGAAGATAGTTTTAAAAAAAGTGGAAAGAGTGCAGTCTCAGGAAAGCTATAGAGAGAAAATAGCAGAGGAAACTATGCAAATTGGAAGGACATAGTGGACATATGTGGAGGGCGAGGACACACACAATTCAGGACCCCAGCAGCAGAGATCCTACACACCAGTATTGGAGAGTGAGTGAGACCAGACTGCAGCACACCCAAGCCACTGATGAAAAAGCTGCAGGAAGAGCTTAGAGGGAATCTGTCTTAGAGCTCCCATGAGGAATAGTGTACTTGCCAAATTAGAGGAGAAATAAATGGGGTCAGCACGTTTTCTCTCTCCCTGATCACCCTGCAATAGCGTCCTATAACAAGATGATAGAGAGCAAGTGCCATTTTGGACATATATAACAGCTGCACCAGCTCCTGTCCATGCCCAGCAACAGGCCATGCAGAGACTCCTGAGCCTGGTGGGGAGAACAGACAGGGAGCTGGGTGCTCGTGGCTTTGGGAGGTTTGTGCACTGGGACTGTGAAAACACTGAGGCTACATGGGAAGACTCCGGGCATGGCTGAGACTTTCGGCAGTCACTGTGGGAGGCTCCATACAATCAGGGCTGGAGACTGCACAATCAAGGTTCCCTGATTACTTGGTGAGGGCCATTGCTGGGGAATCTGAGCTTACACTGAGGACTGAACAGATCTTTTGGGGTCGTTGTGGCAGCGTGGATGAAGAATATATACACTGGGGCTAGCCCCTAGGCAATGGTCTCCTTTGAAGAGAGGAGCTAAGCTAAGTTTATGTCAACAGACAAGAACAAACCTCCCCTCTGATAAAGAAAAAGGAGATTTTTGGAGCCATACCTGGGTATGTCACCTCAGACACACCCTTCACACTGGAGCACTGAGCAGAACTCCTTGGTCTCACCCACCAAGGTATTCCCTGAAAGCAGACACTCCACTAATCCACATAGACATAGTACAAAGATAAAAGCTGCCACAGGGAAAAAACAAAGAAGAAAACAATTAATATTTTCACAAATGCTGAGTAAAAAATACAAAAATTCAAGAAACAAGAATAAGGAAAACAACATGATGCCCTAAAAAAAATACATCAATACTAGATTGAGAAGATGATGAGATTGAAGAAATGCCAGAAAAGGAATTTAAAAATTGATCATAGGTTTACTTAGAAGTAATCAGAAGGCCAGCACCGTGGCTCACTTGGCTAATCCTCTGCCTGCAGCACTGGCACTCTGGGTTCTAGTCCTGGCTGGGGTTCTGGTTCTGTCCTGGTTGCTCCTCTTCCATTCCAGCTCTCTGCTGTGGCCTGGGAAGGCAGTAGAGGATGGCCCAAGTGCTTGGGCCCTGTACCTGCATGGGAGACCAGGAGGAGGCACCTGGCTCCTAGCTTTGTATCAGCGCAGCACGCTGGCCAGAGCGGCCATTTGGGGGTGAACCAATGGAAAGAAGACCTTTCTCTCTGTCTCTCTCTCTCTCACTATCTAACTCTGCCTGTCAAAAAAAAAAAAAAAAAAGAGAGAGAGAGAGAAGTAATAAGAAGCAAATGCATGGACTAATAAAATCCATACATGAGATTAAAGAAAATTTCTCCCACAAAATTGAGCTCTTACAGAGAAATCAAAATGAAATCTTGGAAATGAATAATTCAATAGAACAAATAAAAATTCAGTAGAAAGCCTTAACAACAGAATTGGTGAAGCAGAAGAAAGAATGACTGACTCAGAAGACAAAGCACAGGAATTTATACATTCATACCAAACACAACAAGAAGAAATTAGAAAACTAAAAAACACTGTGGGTGATTTACAGGATACTATCAAATAAGCATACATACAAGTTCTAGGAGTTCCTGAAGGTGTGGAAAGAGGGTAAGGATTAGAAAGCCTTCTTAGTAAAATAATAACAAAAAAATTTCCCTGAGCTGGAGGACAACAGGGACCTCCAAGTACAGGAAGCACAGAGTACTCATAATGGACATGACCAGAAAAGATCTTCACCATGACACATTGTAATCAAACTCTCCACAGTAAAACATAAATAAAGGATTTTTAAATGTGCATGAGAGAAACACCAGATTACTTACAGAGTATCTCCAATTAGACTTACAGCAGACTTCTCATCAGAAACCCTACAAGCTAAGGGAGAATGGAGCATATATTTCAAGTCTTAAGATAAAAGAACTGTCAACCAGAATACTATTCCCTGAAAAGCTCTCTTTTAAAAATGAAGGTGAAATAAAGAACTTCCATAACAAACAGACTTTGAAAGATTTTGTCACCAACCAGTCCTGTAGAAGACACTTAAGGATGTGCTTCACACAGAAACACAGAAACATGGTCATCACTATGAAAGAAGGCAAAGAAAGGAAATCTCTCAGTAAAACTACAAAGGAATCCAAAGTTAAAAATAGGAATATGTATGGAAAAATGGCAGGGCAAAGTACTAACCTATTAATAGTCACCTTGAATGTAAATGGCCTCAACTCTCCAGTTAAAAGACGTAGATTTGCTAAATGGATTAAAAAACAAAACCCATCTGTTTTCTGCCTACAGGAAACACATCTTACCAATAAAGATGTATGCTGACAGAAAGTGGAAGAATGGAAAAAGATATTCCATGCTAACAGAAACCAAAATAAAGCAGTTGTAGCCATCTTAATATCAGACAAAATATACTTTAACACAAAATCTGTTAAAAGAAGGGCACTATGTAATGATTAAGGGATCAATTCAATAGGAAGAAGTAACTATTGGAAATGTATATGAACCTAATTCCATTGTACCTGCTATTTAAAAGAAATGTTAAGGGATCTAAAGTGAGACATTAACTCAAATACAATTGTAATGGGGGATTTCAAATCCCTACTGACAGTAATTGATAGATCAAACAGACAGAAAATTAGCAAGGAAACAGCAGAGTTAATTGATACTATATACCAAATGGATATGTCAAATATATACAGAACTTTTCACCCTACAGTTGTAGATCACACATACTTCTCAGCAGTTCATGGAACTTTCTATAGGATTTATCACTTGCTAGGCCATAAAGCAAGTCTCAGCATGTTCAAAATAACCAAAATCATACCATACATCTTCGCAGACCACAATGCAATGAAGCTGGAAATTAACAATTCAGGAATCCCCAGAACATATGAAAACATGGAGATTGAATAACATGCTCTTGAATGAACAGTGGGTCATAAAATAAATCAAAAAATTTCTCAACACAAATAAAGATGACAATTCAACATATCAAAACTTATGGGATATAGCAAAAACAGTGTTGAGGAGTTTATAGCAATTGGTACCTACATCAGGAAATTGGAAAAGCACCAAATAAATGAACTATCAATGTATCTCAAGGATCTAGAAAAAACAGCAAACCAAATCCAAAACTAGTAGGAGAAAAGAAATAACTAAAATTAGAGAAATCAACAAAATTGAAACAAAAAAATGACAAAAGATCAGCAAAATGAAGACTTTTTTGAAAAAATAAACAAAATTGATAGAACATTGGCCCAACTAAGATTCCTGGATACATACAACCTACTTAAATTGAACCATGAATACATAAAAATACCTAAACAGACCCATAACCAAGAGAGAATTCAATCAGTAATAAACATTGACCCAACAAAGAAAAGCCCAGGACTGGATGGATTCACTGCTGAATTCTACCAGATATTTAAAGAATAAATAACTCCACTTTTTCTCAAGTTATTCAAAAGAGTTGAAAGGGAGGGAATCCTGCCAAATTCTTTCTATAAAGCCAGCATCACCTTAATTCCTAAACCTGAAAAAGGTACAGCAGAGAAAGGGGATTACAGATCAATTTCCCTGGTGAATATAGATGCAAAAATCATCAACAAAATTCTAGTTAACTGAATCCAACAAAACATTAGAAAGATCATCCACCCCGACAAAGTGGGACTTATCCCTGGTAAGCAGGCATGGTTCAACATTCACAAAAAAAAATCAATATGATACATCACATAACACACTGAAGAACAAAAACTATACGATTATCTCAATAGATACAGAAAAGCAATTGATAAAATACAATACCCTTTCAAGATGAAAACTTTAAGCAAATTGGGTTTAGAAGGAATATTCCTCAACACAGTAAAGGCAATTTATGACAAACACACAGCCAGCATCCTATTTAAGGGGGAAAAGTTAGAAGCATTCCCAATGAAATCTGGAATCAGGTAAAGATGCCCACTTTCACCATTGCCATTCAATAAAGTACTGGAAGATTTAGCCAGAACCGCTAGGCAAGAAAAAGAAATCTAAGGGATACAAATTGGGAAATAGGAAGTCAAACTATCCAAATTTGCAGATGAAATAATTTTATATAATATATATTTATATAGTTTATATAATATATATTATACTTATAATATATATATAAATAATCCCATATATATGTATATATATATATATATATGGGATCCAAATGACTATACCAAGAGACAATTGGAACTCATAGAAGAGATTAGTAAAGTAGCAGGATAGAAAATCAATGCACAGAAATCAACAGCCTGTGTATACACAGGCAATGCCATGGCTAAGAAAAAACTTCTATAACAATCTCATTCACAATAGCTACAAAAAAAAAATACCTTGGAATAAACTTAGCTAAGGATGTCAAAGATCTCTACAATGGGAATTACAAAATTTTAAAGAAAGAAATAGAAGAAGATAACAAAAAACTGGACAAATCCTCTATGTTTACAGATTGGAATAATCAGAATCATCAAAATGTCCATTTTCCAAAAGCAATTTACAGATTCAATGGGATACCTATCAAAATAACAAAGAAATTCTTCCCAGATCTAGAAAATGATGCTGAAATACATATGGAAACACAGGATACCTAGAATAAGTAACACAATTTTATATAACAAAAACAAAGCTGGAGGCATCAGAATACCAGATTTATTATTTTTTAAATCATAGTTTATTTTTTATTTTACTTATTTGAGAGGTAGAGTTACAAACAGTGAGAGGGAGAAACAGAGAGAAAGGTCTTCCTTCTGTTGATTTACTCTACAAATGGCCGCAACAGCCCAAGCTGCGTTGATCCGAAGCCAGGAGACAGGTGCTTCTTCCTGGTCTCCCATGAAGGTGCAGTGGACCAAGCACTTGGACATCTTCTACTTCTTTCCCAGGCCATAGCAGAGAGAGAGATTGGAAGAGGGGTAGCCTGGACTCAAACTGGTGCCCATATGGGATGCTGGTGCCACAGGCACAGGATTAACCTACTGTGCCACAGCGGCGGCCACAGTACTGGATTTCAAGACATACTAGAAGGCAGTTATAATCAACACAGCCTGGTACTCGTATAAAAAATATGGAAAACCAATGGGGCCAGCACCGTGGCTCACTAGGCTAATCCTCCGCCTGCAGCTCCGGCACACTGGGTTCTAGTCCCAGTCGGGGCTCTGGATTCTGTCCCAGTTGCTCCTCTTCCTGTCCAGCTCTCTGCTGTGGCCCAAGAGTGCAGTGGAGGATGGCCCAAGGTCTTGGGCCCTGCACCCACATGGGAGACCAGGAGAAGAACTTGGCTCCTGCCTTCGGATCAGCCTAGCGCACCGGCCACAGCGGCCATTGGGGGGTGAACCAATGGTAAAGGAAGACCTTTCTTTCTGTCTCTCTCTCTCACTGTCCACTCTGCCTGTAAAAAAAAAAAAAAAAAAAAAGAAAGAAAGAAAGAAAGAAAGATCAATGGTACAGAATAGAACAGCTGGAAATCAATCCAAGCATCTACAACCAACTTTTGCTTGACTAAGGAGCAAAAAAAAAAAAAATACCTGGAGGAAGGACAGTCTCTTCAAGAAATGGTGCTGGGAAAAATGGATTTC
The DNA here is from genome assembly GCF_051225735.1 of Oryctolagus cuniculus. Taxonomy (NCBI): domain Eukaryota; kingdom Metazoa; phylum Chordata; class Mammalia; order Lagomorpha; family Leporidae; genus Oryctolagus; species Oryctolagus cuniculus. Next base: position 126,215,330 of record NC_142869.1, on the reverse strand, counting down.
CACATACAAGTATGAAGCAAGACCCCTATCTTACACCTTACACAAAAATCCACTCAAAATGGGTCAAAGATAAATCTATGATACGATGCCATCAAATTATTAGAGAACATTGTGGATACCCTGCCAGTCATTGGCATAGGCAAAGAGTCCTTGGAAAAGCCCTCAGAGGCACAGGCAATCAAAGCCAAAATTAACAAATGGGATTCCATCAAACTCAGAACCTTCTGTACTGCAAAAATAAACTCAAAAAAGTGAAGAGGCAACCACAGAATGTGAGAAATTATTTGCAAACTATGCAACTGATAAAGGATTAATAATCAGAATATATAAACAGCTCAGGAAACTCAACAACAACAACAAAACCCAGCTAAGAAATGGCCAAAAGACTTAAACAGAGATTTTTCAAAAGAAGAAAACCAAATGGCCAACAGACATATTAAAAAATGTTCAGGATCACTAGCCATCAGGGAAATGCAAATCAAAACCACAATGAGGTTTCACCTCACCCCAGTTATAATGGCTTTCATAAAGAAATCAACAAACAGTAAATGCTGATGAGCATGTTGGGAAAAAGGTACCCTAATCCACTGTTGGTAGAAATGCAAACAGGTAAAACGAGTATGGAATACAGTGTGGAGACACCTCAGAAATCTGGATATATACCTACCATACGATCTAACCATCCCACTCTTGGGAATTTACGCAAGAGAAATGAAATCAGCAAAGAAAATGTTATCTGCACCCCCATGTTTTTTGCAGTTCAATTCACGATAGCTAAGACCAAATGCCTGTCAACTAAAGACTGATAAATTATGGGATAAGTACTCTATGGAATACTACACAATGTTAAAAAAAAATGAAATCTGGTCATTTTTAACAAAATGGACAAATCTGCAAAACATCATACTTAGTGAAATAAGCCAGTCCCAAAGGGACAAATACCATATATTCTTCCTGATCTGTAGTAACTAATATAAGACTTAAAAGGAAATCTGTAGTAGTAAAGTTGACACTTTGAGAAGCAATGACTTGAACAGCCCTTGTCTCAACTGTCGAGGAACATTTTTAATTTCCTCTTCATCATACCATTTATTGAAATCTTTACATAGAGTAAACCATGTTTATAAAGTCAATTGAAAATAGATATCAGTTAAAAATAAGAGTGGGAATAAGAAAGGGAGGAGGAAGTTTGTAACTGTAATGCTATATAGTTCTGCATACATTCGTATGGACTTACTTCTAAGGGTACAATTTAAAAACTTGCCATGGAACCCCAAATCCCAATAAGCTGGGTGGCAAAAATGCCATCTTCAGTGTTAAAGTGATTATATTAGTGTAAAAGTGATCATATAGATAGGATTAAGTGTTAAGGGGATCACATAAATAAGACCAAGTGTCTGGTAATAACAATAGACTTAAAAAGGAGAGAATGTACCAACACGGGAAGCAGTCCACACAGCAGACTCATAGAATGAGAATTGCTTTAAATAGCACTCTGACCTCAGATTCAGCCCTTTAGGCATTCTGGTTTGGCTGAAAAAACCATGAGAGCATTGCAGACAAGAAAAGCCAAGACACTGTGGAAAAAAAATTTGTCCTACATGAAGGATCTCTGGAGTGAGAACTCAGTGGAAAGAAGTGGCCACTAAAGAACGTACTTTTCTCTGAAGGGAGGAGAGAACTTCCATTTTGCTTATGGCCTTATCTAAAAACTGACAGAAATTGTGGATTCAAAAGGTTTCCACAGCCTTTACAGCTCATGTCAAGAGCCTCGGATGATCACTGACATCATACATAAGAGTTATAATTGTTAAAATAACAACAGGAGTCATTGTGCACTTACTTCCCGTGTTGGACTTCTGTCCTCAATGAGCTGTATTATGAGAATTAGTTGTTAAACTTGTTCTCAAAAAAATTTTGTGTGTGTGCAAATTGTTGAAATCTTTTATTAGTATAGAGTTAGTCTTCTGTATATAAAGTTTAAAGTATAAAGTTAACTGAAAATGAAATCTTAATGGAGAATGGGACTGGCAATGGGAGAGGTGGGGTTGCACTAGGGGTGGAAAGGTGGGTATGGTGGGAAGAATCATTATATGCCTAAAGTTGTACTTATGAAATTGTATTTATTAAATACAAGATTTTTTTTTGAAAAACAAAAACAAATACAAAGCAAAACAAAGCAGAAAAGAAAAAGAAGAAAATTAATCATCCTTAAAATTGCTAACTTAACATCTGTACATTTAAAGATTGAAATATGTCTATTCTTTATGACAAAAAAATACCCAAAAGAGAGATTAAGCAATTCCAAATTTATCTGGCAGATATCTTGAACTGCCTTACTTTCATTTATATATTTTTGCTAATTTCCTGTATTCCTCCTTTTTTGTCATTATTTTTTCTAACACTGTACTCAGTACTTGGACCTGATCATTGCTTGGCCTCTGACTGCCTTCTCCCTCAGCAAGGTGGGCTCCCTATAGGAACAAAAACAATAAACTCACACTACATTCTTAGATAAAAGATAAAAACAGGAAGCAAACAAAAATCTGAAACTGTCTCAGTGTTTCTCAGATTTGGAATTGACGCTTTAAAAGGAGATTGAGTTTTTAATCTACCAGTAAAACGTTAACTTTCAAATATATACATCGTGACTCTCTTTTTGTTTCTGTATATATTTTGGCCATCCCAAAAAACTCAGCACTCTATTACTGAAGAGAAACAGCCAAAGAGAATAGATGAACCTCATTCCTAATTTTTAGTAGATGTTACTTTTGTTTGTAGTTTTTTTGTTTTTGTTAAGGATGATGTCCTTGAAATATTCATAGACACACCAAGAAAGTTTGTGCACGGCTTCAGTGTTTGCATCTCTGTTGAAGAAGCTGTGTCCAAATTCTCCTAGTTCCAAATCCAAGCTCTCATATGAGCTCTCATTACTTCACTTTAGTTCCAAGGCACGCTGCCTGACCAGGCGCTTATGCCCAGAGAATAGAGCTGCACATACCTCCCACAAGGCTACAAAGATCTTCTTCTGAGACCTCCTGAAGGTCCTCACACAGTTTACTTGGGAACGTCTGGTAGGCATACTCATTGTTGTGCTTCAATGACATTTTCAAGGTCACATCTTACATTGTAGATCTGAAACCACAGCACATGTTTGTGACTAATTGATTAAAAGTTGTTTCTATGAGCTCATCCATTCTGTGAATGTTCCTGACTTTGATATGAAAACTCTCATATCCCCTCACTCAAGTGTATTATTACCTTAATTTCCTTCTTTCTTTTCTTCTTTGTATGATACTCTGAGCTAAACATTCTGGAGAAAGAACACATTCTCCCATCCCTCACCAACATCTTTTTCCCTCGCATGTGGCTCTCTCATCCTCTGCAGGGACTGCTTTGGCTCAACCAAAGCCATGTAGCACGAGTACCCTGAAGCAGAATAGCAAGACACCATGAAAATAATACAATTACAGAAATAAGACTTAAATATAATATACATATAACTTACTCAAATTTCTCAAGTGTAAATGTTCACATATTCCTTTGTTTACTTTATCATACTCCTTCCTCTTTGCCCCAGATAGATGATTGACAAATGTTAGATAGAACATAGAAATCTACATAGATACCTATATTATAGATAGATACATAGTGACAGACATCTGTAGATAGATACATAGATAGACAGATGGATAGATAGATAGACACATTTATCTACATGTGCAGTTATCAGTAGCTATATATAGATATCTATCCTAACTGTTGTCTTAACTTCTAGGCTAAATACTTACATCTTTTAAAAAATTTATTTGAGAAGCACAGAGAAAGAGAGTCAGACAGAAATGGACACAGAGCTCCTACATGCTAGTCCACCTTCCAAATGTCCACAACAGTCAAAACTGGGCTGATGACAAAGTTTGAAGCTGAAAATCCAATACACGTCTTCCCCATGACATAAACTCAACTGAACCATCACTCTTGATTCCCAAGGTCTGGACTAGCAGGAAGCTGGAATCAAGAGCTGGAGCTTACTATCAAAGCCATGATATGGCTCATCGGCTTCTTCACTGGTGACTTGACCAGTAGGATAAAAGATGGCTCTTGTGTGTGAATTTTAAAAGGAACAACAGAGAGTTGCTGTTGGCTCTTCTCTTTGCATCCCATGAGGTGCACATAAAGTTTACCTCAACCAACACACCGATACCTGTGGCATGACCTATGCTAGATTTGACTTCTGTAAAGTTTCGATTTGTCTCTATGCAGTTAATAAATAATTTGTAGAATGATACCATGAGAATAAGCAAAACTTACTTTACTCCTCAAATATTCATGCCCTGGTATTTGCTAATTTTTGTATCCATCCAATTTATTTGTTTGTTAAGTAGTTATTATGCAAAGTAGAAAATACCAACACAGTGCCATTTGAAATGTGTGAAGCAGCTACCTAATGGAAGTCTTAGAGATATTTTCAAAATGTCATTTCTATTTTCTTCTTCTGGGCCAAACAAGGTACCTTTGGGAATACATCTGGCAATCTATCATCTACCACCATATGTGAATATCCTCTATGTTGAGGGAGGACATATATTCCCTTCCAAATGAATATCAACCTGATCCAAGGAAACACATGTAGACAGAAGTCAATCATTTATTCCAGTCTGTTTGCTCATTCATTCTCACCTGTTAGAGTGCTTTGTATAAAGTGGAAAACAAGAGTCATAAGACTCAGACCCCATGCCCAGATGTTATAAATCACACAGTATACAAATTCTTCCCTCATCTTCTTGCCTAGTAAGCATATTGAAAGGGTTAATTTGCTTTCCTTCAAAATATACAAATAATTTTCCATACTGTATAATTTCTCTATTTTTGCCAGTTTTGAAACTGTAGTAAGAAATACACAATAAAAATTGTGAAAGGAATCATTTTTAATTATACAGCTCATTGATGAATTAGAAATGTTGTCTTATCTCATAGTAAAATTGTATGAACCATGTGATCTTCTTAATCATAATGACAATCAATTCAAAAAAGTCATATGAAAACTTAAATGTTTAGTGTTTTCCAAATTTGGGGTATGTATATAAAATCCACCAAAAATCTTGAGTGAAATAGGCATAAAATATTTCAATTATTCATTCAGTGCATGCCTACTTTGTTCCAACAATTATGATAGGTACTAGGAATATGACAGTTAGTAAACAAAATATTTGGAAATATTTTAGAGAGTGGTGAAGCAATTTGAGCTAAAAATCATAAACAAATCTATCTTCAAAGCAATAATTCAGCTAACATAATATAATCAAAGAAAGACAATTGTAGGATGATGTCCACCATGGTATTTTTATAATAAAGAATTCAAAATAGCTTAATACTTCCATACAGTAGATTATGTAGTTTGATTATAAGTGTAAGTGTCCAATTCTGTGAGCTAAATAAACCTCTTTTACAAAGTTAGTTACCCCAAATAACTCATTATAGGGACAAATATTGCCTAATGTAGTAATAGATGAGAGTAAGAATGAAGTATGTTTTATTAAGGAAGCAAAATTATTAATTTGCAAATATATGTGAGTCTCTATCTACCATATAAATATATTATTTTATACAAAAGTTTGATAAAAAACAATAATAATAATTCAAGAAATGAGATGCATGATCTAAGTGAGGAGAGAGGATTTTACTTATCACAAATTTTATATCACTTGAAGTTTTAAATATATGGATGCCTTAGTATTGCTTTTGAATAATAAATGATAATCAAAAATAGGTATATTATACATTGTGATGATTTTAGTTAATAAAATAAAATTTATATCCTTGAAATATGCTATGAATAGGTTATAAATATTCCACCACAAAAATGACAAATTTGTGAGATAATGCATATGTTCATTGCTTGGATTAGCTATTTCACAATGTGTATGTGTGTGTGTGTGTGTTTGAAAACATCATAATAGTATACATGACTAATACATATTTTCTATCAATTAAAACATATAAATATGAATATTCCATGATTGAAAGTACTATGCTTGATTTTACCACATGCTATACATGTTAGGAGTTTTGTGATCCATCCCTTATGGAACTGGAGATCTGATAAAACTTGACAACAAGCCTGCACAAATCTTCCTTCCCTTTCAAATCTCCTGTTGAAATTATCTAATCTATATGAAAGATAAATTGTTCTACTACCACTGGAAACAAACAGGGGCTTGACAGTCATGTATGTTTGGCACAAAATGTAAGTTTTAGAAGTAGAGAAAGAGGTTGAGGGCTCATTTACCCAGCAACCAACAGTCATCAAACTCATGTGAAAACTCTAGGAGGGCACCTGCATTGTGGTGCAGCACGTTAAGTCACCACTTATGATGCTGGTATCCCATGTCAAAATGCTGGCTCAAGTCCCAGCTGTCCCACTTCTGAACCTGCTTCCTGCCAATGCAGCTGGGAAGGCAATGGATGATGGTCTAAGTACTTAGGTTCTTACCATTCATGTGGAAGACTAGGATGGACCTCATGGCTCCTGGCTTTGTCCTGGCCCAGTTCCAGCTGTTGTCTCCATTGTAGAATGAACCACCGGATGGAAGATATCTGCATATCACTCTGCCTTCAAGGGAATACATGAATAAATATTTTCCAAAAAAAAAAGGAGGTTCTAGAAGGACTTTGCCCTTCCCTGTCTCCACTCACACAAGCTCCCTTTTCCTGTGTCCAGGAACATTTTCTGAATGAGATCTGTAATTATCAAACAGTTAAGCCCAAAGTTTCAGAAGGAAGAAATGCCAAACATTACTTCATGAGATGTAAGAAAAAATTGTTTTGGATGTTAACACAGCATTAGATTCAAATATGAGATGAAACCATTAACACACTCAGCATAGGGCTTCTATCTTTCAAATGCAAAAGGCAATGGGAAGACCCAGGATTAATCTGAACAGAGATTAAAAAAAAGAGAATAAGAGAAAAACATAAAACACAGAAAAGGACAAAAGCAAAATAATACTAAGGTAAGTTTCCATTTCAGAAGGCTATCAGGAAGCTTACACACACAACACACACACACACACACACACACACAGATTCTTATAACAAAATCCAGCTCAATCACTTTAATGAATTTGGTTGTAAACTTCTGAAATAAAATATTATCAAATCTAATCTAGCTTGTCATGATCAATTACAGTGTCATATAGGAAAGCTATTTCCTTCCAAAAACATGAAATTTATTAATGTAGCCATAATATTAATATATTAAAGAAGTTTAAAAAATAACTTGGATCAGCCTCTCAGGAGGCACATTGACTGCAATCGATCCAGATATTACTATGCAGTGTGGAAGCTTTGGCATTTCTGGCCACTCCCTGGTGAGTACCAGTAACATCCTTCAGTTACTGCAACCAAAAATACTGACTCCCTCTTTCACACCATGTTTCAAATGCTTCCTCTATGAGGCTATTGCTGCCTCTAATTGAACATTAGAAGTCCAGATAGAGTCTGAGAAGATTTTTTAAGATCTAAGACTCTTCTTATTTTCTTTTAAAAATATTAGTAAAGCACAAATAATTAAGTTTATCTATTGATGAACACTAACATTTGTTCTCCTCAAAGATGAAGTGGTGAGAGTCATTTCATCAAAGCAAGAAACAGGAGAAGAAGCTTATTTTTGTGGCTATTAGTCATTCTCATCTTATGATACACATGGGGGGAAGGATCAAGCATAAAAGGACATGGGCCTGGGCCAGCGCTGTGGTGTAGCCGGTGGGGCTGCCGCCTGCAGTGCCTGTGTTCCATGTGGGCACCATTCAAGTCCCAGCTGCTCCACTTCAGATCCAGATCTCTGCTGTGGCCTGGGAAAACAGTGGAGGATGCCCCCGGTCTTTGGGCACCCTGCACCCCTGTGGGAAGACCCGGAGGAAGCTCTTGGCTCCTGGCTTTGGATTGGCACAGATCAATGGACAATTGGGGAGTGAACCAGCAGATGGAAGACCTCTCTCTCTGTTTCTCTCTCTCTCTCTCTCATCTCTGCCTCTCTTTCTCTCTCTGTATAACTCTGACTTTCAAATAAATAAATAAATCTTTTTTTAAAAAAAAGTAATGAAAAAATGATGCTGAAATTCATATGGAGACACAGGAGACCTCGAATAGCAAAATCAATCCTGTACAACAAAAAACAAAGCCGGAGGCATCACAACGCCAGATTTCAGGACATACTACAGGGCAGTTGTTATCAAAACAGCATGGTACTGGTACAGAAACAGATGGATAGACCAATGGAACAGAATAGAAACAACAGAAATCAACCCAAACATCTACAGGCAACTTATATTTGATCAAGGATCTAAAACCAATCCCTGGAGTAAGGACAGTCTATTCAATAAATGGTGCTGGGAAAATTGGATTTCCACGTGCAGAATCATGAAGAAAGACCCCTACCTTTCACCTTACACAAAAATTCACTCAACATGGATTAAAGACTTAAATCTACAACCCGACACCATCAAATTATTAGAGAACATTGGAGAAACTCTGCAAGATATACGTACTGGCAAAGACTTCTTGGAACAGACCCCAGAAGCACAGGCAGTCAAAGCCAAAATTAACATTTGGGATTGCATCAAACTGAGAAGTTTCTGTACTATAAAAGAAACAGTCAAGAAAGTGAAGAGGCAACCAACAGAATGGGAAAAAATATTCGCAAACTATGCAACAGATAAAGGGTTGATAACCAGAATCTACAAAGAAATCAAGAAACTCCACAAAAACAAAACAAACAACCCACTTAAGAAATGAGCCAAGGACCTCAATAGACATTTTTCAAAAGAGGAAATCCAAATGGCCAACAGACACATGAAAAAATGTTCAAGATCACTAGCAATCAGGGAAATGCAAATCAAAACCACAATGAGGTTTCACCTCACCCCGGTTAGAATGGCTCACATTCAGAAATCTACCAACAACAGATGCTGGCGAGAATGTGGGGAAAAAGGGGCACTAACCCACTGTTGGTGGGAATGCAAACTGGTTAAGCCACTATGGAAGGCAGTCTGGAGATTCCTCAGAAACCTGACTATAACCCTACCATTCAACCCAGCCATCCAACTCCTTGGAATTTACCCAAAGGAAATTAAATTAGCAAGCAAACAAGCTGTCTGCACATTAATGTTTATTGCAGCTCAATTCACAATAGCTAAGACCTGGAACCAACCCAAATGCCCATCAACAGTAGACTGGATAAAGAAATTATGGGACATGTACTCTATCAAATACTATACAGCAGTCAAAAACAACGAAACCCGGTCATTTGCAACAAGATGGAGGAATCTGGAAAACATTATGCTGAGTGAATTAAGCCAGTCCCAAAGGGACAAATATCATATGTTCTCCCCGATCAGCGACAACTAACTGAGCACCAAAGGGGAAACCTGTTGAAGTGAAATGGACACTATGAGAAACAGTGACTTGATCAGCTCTTGTCCTGACTGTTGATGTGCAATGTAATACTTTATCCATTTTGGTATTTTTTTTGTTCTAGTATTATTGGTTGAACTCTGTGATTAACACACCATTATTCTTAGGTGTTTAAATTTTAACTGAAAAGTGAACCCTGTTAAATATAAGAGTCGGAATAAGAGAGGGAGGAGATGTGTAATTTGGGACATGCTCAATCGGACTTGCCCTAAATGGTGGCGTTAGAATCATGCCGGGGATCCCAATACAATCCCATCAAGGTGGCATGTACCAATGCCATCTCACTAGTCCAAGTGATCAATTTCAGTTCACAATTGTTCACACTGATAGGTCTAAGAGTCAATGGGATCACACAAACAAGTCTAGTGTCTGCTAATACTGATAGAATCAAAAAGGGAGAGAACCATCCAACATGGGAAGCGGGATACACAGTAAACTCATAGAATGGCAGATGTCCTAAACAGCACTCTGGCCTCAGAATCAGCCCTTAAGGCATTCAGATCTGGCTGAAGAGCCCATGAGAGTATTTTAGGCATGGAAAGCCAAGACACCCTGGGAAAAAAAAAGGAATTCCTAAATGGAAGATCTCTGCGAGTGAGATCCCAGTGGAAAGAATGGGGCCATCAAAGAAAGAGGTACCTTTCTCTGAAGGCAAGAGAGAACTTCCACTTTGACTATGACCCTGTCGGAATAAGATCGAAGTCAGCAAACTCAAAAGGCTTCTATAGCCTTGGCAACTCATGACTGGAGCATAGGGAGATTACTGATGCCATAAACAAGAGTGTCAAATTGTTAAGTCAACAACAGGAGTCACTGTGTACTTACTTCTCATGTGGGATCTGTCCTTAGTGTGTTGTCCAATGTGATGTAATGCTATAACTAGTACTGAAACAGTATTTTATACTTTGTGTTTCTGTGTGGGTGCAAACTGATGAAATCTTTACTTAATATATACTGAATTGATCTTCTGTATATAAAGATAATTGAAAATGAATCTTGATGTGAATGGAATGGGAGAGGGAGCGGGAGATGGGAGGGGTGTGAGTGGGAGGGAAATTATGGGGGGGGAAGCTATTGTAATCCATTAACTGTACTTTGAAAATTTATATTTACTAAATAAAAAATTTCCAAAAAAGGTAATGAACCTAATTTAATCAGTGTTAAAAGGTAATAAATTGTGTGTGTGTGTATGTGTGTGCAAGTGCATGTGTGCTCTAAGGGAGCAAGGCATGTGATGACTATAAATACATAAACATTTAGTGTGCCTCTCAATCAGCTGTAAGTGATTATAATGCAATGAATGGGAAAATACCTCTAACATGGAAAAATCAAAGAATAATTCTGAAGATCTATATAGAGAAAAAATTGTTTTACTCATGGACATAAAGAAAATTGGAATGAATTTAGAAACATTATCTATTGTCAGATGCTTTCCCAACATAATCAATAATTTTAAGCAGAAATCCAATAGATGGAAATCGATTACATGACAAAACTGGTATTTCAATTCATTGAGATAGGATATATAAATAAACGAAAAGCTCTAGGTCAAATTCTCAGTGGAATTTTTCTGCTTACTCCATATTTTAGTAATTCTAAAATTTACAGGAATTTCAAATTCTGGAAAGTAGAAAAAATAATTTTAAAAATGAGTAATAGGCAATATTTGCCCTAGAAAATGTTGTTATATTATATAAGCATATATTAATTATAACATTTTGATATTCATACAGAGGATAGAATGATTTATAAAATTCAGAAATACTTGACTTAATCATTTAGAATATTATAAATTTATCATTTCAAGTCAGTAGCAAAGGATATGTTGTCTGAAAGTAGATTTCCAACAATATTTAAAGAGAAACAAAAGTCCTATAGCTGCTTTATAATTTTCACAATGATAACTTGTAGGTAGGCTATATATTTATAGTATTGAATAACATTTCAACCCTACCAGAGTAAAATTTAGAATGCAAACATACACACTGCAGAAGTTTAAGCTTATTTTAAGACTGATAGTAAAGTAAAAAGTACAAAGAAAAAGACTGTTAGGTATAATACACTTATAAACATGACTCTTTTAATGTCAGTTACAGGAAACAAGTGAGATTTGATGATTGTCTCTACTGTTGAGGAACAGTGGGTTTTTTTGTTAAACTCTACTTACTGTAGAGCTAATCATACAAGCATAAAGTAACTGAAAATAGGTCTTTGTAAAAATTAAGAGTGAGAATAGGGGAGGGAGGAGGAAGAAGGGTGGGAGTGTGGGTGGGAGAGAGATAGGTTCAAAGTATCACTATGTTCCTAAATCCATATATATGAAATACATGAAATATATATATATTATATAAAATTTAAAAAATAAGACAAAAAACTAGAAATGAAAAAAATACTATCAAAATAGAGATAATGAATCACATACAATACCAAAGATCAATATCTCCATTTAGAGTATTTAAAAAATATGTCAAAATAGAAAAAAGATACTTTAGACAAAACATACAGAATACTAATAAGCTAACCACAAAATTATATGAAATATATACTTTTATCTATATCTATATCTATCTATATATATATATGGGGAATGGCCCTTCAGTCTGGTGGATAGATGCCCTCATCCCACACTGGAATACCTGGGCTTGAAACCCAGCCACCCAGCTCCAGATTCTGATCCTGCTTCCTGTGAATGTTGACCTTGGGATGTAAAGAGATGGTTCATAATTGTATTCTTGCCGCACACCTGGAAAACCTGGATTGATTTCCAAGTTCTTGGCTTTACGCCACCCTGCCTCTCCACACCCCCTCATGTTCTGGTTGCTTTCTCTCTCTCTCTCTCTATCTATCTATATCTCTATCTCTTTCTCTCTGCCTCTCAAACAAATCAACGCATTTTAATATATATGTGTATGTATGCATGTATATATATATATATATATATTTGTGAAAACACTTTCATCCTCACAACAAAAAAAATGCATGTAAACACCAAAGTACCATGCTTTTGCCTATCAAAGTAGGGAAATACATTCATGCATAACATACAATGCCTATTTGCACAAGTTGGAGTTGACAAAGCTGATAAAAACACACTTTTTTTACCTGGCCACCTCTCTTCTCAGGACAGCTAGGTAATGGAAGTCAACAGGGTGTATTCCCTAATGAAGTTTGTACCTCCCTTATGATATACCCCATGTGAAGTGATAGATAGGCCTGGGACTCATAATTGGCAAGGCCTTAAAGCCCACCAGATTATTATCAGGCCTCTTCTGTCAGTTTCTATTGGCCTCTCAATTGGAGAACTTAGTAGTGGTTTAGACACAAGCTTTCTTAGGTCCTCCAATAATGACTCTGTCCTTTGTTCTAAACCCTGTCTATCCCACATGGAACCTCATTCCTTTATAATCATAGCCTCTACTCTAACATCAATGGCTTTACTCCCAACCTGCATGTATTCATGGTCCTCTCCCCCGCTTAATGTTATAAGATTGTTCAGAATTTTCTCTACAGACAAACCCCTCTACCCACAAGAGACAAATGGCCTTTTTCCCAGTCTTGGTTGGAATCAGCTTTGCAGTCCCCCTCTCTTCAGTAGGGATCTCAGCAACAGTTGATCAACTGACTCCAAAACAACTGTGACAGCTACACGAGGTCACTAGGTCCACTGAGACTTCAGCTGATGCTATCCGAGGTCTCCAAAGCCAAATCCCCTCACTAACAGCATGATACTATGGAACACACAGGCCTTAACAGTATTGCTATTATGTTAACCAAGGTAAAACAGGCCGGGTAAAACAACATCCATCAAACAGTCTTCACTGGGGTCCAAAGACCCCTCCGTCATTTCCTCTCCTCTATAAAATCCTCTCGTTACTTGGTTATTGCCACTCTTAGGACCATTGGCTGTTATTCTCACCCTGTCGTTTATACTACCTTTTCTGTTTAAGTGCCTAAAGGAGGGGATAATGGAGGAAACCAAAGTCTTCAGCAACCAGGCGGTCAACCAAATGCTGCCACAGGGATATACCCGGCTCCCCACCTGGGAAACAGCAGCTTGAGACACCACCTCATACCGGCAGAGACTAACTCGTTGCCCCATGTCAGCAGGAAGTAGCTCTAAAGGCAGATCATCATCCCTCCACCCTTCCTGGACTTCTGGGGTTGATGTAATCTCGAGCAACACTTGCTTTATGAAAAACAAAAGGGGGGAATGTTAGTAAAATGATGCAGTCTTATCTGTGATGCCAGCTCTGCTCCAGACACCAGGTCAGCTCTAGCACCCGCCGCCATTGCTGGAAGCCAGGTGATCAGACGGCCCAACCACAGGTGTCAGCTCCACCCCAGCCTAATGGGATAATTAGATTCTCTGCTCCTAATTACCTACCCGCCAACCCTTCCCCCCACAAAGGTTTAACAGGACCTGTTCCCAAACAGGTGTGCTCTCTCCTGATTCTTCTCTTAATCTCTTGCCCTCTCCCCGGCCAGTTGGGCTTCCCCCAGCCAACAATAAACATTTCCCTTAAAAATAAAAAAAAAAAAACTTTCATATGCTCTTTTAAAAACTGAAGGCTTCAAGGACATGCTTTTGTCCAGAAATGTTATCCTGATAGAGTATTCTAGGGAAATACAGGAAGTAATATAGAAATAGAATAGACAAAGGTGCTTATTGTAACAGAAGACGCAAAAGTAAGATTCCCTTTGTCTCTGTTTCTCTGTGCACACACACTGGATTGTTTAATCATTTAATATCTGCACAAAAATGTTATACCATCATCAAAGTGATAATTGGATATCTTTATTTACTGGTATTATAAAATGCCCATGACAATTTGTTATGAGCAAAAGTTATAAAGTGAAAATAATTGCACCCTACTTTTAGGAAAATACATGAATAGAAACAATTGTGAAAATATAGCACATGTCCCACATTAATGTTTAGTATCTCTGGATTGTGAGATTATGGGTGCTTTTAATTTTCTTTTTAATAATATTCTATATTTTAAGTCTTTGAAATAATAAGTAATGAAAATATATCACTTGTATAATTATTAAATAGTAAATTTTCAGTAATTGGGATTATTTTCTAATTAGGAGAAACAATAAAGCTACTTCCCTAGGTTTCTATAAATATGTCCTGTGCTCATCTTGGGGATATTTTGTCCTGCTTTTTTAAACTCATATAATGAGTCATATTTTTTCTTTTTTGTCCATGCTGAAAAGAAGCTCAGAGGCAATTGTCATTTCCACTTAAAAAGATTATTTTAGTCTTCATGTTTTGCTTCCTTCTCTTTTTAAATGTGATATCTTTTCATCTTTTATTTATATCTTTTTAAGTTTAGCATTATTTGAATCACCTTCTTTTTTAAATATTTTATTATGTCAGCTCAAATGCTGTCTGAAAGAAGTCAGAATGTCACATCCTAGATAAGTAGTATAATAGGAAATGATGTACCCTTTATCTTATCCCACATAGATTGTCTCAGGATTGAGTCTCACTGTCTTCATATCCCCCTTAGAAGTGAGAAATAAGGTTGCATTAGCAAGGAAGCTAAGAGAGAAAAATTCACTGTCTCATCACATACAACTCTTAGTGTTTACTAGCAATGTATTAATGTTACAGTGATGAAGTTTCCCAAAATTGACAGGGCATGTGAAAAATCAAGATTGGAATATTCTATGAGTGAAAGTAGACTTTCAAAATTCAAGGGTGATATTCTCTATCTCCACAGATTCCTCTTAGCTCATGCTGCTGAGGCCTATCACCTTTATCAACATCATTCTCCATATGTTATGACAATTTATAATGCTTAAAATGATTTCACTTAGTTTTGAAAAATATACTCAGTCCTCATGTAGTATGCATTATGGCATCTGTTTTCTATATTACAGGAGAGACCCAAGGGAGCAGATTTTCCATGTTCAAGCAGCTAGTAAGACTAGAAAAAGATGGTTAGGATCTCAGTTTTCTCAAATAAATCATACACAGCCCACTTGTCTGCTGTCAACAGGCACCCTCATCTTTTTTTTTTTTTTAGACATATTTATTTATTTGAAAGGTTGAATTACAGAGATGCAGAGGCAGAAGCAGAGAGAGACAGAGAGAGGTCTTTTATCTGCTGGTTCACTCCCCAAATGGCCACAATGGCCTGAGGTGGGCCAATCCAAACCCAGGAACCAGGAGCTTTTGCTGGATTTTCCACATGAGTGCAGGGGCTCAAGCACTTGGGTCATCTACTACTGCTTTCCAGGCCATATCAAAGAGCTGAATCTGAAGTGGACAGCCAGGTCTCAAACCAGTGCCCATATGGGATGATGGTACTGCAGGTGGTAGCTTTACCCACTAGGCCACAGTGCCAGTTCCTGGCATCCTAATCTTTGCCAGTGAGAAGGATTTAAGAATTCTGAGGAGTTCTCAATGTTGCCTGGTTCCAGCAGGTGTGGGAAGCTTCTGGCCTCCACATAGTACAACCATTGTATCTACTGTTAAGGAACAGTGTCTTTTTTTTTATATACTGTTTAACTGTTTACATAGTATAGGGTTAATCTTATGAGTGTATGAAGCACACTGAAAATAGATCTTTGTAAAAATTAAGAGTGGGAGTAAGAGAGGGAGGAGGAAGACATGTTGGAGCATTAGTGGGAGGGAGGGTAGGATGGGAAATATCACTATGTTCCTAAATCTGTACATATGAAATACATGAAAAATGTATACCCTAAATAGAATTAAAAAAAAAAAAAAGATGTGAAATCATTTGGTCAGGCCCTACCAAGGGAACCAACTACACACAAGACTTGAAATTCAAGAAATCTAAAGCAGGCTAACTTTTAAGTTGCCAATTTTTTGTTTTGTTTTGTTTTGTTTTTGCAGAATAAAGGTTACCCACCCCCATAAGAAGTAGAATGTACATGTAGTTAGCACATCTTCAAAATATAAGTTTACCTAAAACTGTAAATTAATTACTGTAGGACCACAGTAACAATTAAATTACAATCACAGGGGCTGGAGCCATGGAGCCTGGTAAAGCAAGGTCCAGGAGCCTGGAACTCTATCCAAGTCTCCTTCAGAGGTGCTGAGACCTAAGGCTTAACCCATTTTCTGCTGATTTCCCAGCTGCATCTGCAGGGAGGGAGCTGGATCAGAAGTGGAGCAGCTGAGATTTGAACCTGCAACTACGTGGGATGCTGGTGTTTCAGACTGTGGCTTAATTCGCTATGCCATAATGCCTGTCCCCTAAAATACACATTTTTATGAACTATATTCCCCTTGCTGTGCAGTAGAACACCAAAACTAAGTCCTCCCATCTCACTTTGTACCTGTTAGGGATCTCTCCTTTCCTTGTCCTCTCTATCCACACCTCCATGTCTGTTTCTGGTAACCACCATTCTACTCTCTATTTCTAACAGTTTCATTTTAGGGGACATCCACCTAGCAGTGAGGTAGTATGCTCTTTGTCTTTGCATGCTTGGCTTATTTCACTTAACATAGTGCCTTCCAGGTTCATTCATGTTTTCACAAATGACAGTATTTCTGTTTGTTTGATTTTTTTTTTAAGCTGAACACTGTTCCACTGTGAATTTGCTAAGGCATCCATCCACTTAGAAAATTGTTTCCATGTCTTGGCTGTTGTGATTAGGGTTGCAATGAACATGGAAGTGCAGGCATCACTTGGGTACACTGATTTCACAGCCTTTGCCTATTGTCTCAGTTTATTTTCTGTTGCAATGACTGAGTATCACAGCCTGGGGAATTAATAAAGAATATGATTAGGACAGGGTTGTGGTGAGTATATTAATTCACCGCTTGTGATGAATCCCAGATCTGAGGGTGGGTTGGAATTCTGGCTGCTCTGCTTACTAATGTATCTAGAAAAGCAGAGGAAGATGACCCAAGTGCTTAGATCCCTGCCACCCACCCAAGGGACCCAGATGGAGATCCAGGCTCCTGTCCCAAAATTGGCTGTTGGGAACCAGCGGGTGGAAGACCTCTTTCTTTCTCTCCCTCTGTCACTCTTCCTTTCAAATAAGCAAAATAGATCTTTAACAGGTAAATGAACAAAAATATAAAAGCTAAGTCTCAGGGTGCTGGAGGTGTGGGGACTTTTCTGCAGGGTGTCACATGGCAAGAGCACACAGCCCAGAGACAGGCAGACTGGTTTTTATAGCAGACCCTCTGTCATTATAATCCACTAACTCATTGAACCACTAATGGATTAACCCAATCACAAAGGTGGAGCCTTCACAATCTAATTACTTCTTAAGGGATCCACCTGGTCTGATCAATGAATTCCTCACAACGGGCATTAAATTTCAACATATGTTTTTGGCAAATTCACACCATAGAAAGTAAGTACCACAGCAGGTTTGCTGGTTCATGTGGTAGTTCCATTCTTAATTTCTTGAGGAAATTCTATACTGTATTACAAAATGGCTGTACTAATTTAAGGTCCACTATCAGTTCACAGGTGTTCACTTTCTCCTTTCTAACATGTCATCTTTCAGGTTTTTGATAATAAACAATCTAACAGATGTGAGGTGATATCTCATGTGACTTTGATTTACATTCCTCTGATGATTAGAGATATTGAGCATTTCTATCATTTATTTATTGCCCATTTGTTTTGATTAATACCGATATGAACCTTTTATCCATGTATAATAGATTTATTTATTGTTATTGAGTGTTATACTTTGAGTATTAGCCCATTATTAAATGCATGATTTGCAAATATTTTCTCCTAGTCTGTGACTTGTCTCATCATATTATTGGTCACTCCTTTTGCTGTGCAGATGCCTTTTTTTTTTTAAAGAATTATTTTATTTATTTGAAAGTCAGAGTTACACAGAGAGAGAAGGAGAGGCAGAAAGAAAGAGGTCTTCCATTCTGCTGGTTCACTCGGCAAATGACCGCAACAGCCAGAGCTGCGCTGATCCGAAGCCAGGAGCCAGGAGCTTCTTCCAGGTCTCCCATGCGGGTGCAGGGCCCAAGGACTTGAGTCATTTTCTACTGCTTTCCCAGGCCATAGCAGAGAGCTGGAAGGGAAAAGGAGCAGTCGGGACACAAACCAGCGCCCACATGGGATGCTGGCGCTGCAGGCTGGGGCTTTAATCCATTGCACCACAGAGCCAGCCCTGCAGATGCTTTTAGTCTGATTCAATCCCATTTGTCTACTTTTGCTTTCATTGCTTACAGTCTTGGGTTTATATCCAAAAAAATCTGTCCAGATCAAGGCATAGGTCAGAATTTGAAAGGAGCAAGAAATATTGCTGGCTGGCGCCGCGGCTCACTTGGCTAATCCTCCGACTGCGAGGCCGGCACCCCAGGTTCTAGTCCCGGTTTGGGCGCTGGATTCTGTCCCGGTTGCTCCTCTTCCAGTCCAGCTCTCTGCTGTGGCCCAGGAAGGCAGTGGAGGATGGCTCAAGTGCTTGGGCCCTGCACCCGCATGGGAGACCAGGAGGAAGCACCTGGATCCTGGCTTCGGATTGGCGCAGCACACCGGCCGCAGTGTGCAGCCATTTAGGGGTGAACCAACGGAAAAAGGAAGACCTTTCTCTCTGTCTCTCTCTCTCTCTCTCACTGTCTAACTCTGCCTATCAAAAAAAAAAAAAAAAAAGAGAGAGAGAGAAATATTGCTCACATATCCTCTGTGTAATATTGCCTATGGAATTTGAGTAGAACAGATAGAGGAATATAAGTCAAAATCATCACTAAGAGAAAATGTAGACTATGAAAAATTTTGAAGATACATTATAATAGGGAGAATTATGAAAAGGGAGAAGGAAGAGCACACAGAATTAGACATGGTCAGAGAGTGGTAAACAGAAAAACAAGAAGAGAAAGAACATATCATGGATTCTTAAAAACTGAAACAGAGATTTGATGTGGGAGTGGGGGTTGCTAGCACTATGGTTCAGCAGGTTAAGTAGTTACTTATGATGAAACCATATAAACACTGGTTCATGAACCATATAAGTACTGGTTCAAGTCCCACCTGCTCCACTTCTGATCCAGCTCCCTGCTAATGCACCTGGAAAAAAAGAAGATGGCTCAAGTACATGGGAACCTGCCATTCGTATTGGATACCTGGATGGAGTTTCTGGCCCCTGGTTTCAATTTGGCCCAGCGCTGGCCATTGCAGCCATTTGGGGAGAACCAGGAGGTGGAAGTGCACCCGCTCTCTCTCTCCCCAACCCATCTCTCTGTAACTCTGCTTTTCAAATAAACAAACAACTCTTTTTCATTAAAAAAAGAGATTATAGATGGATTTTTGTAGTATAAAAGAGTTAGAATTACTCTCAACATAGTTTGTCCATCTTGCTATAAGGCATCCCTTCTATAATGCCCTCATATCTAATTTCTTTAGCTTTTGGAAAGCGGTTCATTGGTTTTCCTGCCAATGAGGCCTATTCTAGCCATTATATTTCTAATTGCCCTTCTGACCTTTGCACCTTGATCAATATTTCCCATCTAATATTATCATACCTTGTAATTTGCTCCTTCATAACACATATTTTTGTGGCTTTTTCAGGAAATGCAAAAATAAGTTCTACAAGGCCAAATATCTTGTTTGTTATATTCATCTATACATCTTAAAGGCCTACGAAAATGCCTGGAACTTAAGTGTTTTTATGAAACAGACAAATGAATAAAAGTACAGTTCCAGAGACTATCTCGCAATACAACATCAGTGAGTTCAGTTCACCTGTTTTGCAGATTGATTGGTTTATTTTTCCTGTGACAGAGCCTCCATTCAAAAGAATGATTCCCACTTCCTTGTACAAGATTTTATTGTTGTGAACTAAGTGGCTGGATGAAACTGTATTCTGTGTGTGACTTAGACACTGATGGTCTGGGGTAAGTCCTGTACCATCTCCAAACATCTAGAAAATTAAAGCAGTAATTCTTTATTTATGGGGTTGGGAAAGATCCCACGTGCAAAGTAGATACTGCATAAGTCATTGTGAATATTTCTTATTTTCCTTCCATTTATGTCTATGTTCTTGCTTCAGAATGGATCACAGTTGCAAAGAACTATGAACTATCTTTAGCCTTAAATAAAGCAAACATGGAAAACATCCCTGGAGGCAACCTGTAACTGGAACATTTTCCCCTCGGTGTTGCAACTTTGATGCAAGAAGACTTCTGCACAGGATCAGGCATTCAGGCATGGATTTAGATACTTATCCAAAATTACCTCCTGAACAGTCTGAAATTTTCTAATTGCTAATTGCCAATCAAGGGCTGTTTTGTAAGTCTTGATTCCTGCGTGGCTCCCTAAAATGTTAGCAGACTTTTAATATAAACCCAGAAAAGCAAAACAACTTCACAGTTGGTCAAGATCAGTCTCCAAAAGTTCCCATTTTGTCAATTTTAAAAAATATTTATAGGGGCAGCACTGTGGCGTAGTAGGCTAATCCTCCACCTGCAGTGCCTGCATCCCATATGGGCGCTGGTTCCTGTCCCAGCTTCTCCACTTCCGATCCAGCTCTCTGCCTAAGGCCTGGGAAAGCAGTAGAAAATGGCCAAGGTGCATAAGCCCCGATTCTGGTGTGGGAGACCCAGAAGAATCTCCTGACTCTTGGCTTTGGGTCGGCCCAGCTCTGGCAATTGAAGCTATTTGGGAAGTGAATGAGAGGATGGAAGACTTTCTCTCTGTCTCTCCCTCTCTTTGTCTATAATTCTACCTCTCAAATAAATGAATAAGATCCTTAAAGCATTTGTATATTATACAGCCAAGGAATATTTGGCCAAAGGTCATTGTACTCTTTCATTAACATACATTTCTTAGCAGGTAGCAACATTTGAAATTTCTGTCACTTTTATTTGCAATTATTTTCATATAAGACAAACAAAAGTAAGCAAATTTTTTTAAAAACCTTGATGTTTTATGTCAGAAGAAATGCAAGTTTCTGAGTCCAAGTAAAAATATTAACAGTATTTGACATCAAACTGATAAGAAAAAAGCAGCACTGACTTCAAATAAATCCTTCAAGGATGGCAAACTTCATGAAATACACGAGATGAAAGTTTCTGGTTTCTATTCTATATTGAAACTTTTTAATTTTTCTTAAGTTGGCTGCTGTATATAGGGATAGGGCAGCTATGCCATGCATTTACATGGAGGGCTTTCTGTCAGATAATAGATTGTCTAGCATTTGCTTTTTCTCTTTCCCTGTCTCCAATTATTTCTATCTCTGTTCAATTATACAATGCATCTATGTTCTGGGGTGCACAGAATCAGCTTTCAGTAGTAAAATAAAACTACTTTTTGCATGTTTCTAAGCACCAGGAAACACCCCAGATCTTACAGGGGAGCACTGTCTCCAACTTTGGTAAGGTGTTGTCTTACCTGAAATGGGACTAGAAGAAGACAAGCAATTCATAGTAGATCCTGTTTGAATTGATTAATGATTCTCGTGGCAATGAAAATATTTGGCAGGCCAACAAATGAACGGCTGGAAGTGGAACAACCTGAACAAGTAATGACTGTCCATTGCAATCAACATCTCTGCCCTCTCAAGGGTAACAGGTGCAGCAACAGGCACCAGGGGTGAGCTTGGGCTCACAGCACACAAGAGATGACCTTTTCCCTAACACATGAGAGTGGATTATCAGGTGCCACCACGTCCACACACTCTATCTCCACCTGTTGACTTTTCCCCTCTGACTCTGGCCTAGAGACCCTGGGCCTATTTATGGAGCGTTTTCATTTGGAGACCTGGAGGTCAAGAGCGATTGTTGAAGACAAGCCATTCAGGGCAGTTTTCACCCCTCATCGCCCTCCTTGTTGAATGTTTCCGATAATGAGCTGGGGATTCAATTTATGCCATGCCCTTTTGTTAGTGGCACTTTTATCTACAAGAGCACTTTTAAATTCATGGCTAATAAATGCTAAAAACAGACATAGGCAAGGTGAAAAACGCACGATTGCTTTACAGTTTATTGGAAAAAGACATTCTTAAGTAAATAGAAAAACAGTCTACCCCCTTTGTTCAATATTTTTAGTGTAATTTTAGTTAATTTAGCACAAGAACTATAATTTGTTAAAGATTTCTGTTTTAAAAGCACAAAATCAATCAGATTTTTTGTAACTTAAAAAAGTAGCACTTATTAAAAAGATACTAGGTAATTTTTTAAAAAATTATATTTATTAATTTTCACTTTATTTGAAAAGCAGTGATAGAAAGACAAAGAAAGAGATCTTCTATGACTGATTAACTCCCCCAATTTCTACAGCCACCAGACTCTAGGAACCCAGCAGTCAATTGAGATCTCCTGTGTGGGTGATAGGGACCCAAGAACTTGAGGCATCATCTTCTGTCTTCCAGGGTGTACATTAGCAGGAAGCTGAATTAAAAGTGGAGCAACCAGGGCTCAAACCTGGCACTCTGATATGGATTATGGTGTCCTAAGGAATGTCTTAACCACTGTGCAGCATGCCTACCTTGATAGTATGTTTCTTTATGGAATCCAAAGGCAATAACCTAAAGCCATGCTTGCTCTGAATTGTCGCATGCGCCTTCGCTTCTCATTTTCCAGATAGCAATATAATTGTCTTCAGAGGATCTTCCTTCAGAGCTGTAGTGGTACGAGTGAGGCCTCCTACGTGAGACCTCCGCAGTCAGTCTCTAGCATGCTGTCAGAGCACTCATTGCCATGATGGCATCCTGGCTTACCATTTTACATCTCGATGGCTCTCAAAAGAATATAAATCCTGCAAGTAAAGACATTCCGTGTGTCTTCTCCAACACTATTTCAGGAACAGCCAAAAATGTGCCCAGCAGTCGATACATGCTCAGTGAACCTCTGTTGACAGTCTAATTGAATAACTGGAACCAAAATTAAAAAAAAAAAAAAAGGTTTTTTTGAACTTGAGAAGCTATTCTCAGTTTATCTTGACAACTGCTGCTTTAGTTTTTGGTCTTTTATTTACTCTCACTTTAGTTTGCTTTCTTTCACACTGGTTCTCCTTGCTCAGGAGCTCCCATTTATTCTTTCATTCGCTTTTAACTTATCAACAATATAATGTCTCTTTGTAAGGCAGTTGTCTCAGCCTTCCCCACGCAGGGGTAGATAACAGCTGCTGCAACAATATCCTAACTCATAATCCCTCAGACTAAATTAGGCTTTATAAGTCGCTATTGTAGGGGCCAGCACTGTGGTGTAATAGATTTAGCCTTGGCCTGCCATGCCAACATCCCATATGGGCACTGACTCAAGTCCCAGTTGCTCTGCTTCCAATCCAGCTACCTGCTAATGACCTGGGAAGGCAGTGAAAGATTATCCAAATACTTGAGCCCCTGTACCCACATAGGATATCTGGAAGAAACTCCTGGCTCCTGGGCCAGCTCTGACCATTGCAATCAGCTGGGGAGTGAACCAGCAGATGGAAGACCTCTCTTTGTAACTCTGCCTCTCAAATAAACAAATACATTTTTCAAAAAAGAAAGAAGTCTCTATTCCAAATTTCTGAAAGAGGAATTTTGAGAGATCCTGCTTGATTCTGGACCTTTGGCCAAATTCTATGTAGCAAGAAATTCTATGTAAGGTAATACCAGAGCTGCTGGATCCCCAAGTACTGAGAAGCATGCATCCAAGAAATGACCAAGAGAAGTATGCACCAAGAGAGACCTACTGTGAGTGAGCTCGTGAGAAAATTCACAACTCTGCCCTGGATGTGAATCCCTTTTGTCTTCACTGTGCAGAGAAGTAAACAAAGCCATAAATGAGTAGATGAAGAATAAGTTGCAGGAATTATTACCAAATGTTAGAGACAATTTTTGAGGTCAGGATTGTGATTCAAAACAAGTTATCTTAATCATCTCTTTGTCTAATTATGCTACTTATCTACTGAGAAGAAATCAGATGTCTTGTGAATATTATGGGCTACTCCTCTCTTGGTTAGGTACATTATATGACAAAGGTGAAGGGATTTTGCAAATGCAATTAAGATCTTCAGTCAGTTGACTTTAATCAAAGAAATCATGGCCTAACCCAGACCTAAACTGATGAGCCTTGAAAGAAGATCCAGAAGCCTTTGAGCATCTGCAGCTGTTTGGGGAGAATCACGTTAGCACGGTTTTGACATTTGAAAGGAATTGAATTGTCCAAACCTATATGATCTTGGAAGCAGCCTCAATACTTTAACAGAGACAGCCCCCAGGCTGATGTTACGATCACAGGCTGAGTAACTTGAGTAGAGGGCCCAGATAAATGATGACCTAACTCACAGAAATGATGAGAAAATAAATGCACCTGTTTTTAATCCACAAGTCTTATAATAATTTATTATGCAAGTGTAGAATGTGAATATGTCCAAACTCAAAAGAACGATGATGACTGGGTAAGCTGATCAGAAGCAGCAGCCTGTTTGCTTATTTAATCTGCATTTTATTGTGGAAATAATGCTTACCATGAAGTCTGCTATCGGATCTCTATTTTAACCACACAGCATCTTGAATATGTCCTTTTTAGCCTGTGAGCTTGATTCTTCTCCACTGCAAAAATGACTTTGACTTAGGTTTTCTGGCCAGCCAGCTACCTGTCTGCAACTTGATAAATCTCAGAACAGAAACTTCAGATATTAGATAGTGAAAAAAGATGGAACTCCAGAAAGTAATGTATTTTTTCAATATTCCAAAACTCAAAAATATATTCCTTTTCTCTCTTTTTAGAATTGCTCATTGCCACCTTGCCTTGCTTCCTTTGTCTCTGTAACCCAATTGAAAGCACACTTCGCAAAAATGTCAGGACAAAAGACTCACATTGGTTTCCAGGGCCTTAGCATAAAGCTTTACAAAGAGACCAGAAATGCAACTGTTCCCTGGGTGTAAGATAACTGTTTCTATTAGTAAATCAAAAGAGCCCACTATGGAAGCCCAAGTAGAATCAATCAACACAAATAAAGTAACTCAAAAAACCTGGGGAGAAAGAGCCTGAATTGAAAGACTGTAAACTTGGTAATAAAGCAGCAATTAAATTATCTCTAATATGTGTTCAAATGTCCCAAAAAGGTTTATACCAACTAAATTACTATTTATCTTAGTGTTTGGATTAAATGCTCTGCCTCGTCCCTTGGTTTCCTTCTTTTCCTGGATTTGGATGCTTACTGAAGCATCACCTGGGAAAGAGAGCATCTAACAATAAAACCCACATCACAGGGACAGGAAATTATGCATTAGCATTACTTTGCAAGGAGACAGAAATTGACAGTGCAGAAGCACTGACTTACAGGTGTAAAGTCTACCCACGGCAAAGTAACACATCTCTGTTTATGTTTAATGATACTGCTCTGATTGCAGTACAAGGATGGAAAATCAGAGGTGTACAGGCTTGGAGATAGGCTGGTTAGAAGGATTTCATTAGTGCTTAACGAGGATGATGGTGAATTAAACTGAATCAAACTAATAACACTGGGAGTAGGAAGTCACATATAAATCAAAAGGTCCCAGAGAGGACAAGATGACAGCTAAGGAGGAGTGTATAGAGGAAAACTATGCATGAGGTTCAGGTTTCTGTTCTGAGAAAAAGGAAAAACAATGCCAAAACCCAGAAGGGGTCTTGTTGGTGGAGAGAGGTAAGCTTTATTTCTTCATTTTTAAAAATGTAACTGGGGCTGGCGCCACAGCTCAATAGGCTAATCCTCCGCCTTGTGGTGCCAGCACACCAGGTTCTAGTCCGGGTCAGGGCACCAGATTCTGTCCCGGTTGCCCCTCTTCCAGTCCAGCTCTCTGCTGTGGCCCGGGAGTGCAGTGGAGGATGGCCCAAGTCCTTGGGCCCTGAACCCGCATGGGAGACCAGGAGAAGCATCTGGCTCCTGGCTTCAGATCGGCACAGCGCACCGGCCTCAGAGGCCATTGAGGGTGAACCAACGATAAAGAAAGATCTTTCTCTCTGTCTCTCTCTCTCTCTCACTGTCCACTCTGCCTGTCAAAAATAAAAAAAAATGTAACTGGATGTGGAATTTCTAGATTTGACTAGAAAATAATTGAAGATTATTTTTAAAGATTTATTTATTTATTTCAAAGGCAGTGTTATGGGGGAAGGTGGGGGAGGGAGAGATATCTTTCACTCCCCAAATGACCAGAACAGCCTGGACTGGGCTGGTCTGAAGCCAGGAGCCAGGAACTTCTTCCAGGTCTCCCACATAGGTGGCAAGGGCTCAAGTCCTTGTGCCATCTTCTGTGCTTTTTCAGGCACATTTGCAGGGAGCTGGATCATAACTGGAGCAGCCAGGACGTGAACCAGCACCCATATGTGATACCAGCATCACAGGTGGTGGCTCTACCTGTTATGCCAGCCACAACAGCAGCCCTGTAAACTTCTTTTTAAAAAATATTTATTTGAAAAGCAAAAAACATAGAGGTGGGGGAGAGAGAGAGCAAGAGCAAGAGTGAGAGCGAGAGAGCAAGAGAGAGACAAACTTTCTATTTGCTGGTTCATTCTTCAAATGCTTGCAACAGCCAAGGCCAGGCCAAAACCAGGTGCCAGGAACTCCATTTGAGTCTCCATGAGGGTAGACAGTGATCCAAGTACTTTTTGCATTTTGTGCTGCCTTTGCAGGAGCATTAGCAGAATATTGGACTAGAAGCCAGGACTGAAACACTGATAGAGAATGCCAGTGTCACAAGGGGTTGCTTAACTGGTTGTACCATAACACCAGCCCCAAAAATTGAAGATGCTTTATCATCTAAAACTAGCATCCAAAGCTCAGGAGGGAGTGGATGTTCAGTCTAGCAGTTAAGATGTATGAGTCTTACATCAGAGTACCTGAGTGAGATTTCCAGTTCTGGTTCGTGATTAGACTTCCTGCAAATGCAGTGGTGATGGCTGCAGTAATCAGGCTCCTGCTGCCATTGTGAGACCTGGAATGTGTTCCTGGTTCCCAGCCTCAACTCCAACCTAGCCTTTGATGCTGCATGCATTTGGGGAGAACACTTGGGAACTCTCCTATCTGTCTCTGTCTCTCTGCTTCTCAAATAATAGATTTTAAATACTTTTAAAAATAAATCTCAGAAGATATATCTGGGTGGAGAAATGTTTGAAAGTCATCAGGGGCCGGCGCCGTGGCTCACTAGGCTAATCCTCTACCTTGCGGCGCTGGCACACCGGGTTCTAGTCCCGATCGGGGCACCGGATTCTGTCCCGGTTGCCCCTCTTCCAGGCCAGCTCTCTGCTATGGCCCGGGAGTGCAGTGGAGGATGGCCCAAGTGCTTGGGCCCTGCACCCCATGGGAGACCAGGAGAAGTACCTGGCTCCTGCTATTGGATCAGCGCGGTGCGCCGGCCGCAGCACGCTGGCCGTGGCAGCCATTGGAGGGTGAACCAATGGTAAAGGAAGACCTTTCTCTTTGTCTCTCTCTCACACTGTCCACTCTGCCTGTCAAAAAAAAAAAAAAAAAAAAGAAAAAAGAAAAAAGAAAAGAAAAAGAAAAGAAAGAAAGAAAAGAAAAAGAAAGTCATCAGGGTTTGCAGAAGAATTGAAAATGAAAGGAATTGCTGGCGCCGTGGCTCACTAGGCTAATCCTACGCCTGAGGCGCTGGCACTCCAGGTTCTAGTCCCAGTCGGGGCGCCGGGTTCTGTCCCAGTTGCTCCTCTTCCAGTCCAGCTCTCTGCTGTGGCTCGGGAGTGCAGTGGAGGATGGCCCAAGTCCTTGGGCCCTGCACTCGCGTGGGAGACCAGGAGGAAGCACCTGGCTCCTGTCTTCGGATCGGCGTAGTGCCGGCCGTAGCGGCCATTTTGGGGAGTGAACCAACTGAAAAAAGACCTTTCTCTCTGTCTCTCTCTCTCTCTCTCTCTCATTGTCTAACTCTGCCAGTCAAAAAAAAAAAAAAAGAAAGAAAGAAAAGAAAACAAAAGGAATTGATTCAATTCCATAGGGAGAAGAGGTTCCATGAGAAAGAAACACGGGGGCTGAACTCTAAAATTTTACAGAGGAGCAGATAAGAGAGAACATGAGAATAAAGGAAAATCAGAACAGTGTCATGTCACAGAAATAAAGAAAGGGGAGTGATTTAAGGAAAAAAAGGAAGGCTGGCAATTTCAGATACTGGTGAGGTATTTAATAAGGGCAAACTCATTGCTTCAGCTGCCATTAGCTTTATTTGCATATTTTGCTGTTATAAACATTGCTATACTAAAAGAATCACCATTTCCCATCAAGCCCTCTTGGATGTATGTATAGCACTGTCTAGATTCTGACAAACCTATGGTTTCTTCTTCATGGATGTGGCTTAGTCCACAAACTCAAGTTTCCCTTCTATTTCCCTAAGGTTGTATAATTTGAGTCCCGATAAAAACAAAGCAAATCCCAGGCAAAAGTCGCCAGAATTCTTTCTTGTGAGTTTCTGTCATAAGGGAGCCTGTCTGCCACTACTTTAGACTCAACAGAAGTCCAAAGGGAACTGAAGGTGTGCTGTAACAATACCGTATGCTGGATGGCACAAT
The DNA here is from genome assembly GCF_051225735.1 of Oryctolagus cuniculus. Taxonomy (NCBI): domain Eukaryota; kingdom Metazoa; phylum Chordata; class Mammalia; order Lagomorpha; family Leporidae; genus Oryctolagus; species Oryctolagus cuniculus. The sequence continues at coordinate 126,186,412 of NC_142869.1, read as the reverse complement.
TGACTAATCTCATCTCTCGTAGTTCTGGGAGACTGGGGAGCCCAGGTGAAAGAACCCAGAAGATCAGGTGCCTGGTAAGAGCCATCCCTGGTTCACACAGGTGGCTCTCCTCTCATTTTGTGCTCCCATGGTCTTTCCTAGGTGCATATTCGTGGAGACATGATGTCTTTCTGACACCTCCGCTTATAAAGGCTCAAATGCTATCTTGAAAACTCCACCTTCGTGACCCATTAAACTGAATTGGCTCTCAAAGGCCACAACCCACCTTTCAATACCATCCCAGAGAGGCTCAGGGACGTAACATAAATATGTGGGGGAAAGGGGAAGCAGAAACATTCAGTCCGTAGTATAAGAGGAAAATGAGGAAACGTTGACATAGTTTCTGATGGGTAAGCGTTCTATTAATGCAGAATTTGGTAGTGAGGAGAATTTTCTTTTAATTCAATTTATTTTTTCTAACTGTTTGAGAGGCTAAGAGGCAGAGAAAGAGAGAGAGAGAGAGAGGTAGATGGACAAAACTCCCATCTGTTGCTTTATTCCCCAAATGTTTTCAATGGTCCAGCCTTCGGCAGATCAAAGTTAAGAGCCAATGAGTTAATCTAGGTCTCCCACAGGTTTGGCTGGAGCCAGATTACTTGAGCCATCACCTGCTGCCTCCCAGGTTGGCATTGGCAGGAAGGTAGAGTCAGGAGCTAGGGCTAGGATTCAAACACAGGTGCTCTGATGTGGGGTGCGGGCATCTTGACTGCTAGGCTAAATGCCTGTTCTAAACTTTAAGGTCTATTTCTGTGGAGATAAAAAATATATAATATTAATTTTTCTATCTTAACTCTCTTTATGCGTGCAGTTCAGTAGTACTAAGTATATTCACAGTGCAGTACAACTGGTTACAAAACTAGATCTCTATGCCCAATAAACACTGCTTCCTCCTCCCCCTTCCTTGTCACCCACCTTCTACTTCCTCTGAGTTTGGCTACTTTAGATGCTTTATACCAGTGAAATAATACAATACTAGTCCTTTTGGGATCGCTTTATTTTGCTTAGCCTAAGGTCGTACAGGTGAATCTAGGTTTTAAAATGTGAAATGATTTCCTTTTTTCTTTTACAGTGCCATAAGAGCCTAGTGTATGTGTATGATACATTTTACTAAGGCACATTGTTGAGGTACGATTGACATTCAAAAGACCACATATTTAATATATGTAATTTGATGAATTTGGAGATAATTATATGCCTGGGAAACCATCATCACAATCTATGTCATACACCTGTCCATCATTTCCAAAATTTTATTTCCACACTCTTTATTTCTTCATGTAATTACTTGGTATCAATATCTCTCCTGAGTTTCTTTGCAGCTGTGTTAGTACCTGGCACATTTTATTAAATATCTGAGTCCCTTAATAATTTTTTGTCCAGGTAACTTGATTTGAAACATATCTAAAAAGTGTATAGACAAAATGAAATTAAAATATAAGTTTATTTTGAGATAAAAAAATTGCATGTATAGGTTTTTTCATATTGCTCTTTTGCCATGAACATTTTTAAGAGCTCTTACATAACTCGGAAACAGCTTTTAATTAATAATGAATTTATAAGAACCATCTCATTACTAAATTATCAATCCTCTTCCAGTTTCAGAATAAAATTCAGAGATCACTTTCATCTCTTCAACATTTCAACAGGGACTGTTACGGTCACTGCAGGACATTACAACAATAAATTGCTGAAGCACATGTGATAATAATGGTTATAGGGAGCACATTTGACTCCCTAAATAGATAACATCTATAGAAAAAAAGTCTACATGAAAAGCATTGCTCTGGAAAATGGGCCTATAGCAGTGAACAAAACTGACCAAGGTCTCGCCCCTCCCCGCTGATGGCTGAAGGGGAGCATTGATGGTCACCTGACCTGTGCCATCCCCAGAAAGCTTCCTCATCTGTGCAGAGCACTGCTCTCTCAATGTTCCACTGGTGAATGCATTTGGCACAACAGTTAACACATAGCTTGGGACAGCCCTACATTCCATATCGGAATGCCTGGCTCCACTTGCAATTGCAGCTTTCTGTGTCCCTACCACTGACATGGAAGACCTGGATTGAGTTCCTGGTTCCTTCCTTTGCCCTGGCCTAACCCTAGCTATTGCAGGCATTGGGGTAGTAAACCAACAGATGTGAATTTGGAGAGTGAACCAGTTAGGGGAGATCTCTCTCTCTCTCTCTCTCTCTCCCTTTCAAATAAATAAATTAATAAAAAAGAAAAACATAGGTATTCTATGTAAACATATTGAGGCCTTGAGAAATAATGTAACTCGCTCAATGTCACTTTCTATGTCACGGTGATTGCATCCAGGCCTACCCCAATTTCAGAGTCAGCGTTCTTTGTATTATGTCCATTGTCCACTAAAGAAGGCACTGATTGAAACTTGTAGGGGAGACTTTAATAATTGCACGATACATCATGCTCCAGATTATCTGGCAGAATTTATGGCTGGTCAATACCCTCATCACCATGCAACTGCTATGTCCTTGTTCCCTAGGTTGTATTCTGTATCAATAACTGTACTTACTCTGTCACTGCAATTTTTAATTTTTCATGGCCCCCCAAATTCAAATGTTGAAATACCAATCCCCAATGTGATGGTGTTATGAGGTAGGATCCTCAGAAGTTAATTATATTTAAATGAGGTCATAGGGGTCCAGCATCAACAGGATTCAAAAGAACCCCAGAGAGCTCTCTTGCCTTCTTTCCAGCACGTGGGGATTAAACAAAAAGTCAGCAATCAGTCTGCAACCCAAAAGAGAGCTCCACCAGAACCCAAGCCAGCTGGCACCCACTTGGAAACTCCCATGTCCATAACAATGAGAAGTAAATGTCTGCTGTTTAAGAGCCACTGGCTAATGGTGCTTCCTTGGGCCAGCCCAGACTCTTAGGAGAGTCCCCCAGGGTTGTCTCAGGAGTGTCCCCAACATATTCTTCCTTCTTCACTCTATACACCTTTTCCTGAGGGAATTTATGCACAAATATGCTATTAACTACTGTGTGTGAGTATACAATAGTGGAACCCAAATCTGAATTCAGACCACACCCCTCAACCTCAAACATGTATGAAATACTTATTACAATCACTGGTGAGATCTTTCTGAGACATATCAAAAATGTTGTAGAAATAAACTTATTGCAACTCTTCACTACCACCACACACACACACACACACACACACACTACCGATTTTTCTGTATTATTTAATGGAATGGCATTACTGACCTTTAGTGAGGGAAAAGAGACTATAACTTGGACATTACCTGCCTTCTCTCCAGCTGTTCTATTTCCAAGTCATGCCAGTATTATGATCTAAATATTTCTCAACATACTCACTCTCTTCACACCCATCCCTACCTTGGACTTACTGTTCCATGGCCAAAGGCCTGATAAAACCTATAAGTGGATCTAATTTTTATTCACAGGGTGTTAAGCTCACTGTGGTCCCTCTGGAAGTCTGACAGTAACTGAGAACCTGGCCTTCCCACTCTAATTGCAGTCAGATTTGATGAGATGCTGATATGCAGCAATGTAGGCTGAAGGACTGAGGCCAATTGGAACTGATAAATGGCCCAAGAATTTCAGTGCCGGGAGATTCTTAATGAGGTGAGTTGAAGGAGGGAGGTGCTCAGTCACCAAAAACATCTTAATTAATGATCTCCAAGTGGAAGAAAACAATGTATGTAGCAATTTTTGATGATAATAAATGGAGGAATATTGAGCACGCTATTGTGAGTCAAATGTTTAGATCATATTTAGATGACTAGCCACAATTTTAAGATGTGAATCAACACTCGGATTTTCAGTGGAGCACAGTTCTGAGAGTCAGGCTATAAAATACCATTAGATGAACAAATCCATGAGATGAAACACTCACAGCAGAAAATATGGCTCCTTTAAGTTTGTTTCAATTTGCAGCTATTCATTCTAGTATTTAAATTTTTCTTGTGAACAAATGCAGATGAAATTATGGTAGCTCAGAAAGCTGAATTAATGCCACAATCACTTTGTGATAGTGGTTGTATTATAATGCTGATTGCTTATGTAACGCTCTACAATTATTGCAAATAGTAACAAATGTGGAAAGAAGAATTTAGAAAAACTAAAAGCTCAGTATTTATAATAATGTTTACTACATACACACATACATATATTGAGTTAAATCTGAAGTTATCATATATATATATCCTAAGTTAATATATATACATACATCTCTCTATATATATATACATATAATTTTTATTTATTTGAAAGAGGGAGAGAGGGAAACCTGTCCTCTGGTTCATTCACCAAATGTTCATCAAATGCCTACATCAGCTTAGGCTGGATCAATACTGGAGCCAGGAGCTGCCAGCCAGTTCTCCAACATGAGTGGCAGGAACTCAATTCTGTGAGCCATTACTGCTTCTTCCCAGGGTCTGTATTGGCAAGAAACTGGAGTCAAGAGCTGGAACCAAGGATTTAACCCAGGCACTTGGATGTTTTAACCAGTAGGCTAACTACCCACTACTTTACTCAATATGTCTTTTATAGACAGCACTATGTACTATACATTTTGTGCTTCACAGAAAAATTCTTTCTTCTTGCTTTCTTAAGTACAGTGATATTTTATTATCTCAAGAGAATTACATGAATGTGGTAGGCAGAAAAACAACCTCTCCCAAAGATGTCTTCCTAATCTGCAGAATGTATGAATATGTGAAGTTATAAAGGAAAAAGGACTCTGAAGATGTAGATAAAGTTACAGATCTTGAAATGAGAGGACTGTCCTGGGTTACCTTAATGGACCAAATAAAGTCATCTGCGTTTGTAAAAGCTGAGCTATTTCCCACACTCAGTCCAACAGGAATAACAAAGTGGGTGGGAGACACACACACACACACACACACACGTGCTTACATACATTCATACAGCTATATATTTCTCTTGTTATTTTTCTCAGTTTTTAACATGCCATGCACATAATTCTGTACTTCTTCATTTTTATTTTTACTCAAAAATGTATTTTGGAAAATTTCTGTGTCATTACAAAAAGCTTTTGGTTCAATTAACATGATTGAATAACTACTATATTTAGAACAATTTCTGGGAATAGAGAAAGTGACAAATGTGTATAGACATGGTCATTTTAAGGGAGAGAATCTGGAGTGGTTGTTAAGACACCACTTGGGATGTATATATCTCATATCAGAGTACCTGGGTTTGTGTTCTGGCTCCATTTTAGATTCCAGCTTCCTGTTGATGAGTAACCTAGGAGGCAGCAGGTAATGATTCATATAGTTAAGTCCTTGCTGCCTACATAGGGGACCTAGATTGAATTTCTAGCTCCCAATATTCTTCCTACCCAAGCCCATCCATTACAGGTTTTTGAGGAATGAACCGTGGATGAGAGTTCCCTCTGTCTCTGTTTTATAAGTAAATAAATAAGCAAGAAACAACCATGGTCCTTTTAATCAATAATTATCTCATATTGTGAGTTGACAGAGTGACTACTACAAATGGTACTTCTTTTCTATTTAAAAGGTATTAATTTATTTTCATTTTCATTTGAAAAGGAGGGGGAAGGGAAAGAAAAGGAGAGAGAGAGAGAGATACCAAGAGAATGATAGAGAGGACCCTTCCATCTACTGATCCACTCTCAAATGCCCTTAACAGCCAGGACTAGGTCAGGCCAAAGTCAGGAGCCCAGAATTCAATCTGAGTCTCTGGCACAGTGGTAGAGACCCAAGAATTTGGGCTATCACCTGTTGCCTCCCAGGGTGCACATTACCAGGAACCTGGGAAGGCAATGGAAGATGGTTAAAGTGCTTTGGCCTCTGCCATCCACTTGGAAGACCTGGATGAAGTTCCTGGCTCCTTGCTTCAGCCTGGCACAATCTTGCTCTTGAGGCCACTTAGGGAGTGACCCAGTAGATAGAAGATTTCTCTCTTTCTCTGAATCTTCCCACCTCTCTGTCACTCTGCCTTTCAAAAAAAAAAAACTTTTGTAAAAAATATTTTAAAGAGAAGCTATAAAATCACCCAGGAGAAAAATGATGAAAATTTAAACCAGAGTGACCATTATGGAATGGTGTTTAATAATTCAATTCTGGAAATATGCCAGTGGATAAATCAATGGAATTTTCTAATGCATTGGCTGTGTTGTGAGCACAAGAGTTAAGGATCTGAAATGATGAGAATGATACTCGTGCCTATCTCCCTAAATCCATAACTGCTGTCTAACCATGAGAAAAAGAACAGGCATATTCTTCTATAGGAACATCCTACAAAATCCCTCACCATTACTCCTCAGAACTATCAGGCAAGGCAAGCTTGAGAAATAAGCACAGAAAGGAAAGTCGAAATGAGACTAGGCTACTAAATCATTTAGGCCTGTTTGGAAGGCAATAACAAAATCAGACAGATTGGGTTGATTCAATAACTTCTTCCTGGTTATAGATTTCTTGTTGGGTACTTATGTGGTAGAAAGTGTGAGATCCAGGCTCTTCATCCCTTTACAAAGACACTTTTCCCATTAAAGATGCTCCACTCTTATCTTCACCAAATCCATGAACTTGCAAAGACACCAGCACCAAACCCCACCACACAGGAATTTGGATTCAACCCAAACATTTGGCCCATCCCATACAAGCAGTGCTGCCCCCTGGATGGGATCCTGGGACACAAAAAGGGCATTAAGTAGAAACAAAGGCAATCTGAATAAAGTATGGACTTCTACTGATAAATAAAAAGGGTTGGAACTGCTTCATTAATTGTTCAAATTTATCATACTGGAGTTACAACAGAGGAAACTGAGTACTAGTTATATGGGAACACTGAACTAGCCTCACACTTTTCATTTTTGATGTTTGGTAACTTTACAAGGAGAGAGAGGGGCCAGCACTGTGGAACAGTGGGTCAAGCTGCAACCTGTAGCACCAGCACCCCATACGGGAACCAGTTTGAGTCCTGGCTGCTCTACTTCCAGTCCAGCTCCCTGCTAATGTGTGTGGGAAAGCAATAGCAGATGATCCAAGTGCCTGGGACCCTGCACCCGCATGGGAGACCCAGAAGAAGTTCCTGGCTCCTGGTTGCAGCCTGGCCTAGGCCATTTGGCCGGGCCTAGTCCCAGTCATTGCAGAGTGAACCCGCAGATGAAAGATTCTCTCTCTCTCTTTCTCTCTCTCTCCCTTTCTCTCTCTGTAACTCTGCCTTTCAAATAAATAAATATATATTTTAAAAGAGAGAGAGAGAATGTGTCAACGATAATTTATATGTCATAAGCAACTTTAAAAGTGCTGTGGGCTTCTACTGAAATGGAAAGACAGTGTGAGGAGGAAACATGAGGTTCTGCAATGTAAAAAGTATAAGTGTGCTTCTAAAAGCTCATTGAAACAAGGGGTTAAAAGTTCATTTTGGTGCAAAAATTTTCTGAAATTCATACATATAGGGGGTCTTCAAAAAGTTCATAGAAAATGCATATTATTAATTTCAAGTATTTGCACCAAAATAAATATAACTTGTAATCCCATTTTCCTTGGACATTTTCAATTATCTTCATATGAACTGCTTCTTCTCTCTTATTCGATACTCCCCCATTCCATTAGACACATGGAAACAGGATTTATTGTCACATGGGTGACCCAGGCAATGAAGGCTGTTTAAGGGAGGTTGAGTTTTCTAAAAAGGCTTCCTGGGGGCTGGCGCTGTGGCACAGCGGGTTAATGCCCTGGCCTGAAGTGCCGGCATCTCATATGGGCGCCATTTCCAGACCTGGCTGCTCCACTTCCAATCCAGCTCTCTGCTGTGGCCTGGGATAGCAGTGGAAAATGGCCCAAGTCCTTGGGCCCCTGCACCCACGTGGGAGACCCAGAAAAAGCTCCTGGCTCCTGGCTTCGGATTGGCGCAGCTCTGGCCATTGCGACCATCTGGGGAGTGAACCATCAGATGGAAGACACCTCTCTCTCTCTCTCTCTCTCTGCCTCTCCTTCTCTCTTTGTGTAACTCTTTCAAATAAATAAATAAATATTTAAAAAAATAAAATAAAAAGGCTTCCTGGAAGAATTGGGATACCAGGAAGGTTTTGAAGATGCAAAAAGATTTGCAAATACAAAGGAGATAAAACCTCCCTTCACAAAGGGCTTAATTCCTTCCTTTGTGATCCTATGTTTTTATTACATGTGTTTCCGTGCCTCTGTCATGGATGTCTCTTGCCTTTCATAGAGTTGTTTCGATTAACCTTTGCCCTTTATTCACATTCATTTGCTTTCATGTTTCTCAAAGCATATTTATTATTAAGGAGAAGATAGCTCTTTGGGGACACATTAATTTTCTTAGGAATCTTTCCCCACGCTACGCTGCTGTCCTTTATCTCCTCGTTCCATTTGGCCACAGTCAGCACTTTTTCCTGCCTCAAGAAGTATCTCTGATGAACTGCATTGCTTTCATCGCTATTCTTACAAATAGGAGATATGATTTCCCACCATCTGCAATAACAGTCCTTCCAAAGACACGTTAGCTGCACTTAAAATTATAACTCCTTCATAATATTCAAAATAATTCCTTTGAATCGTAGGAGTAGAAATGAACTCTCTGGTCATTTATTCCCTGCCATGTTTTCTTTGGGCTGCACTGAACTAAGCATCCTACAAATCCAGAGGTATACCTACATGTAATATATCAAGTCTTACTAATTTGTAAAGATTTCTCACAGATTCTCCAGCAGCATCCTTCATGTAATCACTAAAAATTATCTACTTGGTGACTTTTCTTTTTGAGGTCTAATTCTCTCATTTTTACATTTCCACGTTTCTTTATCACATAGCCAGTAGAAATTGAAAAAAAGGATTCATGGTCTGTTGTCCAATTTAATATATAATCAACAGATTTTTTTTCCTTTCCCTTTTGCCAACTCAGTTCACCCAGTAGGGAGGGCTAGTTAGTTTGCTAACACCTGCAGTCAAGAATGAGGGAAAGTGATTCAATAAGTAGAAATGATCATTATAAAGCCTAGTTGCTATTTACACTTAGCTAGCTGTTTTTCTTCTTCTCTAAGGGTTTTTCTGTCCATTTAAATATTAACTCAGGACAGTGATGGCCTGAGGCTGCCTCAGGTCACGATGAGCTCTGAGTTTTACTTGTTGATTGCATCTAACAATAGAAACTGATAAATTTTTGTAAGCACTTTTTCTCCAGGTCCTTTCTGAAATGCCTAGGTTCAAATGGACGGGAAAACATCCCATCCAAGTGAAGGGCTCTTGTATAACCTTATTCAGCCTATTGCTGCTGAGGACAGCAAACACAGCCTAGGACTATAAGGCCCTGGTCATTCTGGTCCACACATTCAGAGAACACATTTTTGTTTGTGGGAGCTAAGTGCTGCCAAAGTGGCAATGGTACAAGCCTTGGTCCTATTGCTTCAATTTGTATGGGAAAGAAAATGGTAGGACACTTGCTTACAGTGAACGATATGGATGTATTTGTGATTTGAACCCTTAGAGCCCAGGCAGCTTCAGATATCTTTCTATGGCCAATATCCAAGCACCTATAAGACAGGGTTGGATGATAAGCTAAATAACACCAAATAAGCTATGGCAAGCATGCTTATGTGAGAAAATAATGACATTTGCTATTCCATAACTCAAAAGGATGGAGAGAACTTTTCCTCTTGAACAAAGCAACAGAGCTCATCAGAGACAAAAGGAAGCTGAGAGAGACAGAATCTTCTCCAGCTGTCCCAAATAGTCACAGAAAGCTGGTGGTGTACCAGATGCCTACACATCCATTGCAACAGGAAACTTGAGTATAGAAACACCAGAGCTATTTCTAGAAATAGCAGTGAATAATATTGGGTGGTACGCAAAATACTTGAGAACTAATGGTGGCACTCAAGGAATTAGAATTTGAGGCCAGCTGGGAGTTTGACATCACAGTCAAGAACCAAACCTGTTGCCACTGTTAACAGTTGCATTTTTCACCATCACGGGTTGTGTCAGTGGATTTTTTTTAAACAACTGAGGAATAGTGATCATCTTTGGGCTCTTCATTGTTGAGGGGTACAGATGAAGCCAAAATCATAGTCCCTTCATTTTTCCTTACATATTTGTAGGTAGTGCAGTCAAAAAGTGCTTATTGCTCTCAGAACCTGGTGTTGAATCATGCCCCATTCATTGTGCTCTTGTCAAACTCAGCCTCATAAATTTCATGTTTCTAATCAGTAAAGTGCAGACAATATATCGGGACATATATTGTGATTTTTGAATGATTATGCCCCTCTAAAATTCATGGATCCATATCCTAACTCCAAACATGAAGGTATTAGGAAATAGGATGTTGGAAAGGGTAGAGTCCTCATAATGGGATTAGCCCCCAAGGAACTAACTGGCTTCTTCTATCAGGTGAAGTCCCTTCAAGAAGGGTATTTCTATGAACCAGGAATGGAGGTCCACACCAGACACTGAATCTGCCAGGGTCTTTATGTTGGACTTCTCAATCATCAGAATTGTGAAAGATACATTGTTATTATTTATGAGCCTTCTAGTCTATGGTATTTTTATTATAGAAGCCTGAATGGACGAAGCAGAAACACAGCTTCAAAAGTTTTCAGGAAAAAAATCAACTAAAAGATAAATTTGTTTGGGTGCAAAATCTTTGTAACCCATGAATAATTTTTTCCACAATATACTTTTCAGTGAATGCTTTTGAATATCCCCTGTACATATGGACTACAAAATTTTTGCAACAGAGCTGGCATTGTGGCACAGAGTGTTAATCTACTACTTCTGATGCCAGAATTCCACTTTGGTTTGAATCTGGCTGCTTCGCTTCCAATTCAGCTCCTTGTTAATGCACCTGAGAAAGCAGCGGAGGATGGTACAAGTAGTTGGACCCCTGTCACACACCTGGGAGACCATGATGGGGTTCTAAGCTCCTGGCTTTTGTCTAACCCAATCACAACATTTGTGACCATCTGGGTAGAGAACCAGAAGATGAAAGATCTCTCCATATCTCCCTCTCTCTGTTACTCTGTCTTTGAAATAATAAAAAAAAGTTAAAATAAATTTGCACTGAAATAGTGGTTGGCATTGGGCACAGTGGTTGGAATATCACTTTGGAAATCCACATCCTATGTTGGAGTGCTGAGTTCAAGTCCAGCTCAACTCTCCATTCCAACTTCTTCCTGGTGTACCCTGGGAGGCAGCAGATAATGGCTCAGACTGCTGGGTTCCTGCCACTCACATAAATGGGAAACTCAGAAATCTAAGCTCCTGGACTGATTCTGGCCCAATCTCAAACTATTGTGGGCATTTGGGAAGGGATAAAAGTAGATAAAAAGTCTCTCACTCCTTTCAAATAAATAAATAAATAAATATTACAGCAAATAAAATATTTCTTTTTAATTTCATTCTCATGTCCTTTTTTTTAAAAAAAGACTAATTCTCAGGGCCGGTGCCATGGTACAGTAAGTTAATCCTCGGCCTGTGGCGCTGGCATCCCATATGGGCACCAGTTATAGTCCCGCCTGCTCCTCTTCCAATCTAGCTCTCTGCTATGGCCTGGAAAAGCAGTGGAAGATGGTCCAAGTTCTTGGGCCCCTGCACCCGTGTGGGAGACCCTGAAGAAGCTCCTGGCTCCTGGCTTCAGATCGGTGTAGCTCCAGTCATTTAGGGAGTGATCCAATGGAGGGAAGACCTTTCTGTCTGTCTCTCCCTCTCACTGTATGTAACTCTATCTCTCAGATAAATAAATAAAATCTTTTTAAAAAGACTAATTCTGGTTTATTTTTCTTTTTAACACATTTTTTGAAAGGCAGAGTGACATACAAATAGAGGGAGAGACACAGAGAGATCGTTTCATCTGCTGGTTCACTCCCCATATGACTGTAATGATCAAGGTGGGGCCAAGCTAATTTCAGGATCACAGAGCTCCCTCTGGGTCTCCTACAGGGAGGACAGGGGCCCAGATACATGGACCATCATCCATCACTTCCTAGGTGCATTAGCAGGGAGTTGTATGAGAAGCAGGGCATTCCAATATGGGATGCTGGCATGGCAAACAGCTATTTAACCCACTGTGCCCTAACACTGGCTTCCTCCATGAAATTTCTGAAGTCCTCTTAGGAATGCACAAATATTTCAGGAAAAAATACATATCAGTGTCAATGATTTGCTTGCTCATTCCTCTACAACACCTGAAAATCAAGGCTAATGTCATCCTCTATGAGGAGAGTAAAGCAGCAAGGGACCCACAGACACATCTCAAACCATGAGTGCTTAATGGGTGTCTTGAGCCTCCCTGTGACTTTCCCTATCATAGCACATGTTCTCTATTTTAGAGTCTGCCTTCATGCATTCTGTTCACTGTATTATAAAATCATAGAAAGAATGAGCAGTGCCCTAGTCAACTTCATGTATCTCTTATTCAACACTGATCTTGGAAATTAGTGAGGGCTGGAAAAAATTCATGATCAACACCACCTGGTACTGGCACAAAAATAGACATGTAGAGCAATGGAACAGAATAGCAACTGCAGATATCATTCTATACATCCACAAACAACTTATCTTTGGCAAAGAAACTAAAATCAATCCCTGGAGCAAGGAGAGTTTCTTCAACAAATTGTGCTGGAAAAACTGGATTTCCACATGTCAAAGTATAAACCTAGACCTATACCTTACACTTCACACAAACATCCACTCAAAATGGATCAAAGACTTAAATATATGACCCATTACCATCAAATTACTAGATAATATTTAGGAAACTCTGCAAGACATGGCATAGGCAAAGAGCTCTTGGAAAAGACCCCAGAAGTACAGGCAATCAAAGCCAAAATTGACAAATTGGATTGCATCAAACTGAGAAGCTTCTGTACTGCAAATGATACACTCAGCAAAGTGAAGAGGCAACTGACAGAATGAGAGAAAATGTTCACAAACTTCACAACTGATAAAGGGTTAACATCCAGAATCTACAAAGAGCTCAAGAAATTCAACAACAAAGCAAACAATCCAGTAAAGAAATGGGCAAAGGAGTTGAACAGGCAATTTTCAAGAGAGGAAATTCAAAAGGCCAACAGACATTTGAAAAAACATTCAAGATCACTAGCCACCAGGGAAATGCAAATCAAAACCATCGTGAAGTTTCACCTCACTCCAGTTAGAATGACTTTCATACAGAAGTCAATAAGCAACAAATGCTGGTGAAGATGTGGGAATAAAGGTACCCTGGATCACCGTTGGTGGGAATGTATACTGGTGCAGCCACTGTGGCAGACTGTATGGATATACCTCAGAAATCTGAATATAGACCTACAATATGATCTAGCCATCCCACTCATGGGAATTTACCCAAACCAAAAGAAATCAGCATCTGAAAGAGTTATCTGTACCCCCATGTTCATTCCAACACAATTCACAATAAATAAGATATGCAATCAACCCAGATATCAATCAACTGTTGACTGGATAAAGAAATTATGGTATGCACATACTCAGAGTACTATCCAGCTGTAAAAAAAGTGAGATCCTGTCTTTTGCAACAACACAGACACAACTGGAAACAGTTATATTCAATGAAATAAACCAGTCCCAAAAAGAAAGATATTATATATTTTCCTTGTTCTGAGTTAACTACTAGAGTACCTGAAATGTAATGTGTTTAAATTAAATAGGCATTTCAATATTTGATGATTGTTTACAGTCCTTGTCTCTTCCATTGAAAAATAGTGGTTTTTAAAATTTGTTTCTTTTTTTTTCTTCATACTATTTGTTGAAGTCTTATACTAAGTATAGGGTTAATTATACAATCATTAAGTAAGCTGAAAATAGATCTTTGTAAAAATTAAGAGCGGGAATGTGAGAGTGAGGAAGAGGAATGGATGGAGTGTGGGCAGAAGGGAGGGTAGGAGGGAAAGTGTCACTATGTTCATAAATCTGTATATATGAAATACATGAAACTTGTATAACTTAAATAAATTTCTTTTTTTTTTTTTTTTGACAAGAAGAGTGGACAGTGAGAGAGAGAGACAGAGAGAAAGGTCTCCCTTTTGCCGTTGGTTCACCTTCCAATGCCTGCCGCGGCCGGCATGCTGCAGCCGGCGCACTGCGCTGATCCATGGCAGGAGCCAGGTACTTCTCTTGGTCTCCCATGGGGTGCAGGGCCCAAGCACTTGGCCCATCCTCCACTGCACTCCCTGGCCACAGCAGAGAGCTGGCCTGGAAGAGGGGCAACCAGGACAGAATCTGGCGCCCCGACCGGGACTAGAACTCGGTGTGCCGGTACCGCAAAGTGGAGGATTAGCCTAGTGAGCCGTGGTGCCAGCTGAATAAATTTCTTTAAAAATAATTCTATCTTTTGCAACAAGATGGACACAACTGAAAACCATTATACTAGGTGGCATAAGCCAGTCCCCAAAAGACAGATATCATACGTTTTCCCTGATCTGAGATAACTAATAGAGCACCTAAAATTTAATGTTTAAGGAGCAAAATAGACATTTTGAGATTCAATGATTATTTCTAACTATGTCTCTTCTATTGAGGAATAGTATTTTTTTTCTTCCTCATGCTATTTGTTGAATTCTTACTTAGTGTATGGTTAACTATAATCATTAAGTAAACTGCAAATTGATCTTTATAAAACTTGAGTAGGATTGAGAGAGGGAGGAGGAAAAGCATTGGAGCATACGTGGGAGGGAGGATGGGGGAGAAGTATGTTTCTAAATCTGTATGTATGAAATTCACGAAACTTGTATAACAAATAAAATTAAAAAAAAAAAAAACAATTTCTTTACCACCAGTTTGTCTGCTGTTCAGAAATAATCATCCATAGGACTCTCAACTGAGCCTGTGGAATTTACCCAGGACAGTTTCCTTGGCAGAAGTAGAATTCCAAAGTATATCTTCTCCACCACACACACCTTGAGGCAACCAAAAGCTTTGCCTGCATCTCAGCCTGTCAGTCACTACATTCTGCTTGGCTTTCAGATTCTATGCCAAGGACTGCAATTCAGCTCGTTTCCAAGAAGAAAGGAAGTACCAAATGTTGGGATCACTTCTTTGCACTTCTGTTTTCATGGTACTTTTACTCCTCAAGTCTTGGCTACATTTTGTGTTGTTGTTGTTATTAAGATTTACTTATTTATTTCAAAGGCAGAGTTACATAGGGAGAAAGGAAGAAAGAACCATCCACTGGTTCACTCCCCAAATGGCTGCAATAGTTGAAGCTGGACCAGTCTGGAGCCAGGACCCAGGACCTTCTTCTGGGTCTCCCAGAGGGGTACAGAAGCCCAAGTACTTGGGCCATCCTCTGCTGCTTTCCCAGACGCATTAGCAGGGAGCTAGATCAGAAGTGGAACAGCCAGAACTCAACCCGCACTCACATGGGATGCTGGCTTCACAGGTGTCGGCTTTAGCCACTATGCTACAACACTGTCCCCAAGTCTTGATTATCTTGATCATTCTGTATGTTAATTTATTTCTGAAAAACATTTATTTATTGGAAAGGCACAGCAATAGTGAGAGAAGAGGAGAAAGAGAGAGAGAGAAGAGAGAGAAAAGAGAGAGTTTTCTTCCACTGTTTTACTCGCCAAATGGTTGCAATAGCTAGGACTGGGTGGGACTGAGCCAGGAGACAGGAATTACTTCATGGTCCTCATATGGGTGGCAGAGGCCCAAATACTTGGGCTATCATCTGTTGCTTTCTCAGAGACATTAACAGGAAGCTGGATTGGAAGTGAAGTGTTCACTACCTGAACCAGTGCTCTGATATGAGATGCTGGCATCACAAGTGGCAGCTTAACCCACCAAGCATAATGTCATCTCCTGAACTCCAATTATTGTCCCTCCCAGCCCTGTGACACAACTGCCAGCTTTGTTCTGCAGCCTTCACAGCTCAGGCATCAGCAAAGTTATGGAGGGGAAAAAAAGTTGGGGCAGACAAGAAGACGCAGTATTGGTTATTTTCCTTTTTGTTGGAATCTTTGTTTCTTTTCTGTTTTGAGTGAGTGTATGATGCTTTTAATGGTGATATAGATAGTGTATGATGTCAGTATAGGTCAGAGACTTAAACTAAAACCTTCAATTGCCACATTTAAACTTTAAGGCAGACCATCTACAGGTAGAGGTGTAATTTTAGACCTGGAGCAACTGTTAAATGCAAGTTGCAACTCAATTTTAGTCCTTGGATATCAGTATATTCCCCTATACTTTCATGGAAATTTCTAGTGTACTTTGCTCCATTTGGGAATCTGTAAGTCCCAAGCCCTTGAAGCCTATCATCTTTAAATTGTTCTTCATATACTGCTCCTGAAAAGTGCTTACATTTTCTAAAACCATTAATCTTGTCATCTTTCCAGCTCCCTGAGTGGTTAATCCTATGAGGAGTGGTATGAATATCTATTCCATTTCTCTCATAAACTCCAGAAGATGCTTTTGTATATTCACCATCATACTTGTCTCCATCCGGAAATACGAAGTTTATCTTATGAACTTCTGAAGTTGACAAGGAGATGTTGAAGATATTTTCCTGACACTGCAATTCCCCCTGGGCCACTAGTTCTGGAATCTTTGTATCCAAAATTCCTGTAATTATGATTGTTTTCCATTAGCTAAAAATATTTTTAAATATATGTTTTTCCCTTTCTGATTATTGAAAACTAATACTGGATTCATTTTTTAGTCACGCATTTTCTGCCACACTATAATAAACCTCCAGTCTATTGATCCATCTCCCTATTTTGTGTTAATAACTCACCTGCAAAATGTAATCATAGTTCTCAGAACTGACTTTTGCTTTGCTTCTTCTCCATCTGCTTATTTAATCCTCACTCTCAACTAAGTGATAGAACACGCAGGTTTGAATGGGGAAAGTGTACTCTTGACTTGATTGTTATGCAGAGTTCTTTTGCACACATATTTGATATATTTGCAAGCCTGTAAATTAGTTTGTCATTGTTTCTCCCCTTGACCATGAAGCCAAAACAGAATATGTTTGGGTTAATTTTTTTAAATACGATTTATTCATTTATTAAATGAAAGAGTTACAGAGAGAGGAGAAGAGAGAGAGAGTCAGAGTTAGAGGGGAGAGAGAGAGACAGGGAGAGAGACAGACAAGAAGAGGGAGAATTGATCTTCTACCTGCTAGTTCACTCTCAAATTGGCTACCATGGTTGAGGCTGGCACAGGGTGAAGCCAGTAGGAGTTTCATCCATTTCACCAACATGGATGACAGGGGACCAAGCATTTGGGTCACCTTCTATTTGTAGCCCAAATGCATTAGCAGCGAACTAGATCAGAAGCAGAGCATCAGGGATTCGAACAGGCAACCAAATGGGATGCCAGCATTACAGGCAGAAACTTAGCCTGCAGGTCCCAGGGTTGATTTTTT